>NW_020884899.1:10201786-10384827 GCF_003945725.1 Corapipo altera | reverse complement strand
CTGAACTGAGATGGAGGTTTAGAGCCAGATACCACTTCAGGTACCAAGGCAGGTCATGCTGCTCCCTGGTTCTTATTAAGTCTTGTGTCACTGAAGGAGGGAAAAGAATGTGCCATTCCCAGGCCATCAGCATCCTGAGGCAGCATCTCCATGCCAGGATTTTTCTGTGTCTTTGGAGTCCTCCTGTCCCACTGACAGCCGACCTTCCTTACGATACGGAGAGCAAGGAACGTGAAAGGTTGTTTGAACTCATTTGATGACATGCCATTGCAGGTTTAAACACCAATTACCACGTTTCAAGTGACAAATCTGGAGGGAAAAAAAGATGATCATTTAATAAATTTCTTATGAAGGCAAATGACTCATACATAAATCAAACTGCTTCATTAAAGGGGAAGCTCAGTCAGCTGAATACAGAGGTGACAGAGGTTAACTCCACAGTTGTGACACCAACTCGCGTGTCATTTCTCCCGAGCTCTTGCGATGAGTCACGGCTGCAGCAATGTCTGGTGTCACCATCCCCCGCTCCTCTGGCAGCAATGACATTTCTTATATCACCTTTTGCAGCATCAAAAGCAGTCTAAATGTTAGGAGAAACTCATAATCCTGCTTTTGACAGAGGTGAATTAAAGACTTCTGCTCTTTTTTCCTGTGCGTATCCATGCAAGCCGCAGTGCTCCCAGTGCCCCAGTGATGTGTGCAATTCACAGTCAAATCCTGGTCCTGCTGTCTTCCAGATCCTAGGAACATATCTGTCTCACCTGATGTCCTTGCAGTGTGGTGGGTCTGTGCCTTTATCTGCACCCCTATCCCGTGCCATCCCTATGTTTTCTCCTGCTTCAAGACTGATCCTTGCCCACCGTACTCAGTGGCAGCTGTGGCTGCTCCAGGGCAGCCCACGTGAAAGGTGTTTTCAGGACCCATCTCCCGCATCTGGGCACTCATGGACCACCCTGCACATCTCAAGGTGTTTGTCTGACACCATTTTGGCTGTCCCAAAGACAACAATTTGGATTTTGGCCTATTTCACAAGCTGATGTGTACCTTGTGTTGTAAATACAGGGGAAGAGGTTGCAGGGTTCTCTCGGAGTTGGATGAGCCATCTCAGTTGTTGTCACCTTGTTTGCAAATGCTGTGTTATTGTTTTATGCCCCATGCTCTGTGCTTTGGGAGTTTGTGAACAATGATGGCGATGACGGGGCATATCAGCTGCTGTGAGAACAGAAAAAAGCACAGAAAGGTTTTGGCCACACAAAGACAAAATGGGATTATTTTTCAGTGCCTTTGGAGCTTTTAGAATTAATGAAGATGCGGTGAAGATTTTAAATAACCCCAGTAAGGAATTTACGCGTCCTTCTGACCCCATATGGTCCTTCCCTCTGCGATTCCCTGCTCACGTGTGCAGCCTGACTCTCTCTTAATTTACTTATACCTTGAGCAGAAAGAGGGCAGGCAGAGAAAGGCAGCACGAACACCAACCCACCATATGTTGTTTCTAATGATTGAGAATAGTGGGTGTGTGCATCGGTCTCCTAACATATTCTGTAGGCCAGGGGCCTGTGGCACTACAGCTGTTGTGCTTTTATTTCTCCCTGTGTTCTCCCCTCTGCTGCTGAAATCCGCAGCCAGGAAGTTGAGGATGCTGTTGCTGTGATACGCCTTTGGAAGACATCTCTTCTGCGAGGATGCAATTGCTGCCACTTACTCCCCTCCGAGTTACACAGCCTGGCACCAGTGCCAAGTGGCAGGGAACATGGTTGCAATTTGGGAATTTCAGTTTTTTTCCCACACCTCCAGCATTAAATACTTTTGTTCTCATTCCTATGTCAGAATCCATCGCGTTTTCCCCATTTGGGGTTGGTCCCAGTGCACTGCTGCTTTTGCACATGGAGGTATTGCAATGTGGTGCCTAAGATCCTCAGTGGGAAGAGACAGGAGAATGGTGTCATTGCACTATTAGTTCATATTTTTATAAAACGGCAGGAATTCGGAATATCCCTCTTTTCATGTCTCATTCAAGCAGACAGCAACATTGAAATGTATTTTATTTGATGCCCAAGAGACACACCGCTAGCATTTATAGTGACAACAGAAATCTACTTGTGTTCCAAACTCTCCAGGAGAAACATTGATAGCTTTATTCAAAAAAATGGCACTCAGAGTTGCTGAATCGCG
Source organism: Corapipo altera (assembly GCF_003945725.1). Classification (NCBI taxonomy): domain Eukaryota; kingdom Metazoa; phylum Chordata; class Aves; order Passeriformes; family Pipridae; genus Corapipo; species Corapipo altera. The sequence continues at coordinate 10,382,652 of NW_020884899.1, read as the reverse complement.
TTCCCAGAGCGACTGTCCTGGAGGAAAGTCAGTGCCGTCATCTCAGTCCTATTTCCAAGAACTAAATAAAGTCTGGGGCATATGAGTCTTTCAGTCTGTACAAAAGGGAGGGGATACAGAGAGGGGAAATGCATCAGGATGGTCTAAGCTCTGCTATGGTCTCTCTTCTCCTCCATTTTTAGTGGATAGTTCACCCCCCTTCTAGTGGAAGATTCCTGCCCGTGGTAGAGGGGTTGGAACTAGATGGTCCCAACCTATTCCAAATTCTGTGGTTTTTGGGGAGAGAAGTCACCCACTCTGAGTCATTGCATTTTTAGCATTAGGCTGGCAGGGATGCTTAATAACAAGCAATAAGGAGAGTTGGACATTAAATACTTTATTAATCTGACAGATAGTGTTTATTTGTTATATTTTTTGTTACAGTGGTGAATTATCTGGCAGTAGTGAAGCCCCAGGCATAGGTGACCTTGGGGTGAACCTTGGCCGTTTCATTTTGCTGAGGGTTACAGGGAGGCTCATTTCATTTTTATAGAAGAACTCTGGGCTCTGTATGAGCTCCACAAGAAGTAGCAAGATTCTGCTATTACATTAAATATAAGATCTACTATATGTTAAAATAAAGTGGAAGTCTGCGTTAAACTGGCACAAGCCAGAAATTACCCTCATATTCTGAAAGAGGCACTGATACCATGCAGAAAATAGTCTATTTGGAGATCATTCTGCTGATATTTTTCTCCGCTATATCCTTTTTTGGGGGGGAGGAAAACAAGCTCTTGGTGGCTGAGGAGTTCATTTTCTCCCTCTGCTGCTTTTTTCATTGAAGTCATCATAATCCTCCATTTGTGACATCAGAGTTACTGGCTAGCAAGATAATTATGATTTCACAAACTGAAGATTATGACCTTCAAATGAGGGAGGCACAGCGGGGCGGACAGATTCCTAAGCAACAGCCATCAGATATTTGTGAAATATTTGCAAAAATGTCCTTGCAGTTTAAAAAAAAATGAGGGAGAGAGGGCAGGAGGGAAACATCCAAAAAATATTATCAGCAGAATGAGTTGCCAGCCAGCATTTTTTTCCCCCAAGTTTTCCATTTGGTGCCCATGATTCTCTAACCTGTCTCATTTAGCCTTAATGAACATGAGACATTTTTTTAGCATGCCATATGTGCTGTGGTCCTTAGGAAAAAAAAAATGCATCCAAATAACTTATTTTTTATGTTCTGACTCTGCCCAATCATAATTTACATTTTGCACAGTTTGATGCCCATCTGCAACGTCTTTACTATCAGAAAAGGTAATAAGAAAGGGAGGAAAAAAACCATAGGAACATGTTGAATGGCTGACACAAGAAAACCTGGTTGGAAGAAAATAATTTTTGTCCTTGTGGTAATAAGCAACTTAGAAAATGGCTTGAAATCCTACCTCCAGTGGTGGGGCCAGCTGCTGTATCAGCAATGGCTTGAGAAGAAGAGCCCAAGCAGTTGTTGATGTGTCTCTGGGGAGTCTCTTGCTCTGTCAGGGAGTGGGTGATTGGTCCCCCCATGGCTGAGGATCAGCCACACATCCTGAAAATGAGCCCTGAGTTGTGCCTCAGCTGGATCCTTATTTGTAATTATGGGACAAGCTATTTAATGACCACAAACTCTCCCCATCCAAAGCTCCTTGAAAATATTCTGTCCTGAAAAGGTAAAAAGCCTTGAAAGAATATCTGTTCCTCTTCAGTTTTCCTTGTCCTTAAAAGCACTGAAATCATGTATTTGAACCTTGGAGCTTGGCAGGAGGAGGAAGAAAGGAAGGAGGCACCAAAGGGAGGTCCCAGATAGCTCCAGGAGCCCATTTCCATCTTGCGACTTCCTGCCTGATGGGGTCTAAGGCAGTTCCCAGGAAGGTGCTGATGGATTGAGCTGCTCTGCATCCTCACGTTCTGCTGAGCACTATCTGGGGCCTTGTGCTCAATGACTGCAACAAATCATAACAATTAATTACATTTAGAAAACAGTCAACATTTTCCAAACAAAGCTCCAACCGTAACAATCCAAATCAGTCACATTAAGCCACTGAAGAGCCCTGATATGTCCAGTCCGGACGTCTGGGCTCTCTGCAGCCCCGCCTTGGTTTCCTTGTGACCCCATACAAGGCAGGATCTCGGACACAGGAGCAGGGCTGTGGTAGTGTCACAGTTCCCATTTTTCTTCCTAACTACCTCTAAGGTCTATTTTTTCCTTTAGTAGTCTGAGTCAGAAAATGTCCTGTATACCTTGCCTGGAATGGTACTGGTTCAGAAGTGTTTCATTTTGATAACATGAGCTGACGGGAGCTATTACAGTTCAGGTTACTTCAGTTACCCTCAGTTACTTCATCCTGGATTTTACAAAGTCAGAATTTAAAATCAGTTGCAGTAGTCAGTGCTTTCAGCATTTTCCAGCCTTTGTGCCAAGCTGCCAAGGGTTTGTGAGTTACAGACTCTTTAAATTTAGCAGGTGGTTTAAGTGACCAAAAAAAGCAGCATTTCTTACTTATAGGACACATAGAAGAGAAATTCCTGGTGTTAACATTAATGACCAGTGCTCCATTGGGATGTGAGGAGCAATGGGAGGCACAGGAGTGTACTGGAGAAGCACCTGAGGGACCATGTAGTTGGTGATGCATAGTCTGGCACATGGAATCACAGAGGGACCTTTAAAGGCCAAACCCTGCAATGAGCAGGGACATCTTCAACTAGATCAGGTCACTCGGAGCCTCGTCCAGACCTTGAATGTTTCCCGGGGTGGGGCTTCCATGTCTCTGGGCAACCTGTGCCAGTGCCTGACCACCCTCATCGCAGAAAACTTGTTCCTTACATCTCCTCTATATCAACATGCGTGAGGCTGCTTTGTCAAAGCACAGAGGAAAGATTTCATGACACTGCACATGAAAGTCAGGGTTTCTCCATAAGCCAAGACCTCCTCCATGCAGCCAAAGTCATGTTTGACTCTGTTTTCCCTTCCCCCACTGTTAACTACAGATGTGGTATTTGCACATAGCTCTGAGATGTAGGAGGTGCCCACAGTGTAGGTGATGTCCTGGGGATATTTGAGAGCAACCACTGCTCACATAACTTTAACTTGGCCATTGGGATGCTAGAGCCTGAAATACCCTGACTGTTGTCATGAGGGCTGCTTTGCAAAGCAGAGAAAGCAAGCTGTCTCCGTGTGGCCAATTTACAGTCAGAAGTACAAATCCAATCCAAATCCTTCTGTCCCAGTTGAATCCACAGCAAACTGCTTGTGATCAAGATACAGCCTAAATAACTATTTGTATAAAATATTTAGTGACTAATTTCTTGTTACAGATGCTTTGGAGAATGCTGTAAGCTGCTTGCAGACAATTGAAAAATTAAGAAAGAAAAAGGGAAATTATTGAATATTTTATTCAGTGCGCATGATTTGAGCAGCTTTAAGAACTGCAGTGTTAAGCCACGAGACAGGAACCTGCAGAGCATCTGGAGTGTCTTTACCCATTGGTAGAGAAGAAAGGAGCAGTAGTGCCATACTGGGTACCACAGGAACAAGTGTATATATCAGAATAGAATTAAAGTTATAGGCTAAAAACATTGTGGTTTGAGTGCAGAACTGACCCACTGACCTCCCTGAGCCTCCCTCCTATGGCTGGCACTGCTCAGAGCAATAGTAGATAATTTTTTTTCTGGTTAATATCAATTTCATTTCTGCTAAACATGCATCAGTGGCAATGAACTGAAAAAAACAACAGAATAAATAATACAGACAAATACATGGAGGAGTTCAATTATCATTTCCCCCCACTGAAACTGCCTTTTAACAACTACATCTTCTGACTGACAGCTTATTAATACTAATTACATTAGAAATATGCAACATAACTAGTGCACTGGTACTTTCAATTATCTTCCCTTGTCTTCATTCCTTCCCCTGTGCTCCCAATCCTCCCTTTTCATGCCCCATAACCGCTACCTGGGGCTGCAGCTCAGAGCTCGTGGACCTGGCTGCCCACGAGCAAAAGCCTTTCATTTCTTACATGAACAGCAGGAAAGGCCACAAAACTGTGTGTATGTGTTTGCGAGGCTGTGTGGGTGCTTACTGAGGGGACCTTCCAACCCTGTCAGGGGTGGAAAATCCTTTGGATGTTGGGGGGAATTCCCTGTGGACATCCTGTGAATTTCCTGTGAAGGTCCCATGAATGGCTGGACTCGATCTGGGAGTCTTTTCCAACCTTAGTGATCCTGTGATCTGTTCTATGATTCTAAGTTCCTTTGGAGATCCTATGAAGTTCCTGTGAATTTCCTATGGAGGTCTCACACTGTTTCATGGCCTCCAGCCCTGGTTTATACATCATTTTCACAGTTTTTCCACAGTGCAATGCTGACCCTGGTGATCAGCCCTGGTGGGTTGATCCGGGCTGGCATTGGCTCCATCGGATGTGGGGGAAAGTTCTGGCAGCTTCTCACAGAAGCCACCCCTGTAGCCCCCCAATACCAAACCCTTGCCAGCCAAAACCCAAACAATCTGCAGTAGCTGCTTTGGAGAGCTGAGGCTGGAGCAGCACTGACTGACCCAGGTTCTCGGTATTGCCTCGGCTTTGTTTTAATCTATGCTTAATGAACTGTTAATTGCTTATGCAAATCAAAGCAATGGAGACACTCAAAGATTATTTATAATGCCTGAAAACATTATGAAATCAATCATTCCAGCTTTTACAGCTCCCACTATTCAACTGTTATTTAGATCTCTAACTTTTTACGTTATATTGCTATAACAGTTTATGTAAGAAGACAAATATGTTTTGATTTTATTTTTTATATCAGCTTGCTGATTGCTAAACCATCTATGACAGTTGACATGGAAATCAGGGCAGTTTTGATTAGGCTTTTCTGATATGTAAATGTTTGTAAATGAGTTTTATGTATATTTTAAAAATTTGTTTAAAGTTCTATTTAAGGAGCAGGAAATAGTATCCTATAGCAATTGAAGAAAGAACCTGAGCAGAATGTTCTTGTGAGTAACATGTATTTAAAAGAACTCTAAGAATAAGCACTGACTATTCTATCCAGAAAGTTAGTGGAGAGACCCTTTAGTATTCACGGAGTATTTACGCCGGGTTCTTACAGAGTCTGCCTTTGCTATATTTCATAATTGCTAAAAGTTAGGCAGGAACCATGGCCAGACAGTAGAAAATTCAATAAAATTAGATTATCACCATGAACTTACAAGTTATTTCCTGTACCAGGTCCTAACACAGCAACACTGGGGCTTGCTCCTTGGAGCACTGACAGTGGAGAGGATGTCAAGTTTTGTGCCTGCTGTCTTTGAGATGTCCTGAGTGGTGCTGGAGGGCAACATGGGGATAAACAGGATCACCATAACCCTTGAGATATTTTTTCTATATACATCAGTAATTTTTTACCTGGTGCCCATAAGAAAGCACCACTGGGGTTGTAGGGAGCTTGAGATGCTGCAGATGTTGGTCCCACTGCAGCACATGGGGCTTTGAGCAGCGCCCCCTGGGCAGGTATGGTCAGGCACTTCATGGCTGTGGGATTTTTCAGTAAGGAAGAAGCCCAGCTGATGATAAATCCAGCATCTGTCCTCTGTAGAAAAGACGTAATTTGTCCTTGCTGGTTCAAATCAAGCATTTGTCTCCTTGGGCACAGAGAGAGCTGGCAGTGATTTTCTGCAGGTACATCCCTCTTGAGCTTTTCAACTGAACTTAATTTATAGGGACAGCCTTGCTTTTCCCAAGAGGTGAGATACTGGTTAAACTCCACAGGAGTTGTCCCTCAAAGAGGAAGAGTTAAAACTGCTATTTTGAACTGGATGCTAATTAAAGCTGAATCTTTACTAGTTTTGGTGTTTTGAGCCCATTAAGCTTTCCAAGGGGTTTCCAGAGTGTGAACACCAGAGTGAAGAGAGGAGTAGTTCAGTGTTGGGGTCCTTGTTACCTTTCAGTTTTGGCCTCAAAGAGCCAACCTGATGTTTTCAAATAGCAAGTTTGCTCTTGTGGAGCATCTGCCATCTTCTGCAAATCCCATGGCTCTGGATCAAAGGACAAACAAAAAGCCAGGGTGGAGGAGTTGGATCCAAACCTCTCCTGAAATGGGGAGGTGTGTCAGGAGGTTCTCGTGGCTGGTCCGTCTGCAGCCTTGGAACTCCCTTTTGTGTTGCGCCCTGCTGGCATTTCTGTTCAGTTTGATGGAGCTCAAGGCTCTGTTAATTAACCTGTTTTATCTTTGGAAGTAAATTTGCAGCTATTTTAGCAGTATCATCGTAAATCTGTAACATTTATTTTGAAAGGGAAAAGAGCTCAAAAGATTACCAGGGTGTCCAGCTGTGATAATATTACCTGCCTTGTAAAATGCTGTAGGTGACTTTGAAGATGTAAAGCAAATTGAGTATTACATTACCTTCCTTCTGATTTGCTAAAATTATTAATTCAGTATTGCCAACTATCAAATAGAGTAGGGTTATTATATTTTAAAATATAAATGAATAACTATTTGTAATACACATGGCAAAGTACTTCCTGCAAATCGATAAAACCTGTTTTGATTATATCTGTAGTAGAGGTTAGTATGTCTTTTTTGGTTGGGTTTTTTTTGGTGTTTTCTTTATAACACAAGATTATAGTAGCCTGCATTCACATTCAGCCTAAATAGGCAGAAGAATGAGTACTGCATAGCAATGTGGTTTTGTAATGGAATGGTTTTACCTTGGAGATGCACAAGTTTTTTTTCAATCCCTTTGCCTCACTGCATGGCAGATTTGTGTTATATGTTACTCGGTGAGCAAAGACCGTGTTCACGTGCAGAGCTGGTCAGTGGCAGAACTGGAAACATGGTCCCTGTTTCCAAAACATTTTAGTGTAAAACATCACTTGCAATTTTGGAAATCTAATTCTCCCTTTTACCAAATAGGTAGTTTTAGTGGTTTATCTGTTCTATATATAGAATATATCTATAAATGTATATATATAACACTAATGTCAATGTTGGAAGGTGCTCTGGTTGGTTCCTCTGCATGCAGGCATTCTTTGGAAGGCACTTGCTGATTCAATTTACACTGTTTTAAAGGATGCCATTGCTGGGAGAGCACTTGAGTGGTGTCAGTAGTTTTGTTCCTACCACTTCAGTTCTGGCTTCTGACTCTTCCCAGAAGTCTGTGTTCCTGGGGGCTGTGGGAAGAATTGCAGGACTTGTTCTTGGAGGACATTGCAATTGCAGTGATTTAAGAGGATGCTGACTCACAGCTCATATTAGCAAAGCTGGAGTGGATGACACAAAACTGTATTTAAATCTTTTTCAGCTCTCATGTTCAGGTTGGAACATTTCATTTCTCTGGTGGAGACGTGGCCTTATTGATTATTCATTATTCCTTAACCTTGGCACACTAGAGCAGGGAGTAGAAAGAAAAGGTGGGAATGGGCAGAAGCAACTATTATGCACCACAGTGTAAAGATGGTTTTGGAATGGAGCCTTCCCAGTCAGAGGGGTTCACACCAGAAACCTGAACTCCTGCACTAACAGTGAGGCAGAAAAGGAATGAAACATTCACTTAACAGATTAAGGAAATACAGTTATCTGTTGGGGCAGAACCCGAAAGTGTTTTAACCCCAGGATTAATACAGAAATATATTTTCCAGTTCAGATTCCCTGTTTATTAGGCTTGGGTAATGCACATTTCCAGGGTAAGGTGTAGTCACTGCTGTGGTCACCTCCCTGCCCCTGCTCTGCTGCCCACACTCTGCCGGTGATGCTTCCAACACGAGGTCACTGTGGAAATTCCATTGCCTCTTCCATTAATCAGGAGCAGTTTGAAATCGTAAGAGCACTGTAGCATTTCTGTTAATCAATAACTAACTGAGCTATTAATTTTCTACTAGTATATTGTTCTTTAGAGTGCAGAGAGTGAAAACTTGTCGATTACCTGTACTGATCCCACCCAGTGCCCATAAGGGTCAGTGCAGAGATTTCCCTAGACTTCAGTGAGTGTCTAGGGGTGCTCTGAGATGCCCTGTTGGAGGTGGTAAGAAAATAGGAACTCTAAAGAAGCCCCTCTCATCACTGCTGTTTTATCACTTCAAGGTTTTCAAAGCAGACCTAACCCAAATTAATACTGACAGCCTTGAGTTGTGTAATTCTTAGGCTTTTTTGAAGATATGTTCTGACTTTATTTTCCTTAGAAGATATTTGTTGGTAAATTTGATTCAAAACTGCCTTTTCAACTAGGGAAAAAAAATAAATATGTCAGCAAGAAAACCGGAGAGGGTCTTTTTATAAGGGCACAGAGTGACAGAACGAGCAAATATGGCTTCAAACTGACAGAGGGCAGGGTTAGATTAGAAATTGGGAAGAAAATGTCCCCTCTGATGATGGTGAGCCCCTGGCACAGGTTGCCCAGAGAAGCTGTGGCTGCCCCATCCCTGGAAGTGTTCAAGACCAGGTTGGATGGGGCTTGGAGCAACCTGGTCTAGTGGAAGGTGTCCCTGCCCATGGCAGGTGTGTGGAACTTGGTGAAGTTTAAGGTCACTCCCAACCCAAACCAGTCTGTGATTCTATGATGTGCATAGTCAGTTTGGACAGACACTGCTGACCCCTGTTGGGACCAGGAATTCACAATCTTCTCTGCCAGGGATTGTCATTTCTAGAGCAGGAGGAAGAACGAGGACGTGCCTACATTTTCATTCTCCTCCCAGTTCAGTGTGCCACTTTTTACGTACCCACCTTTAACATCTGCAGCTGCCCAGTGGGGTCTGGCAGAGACCTCTGCTAGAGCCCTCACCCCATGTCCTGCCTCAGGGTGTCAGCTGGAAAATTCAACAGCTACAAAATTCTGCACTAGTAGGGCTCTGATAATGAGTTTAACAAATAATTAGCTGCAGTACCACTTTGTTTTATTAAAGTACAATAGTTGATGAACTTGCTATGCCACAATTAGGAGCTCATTAGCAAACAAAATTCAAGGGTAACAAATACCTTAAGGGAATGTTTTTAGGAGCATTTAATGAAATCCTGAAATCAGAACAATAACTGTGAGGAAATGTGAATGTTCTTCCCTGAGTTGCTACACACCTCCTGCAGTATCAGGGACAAGGCAGGGTCTGGAAGTCAGGATGGAAGCTCACTTTGTTTGCCAGGGTTTGCATTCACTTACAAATTTTGGGCCTTTTCATTTCTTGAGGGGACTGGCACTGTATCCCCGTTTTATTTTTGCCCAGCTAGCAAAATCCCTATAGTTTTCCTTTTTGTTGTTTAGTTTGAAGGTTTTAGAATAAAGAACACATTCCTTTAGTTATTGTAAGATGAAATAGTTTTTTAATTTGTTTTTAGGTTTTTGTATATTTTTCAGTCTCATTGAGGAAGTAGTAATCCTAACAAAGCTGGCAAAATATTCCTGGACTGCTCACAAAATAACAGGAGATACATTCCATGAATCCATGTACTCCACCAAAGAGCATTTCTAGGGATTTTTTGCTATTGTTTCTATGCTTATTTGAAGATGTCATTTTCTGTGGTTAACTCACCTTGTCTCCAGAAATCCATCCCTCAATCTCCCCTTAATGGATAAAGCAAGAGGACAAAGAGAGCTGGTTTTACCCTTGTCCTGAGAAATACCTTTTAGAAAATGATAATGGGCTTCTAACAAATGAAAAAGCTGGTTATCATTGGGGAGAATTAATCTTTGCCTTGATTGAGAATACCTATGCCAAATTACAAGCTACGATATCCATCTGCTTGCTGTTATCCAGCAATATAGATTTATTGTGACATTTTGGAGAAGGAGTAAGAAAACATATGAACAACTGCTGTGGTTCATTAGCCCTTTATTGGTGAAACGTGGTGCTCAGTGATGTTAGAGGTGCACGAAAAGACAGTCCCTTGGCTGAAATCAGTACGATCGTTGCATTTACAAGGCTGTGTAGAGCATTCCCAAGGACAAGCTCACAAATTAGCTGTTGCTTTATGTTATTTGACTGTGAAGTCATTCTTTCAGTTGAAACTGGAGTGATTAAGCCAGTAGCTTCAGGAGATGGGAGAAAATACTGGGGTATTTCCAGAGCTTCTGCTCAGGAGACCAGACTTAATCATCCCAGTGTCAGATGGATAAAACGACCTCATCTTTCCCATAGCTCCTTTGCCACCAGAGCTGGAGAGGGTGGCTGGCATCTCCTGCTCCTTCAGAGCCAACTGGCAGACCCAGGGCAGCAAAGAAAGCACCACTGGGACACTGTTTCCCCTCATATTTCTAATTTAGTCTCTTACTCTGGCTGTCACTGTCAGAAGCCCTTCATTTGTGGCAGGTGTCTAGGAAGGAAAATCCATCTGTGTTGTCACTTTCCTTTCTCACAAGTATTTATTTTTAATCCACTCTGGGGGGCTGTTCCATGGGTACAAGCACATAGGCTGTTGATTTATTTCCAGTTAAGGGTCTCAGAGTCAGGATGTTAAAGCCTTCTAAGCCAACTCCCTTTTCATATGGGAGAACCTTTGGAAATGCACTTTAGGTTTATGACACTGGCTTGGCTTAATTTAATTTACGGTTCACTTAACCGATTATTCAAAATACCAGATGTGACAGACAGTAGATTCAGCTGAAATATTACCTCACAGGCATGTTCAACACATAGAATCTACTCTCCATATGTGTAGGTACAGAATGTCCCCCATCTACATCCAAGAGCAATCAATTCAGTTTTGAAGGGGTAGTGAGGTTGAGTGGGAGATAAAGTCCCTTATTTCTCCTGTACCCTTTGTAGCAGCTGATGTGAGAGTCTAACCAAGGCTCTGTTGCGTGAGAGAAAACGTGAACTTCTAAAAAGGCCAGAGGCAAAGGATTTGTCATGTGTAAAACATTTGTTGCTAAGTATTTGCTGATGTTAGGCTAAGTAGTTCTTAGCAACTGTAATAAGTACAGTAAAGGGAGACAATAAAACAGTTGCTGAAATGTGGAACATCCTACCTTTCTACGAGTGCGTGTCTTCTGCTGGCTGGGATGGTCTTTCAAAAGTGAGGGGTTGGACACAACAGTGTTGGTTAAAAACACGTGTAGGTCACAAATACTTGCTGACTTTATCGTAGAATCATGGAATGGTTTGGGTTGGATGGGTCCTTAAAGATCATCTCATTCCAGCCCCCTGCCATGGGCAGGGACACCTTCCACTAGACCAGGTTGCTCCAAGCCCTGTCCAACCTAGCCTTGAACACTTCCAGGGATGGGGCACCCTCAGCTTCTCTGGACAACCTGTGCCAGGGCCTCACCACCCTCACAGAGAAGAATTTCTTAATCTCTAATCTAAACCTGTTCTGTCCATTTAATGCCATTCTCCCTTGTCCTCACTCCAGCTGTTGTCCAAAACCCCTCTCCAACTCTCTTGGAGCCCCTTTAGGTAATGGAAAGGGGTCTAAGGTCTCTTGAAGTCTTGTCTTCTCCAGACTGAACAACCCCAGCTCTCTCGGCCTGTCTCCATAGCAGAAGTGCTCCTATGGTCACTGGTCACTCAAACCTTGAGCTGGGGTAAGGTACAGGTTCTCTGAGAGCTGGTCCTTGGAGGTGGCACTGGCCATCAGGTATGAACAGAAGAGTCACAGCAGTCTGTTGAGGCCTCCCTCCTTTTCTCTCTCCACTGCATTTATCCTTTGGAGCAGGATGATACATTTAGTCCAAACAAGAACAATGAAGATATGATTAACTCTAGCAGTACCTCTAGTTCAGCAGGAACTGTGCTTCCTTTGGAGAACATCAGATGCCCATTATCAGTGCTTTTGAAGTTTATGGTCTGAGGTTCCCTCATGCCGGGGCAGGACCTATCTAGGGCACTCATATAGACCTTAACTATTAAAGAAAGATTAAAAATTAAACTTTCAATAATGCAAGAACCTGAACTTTGAACTCCCATGTGTCAGTGGAATGTTAATCTGATCTCAGCAGTACCCGATAAAGTCAATCTGTCTTCCTCGCCTAGTTAATTTTTAATCGTTTCTATGGATAGAAGGGCTCTGGATGAGACTAAGAGGAGACTGCCTTATCACAGCCCTGCATCCCAGTATGAAAAGGGGAACAACATGGACTAAACTTCTTTCACTATTTATATTCTGTATTACACCCCTGTGTTTGTTTATCCAAGACTTGGTATGTAGGCATGTTCTCTCAACTGGCACTCAAGGGTAATAGTACACAAAAAAATCTGCTTGTGTGCACATGTTCACAGGATACTGTCAAGTTGTTAATGGGAACAGTATTTCCTAGGTCTACAGCAAATGTTTTTAGCAATGCTAACTGGGAAAGAGGATTGATACATTCAAAACCAAAACCGCTTTCAGCGCCAGTTCTGGGGTGATTCAGTGGTATATCCCGGGGTGCTTCTCTCTAACTTCATAGAAATACTTAAAATTAACTTTTAAAGCATTATTTTTAAGATTATTTTGATTTCACTATTAGTAAATTTTGTGATATTTCTCTTATTCTTCATCAACACTACAAAGCATGTGAGGGTGTCAAGACTGATGGCCTGTGTCAGCACAGCATAGAATGTGCTGAGTTTTATCATTATTTTAAGGGGAGGGAACTCAGAAATTTTAGAGCTTATCTCATATGGACAGCCCCAAGTTACAGTGCTGAGATAACAGCAAGCCCAGGCTCAGGCTCTTAGTGAACCAGGGGCACCTTAGCCAAAACCTCTCTTAGACCTTCCTTGCTGTGCCATCCTCTCACTGGTGGGAGGGAACAGGGTAACTCTGTTAGTACCACTGATGGTTTTTGTGGGTCCGGGCAGCTCCCATGATGAAACGACCAAGGTCCCTAAAGGGGAAAGTGTGTTGCTGATGGCCAAAGGATCTCAGCAGAGAAAAATGGGAGCGGGAGGGTCCCCAAGTGGCTGCAGAAGGGGAAACGTCTTCCCTGTTCCCTTAAACATGGACTTCTCATAAACATCTGTTTGTGGCCTTCCAGTACCTGAAGGGAGTCTGCAAGAAAATAGGAGGGACTTTTTACAAGAGCTTGGAGTGACAGAACAAGGGAGAATGGTTTCACACTGAAAGAGTCAGTTTAGCTTGGATATTAGGAAAAAATTCTTTGCTGTGATGGTGGTGAGGCTCTGGCACAGGTTGCTCAGAGAAGCTGTGGCTGCCCCATCCCTGGAAGTGTTCAGGACCAGGCTGGATAAAGCCTTGAACAATCCAGTCTAGTGGAAGATGTTGCTGCCCACGGCAGGGGGGTTGGAATGAGATGAGGTTTAAGGTCCCTTCCAACTAAGGCCATTCTATGATTCTGTGATTTGTGTGCCTAACCAGTGATGAAGTCCAAGCTGTCAGGCAGCTGAAGGGCTTTCGAAACCTAACCCCAGTTAATTATCGGTTTGTAGAAAAACGCTGGATCAGCAAGAAAATGTATAAAAGACGAAGCAAGATGCTGCAGATGCAATACAGGGAATGGATCACTAGATTCATTCACTTCTGTCACTAGATTACCCCAACATGTGCATAACTTATTTACGCAACTGTAACCTGGAATAATATTGAATTGCCATATTTTTTCCCCAAGATATAGGGTGTATAGAACAATTCTCTTTACCTGGTCTCAGATCTCACCCCACCACGCCTGTCTGTCCAGTGCCCTTTAGGGGAGCTATTTCTGTCTGGCAGTGTTGGAGGTGACAGCTCTGTGGAAATAATTAGCAGAAATGCAAATCAACATAAGTACGTTTTTTAATACTTCGTGCCTGGAGCTGTGCTAAACTTAGCAGCAATGAATAAACAGCATCACTGTTCCCCTCCTTGAGAGGACAAAGAGCCTCCCGGTATTTGGGATGTCTCTGGTACATTTGCTATCTCAGTGTAGCCAACCTTGAACATTTAATAATGTGAGCAGGCCCTCAAAAATTAGTGAGATTAATAAATGTTGAGTGTTTTCATTTCTGAACCTTGAAGGTGTACTTAGCTAACGTCTTTAAGCTTTTCTTTGCAACTGAAAGGCTGGGAAATTACTCCTGGTTAATGACAGTGAGATTCTCATGTAATCACCTTATTTCAGGAGAAAGACTTTTAAATAAACTCCAGGAGACTCATGATAAAATAGCAGGAACTGGCAATGCTGAAATATGAGCCTCTATCATTAAACCATTCACTCTTAATTAGTTTTTATTTGCAATATTGACAACTAATCTTCTCTCTCTATTATACGTGTAAGACTTCCAATGATTGGCACTGTACAGTATATAAGTAACTGAAGACGTAATTTGGTCATCTCCACATAAGATTTCCAACCCACACAGGACTTTTTAGTAAAATTAAAGTGTGTAAGACATGAGGCCAAAAGTCAGTAATTCCAGGCCTGACCTTGATTTCCGCTGATTTAGAGAAAATGAGAGACTTATGGGACCAGCGACTGGATATAGCCCAGTGGCCTGGCTAAAAAAAGTGGTAGATGGTGGAATAATTGTATCTATCTTTTAACACCATCCAATTTTTTGAAAAATAAATAAATAAACAGGCAAATAAATAAATAAATTTTCATTTCAACAAGGTGACATTTGCTGATGTTCACTAATTTAGGAGAGACTGATTTATGCATGTTTAATCTTCACTAATGATGACTCCAGGGCAAGAAATGAAAATAAGTTCTGTTAATAATACGTGTATATATTATTAACACCTTTACTGATGGAGATAGTAGACTGTCCTGGTAGACAAATGTAGAATCGATTTGTGGAATATCTGAATGACTCCGGGCTGTCAGAACCTCTCTCTGTAACTTACTGAAATATGGAGAGAAGGAATATTTGGACAGTAAAAATTCTCAGCTGATCAACTGTCATGCAAAACTTGTATGAAACCTACAAATAAATACAATAAGCAGCCCAATTCTTTATGTTTTGGGGTGCTCTGTAACAGTGAAATGATGTGTATTAAGGATACTGTTATATTCTGATTGTGGCTGGCTTCTCCTTTTGCCATACAAATATTGAGAAGGGCAATCCCTGAATTCAGTCTGCATGCTGACAGACAAAACTTATTGCGAATATTAATGTGCTTGGTCTAATCATCCTGCTATTTTTTTTGTGTAATTTACTTGATCAGGGAGTTGGAATTCCCTCCTAGCTGTTACAGATTCAAGCATTTATGCAAAATCCTCCAGTCTGGAGATTTACAGTGGATTATCTACAAATATTTGAATACATTAGTGCAGTCCTTTAAATGCATTCCCTTTATTTACATACAGAACAACTAACAAGCAACTTGAATGACAGCACTGTAATTCCATCAAGGAGCTCATGTCCTGAGAAACCACACGAATAAAGCATGAAGAAGCCCATGCCTTTGGTGGAGCTCTGCCTGGAGTTACAGCTTCACAACCTGGATTTCATTAATATTTTTGTATTTAAAAAAAACCCCAACCCTACAGTTTTATAAATTGTGGAGCTGATGTTGTGTTTGGAAGCGGGAAGAGCCAGAGAAGAGTGGGGGTGGCACACTCTCCTCTCACCCACTTCTACCACAGGAAAAAACCAAGTATTTTCCGTTTCCAGCACTGTAATAGCCCATCAGAGAGAAAACACTGAATTCAGGTTGTTGATGGGGCGAGGGAAAGTTTGCTGAGATCGATGGGAGTAGTTTGAAGAGGTCCTTTCCATCTGATCTATCTAGTCTATGGACAGGTTATCTTGTATCCGTGGCTATTTTGGAAGCTTATACTGTGCATTGACTGACATGGCTGCTGTACTCGTGCTCAGTCACAGATTATTGCAGTACGTTGGTGGGGGGTTGATGTGGGAAGACCAGCCTGGGCTTGGTTTCTGTTCCAAATCTTCCTCCTGGAAGGGAGGGAGAATAAAATCAAACCCAAAGACTTGCTGGCTTTCCTCTGTAGTAACAGAGATGGGTTCCTGCTGATCCCAGAGGTAAAGCCCTAATAGTTTCCATGGAATAGTCAATTATCTGTTTCATTGCACAAGCCAATATCTTTTCTCAAAAAGATGTATTAGAGTGTTTAGCCATTCAAGTGATCCATCTGGCTGAGCATTTGGAGATGCTCTTTAACTTGATTTATCAGGCCCAGAAGTGGTGTCCTTGATGGCTCTGGGCCTGTGTGGGACTCTCTGTGCACCTGATTCGTAGGGACAGGGCTGGTGACCTTCAGCTCCTGGCAGGAGCAGAGCCTGTGCCATCTCTCAGTCAGAACAGCCTTATTGCACAGTAGCGTGGGATTTAAAAATTGCTGTTGCAGATGAGGGCTGAGGGGCCACCAGGTGCTTCCAAGTAAAATGCAAGAAAGCCCCAAGGCAGCAGATCCCTGATAAGACACCACTTTTTTTCTCCAGCAGAATCTGCACCTAAATCCTAATGGAGTCTGGCTAAACCCCTGTGGCATGAGATTGTGTATCGCCTTTAAATCTCCTCTACTTATAAAATACACATTACAGCTCCAGTATGCACGTTATCCCATTTCCATCAGGTATCACCTCCGGCACAGTGAAGATGTGGCACAGTTCAGTCCCTGGGGAAGTCGCTTTCCTTGTGTTCTTATCCTGTTGTGGTCAGTTCTGTGCTGATCCGGCTGCACGGTGCCCCTGGGAGAGGGTGGCTAAGCTCCACTGTAAACCAGGGAATTGGGATTGCAGCATATCTGGGTCAGGCATCAGCAGCAGTTGCTGCCAGACACGTGGTGAGATGCAGCCCCAGAGCCTTGGAGTGCAAAGGGGGAGGGAAGCACCCCAGGAAGGCGCTGGCTCTGTGGCAAAGACCAGAGGGATGCTCAGGGTTGAGGTAGGACCCAGCTGACTACCAGGCACTGGGAATGGCTGTGACACAGGAGCAGCTAGAAGGGAACAGTAGCTAATGTTTACATCCTCAAAGTGAATTTCAAGGCAAAAACATTTACTGTAACACAAGTAAATGAAATCAACGATGTAATATTTTAATTGCTAAAAACTTCAGGCAAAATTCTTCGTATTTTTCTTCATGGCTATCATCCAGCTTTACAGGATAAATTCTTTAAAGATAAATTATTAAATTAAATTGAACTTTAGTTCCCACTTGCTGGTGTTTAAAACTGAAAATTGCCACTTGATAATGATTTATTCTTCTCCTCTCCCCTTTTTTTAAAGTGAGGATTGCAACAAAGTTTAAGTATGAATGCATTTCTTAGCAAGCGGAGTTATATATTTAATATAATCCAAAACAGATTGTCTACTCAAACACTGTTCATTAAATGAACTGTCTGCAAGTGTGATTTACAGTGCAACGTGGTCATGGGAATGTCTGTGTGTATTTAATAACTGCACAGTAATAGCTTATTGGCAGGAGTGGTAATTCGATTTTGGAGTTTTATCTTATTTTTGAGTTTCTGGACCGTGAAATTCTGCTGTCTGACACACTTTTCCATTGCTTAATCTCCTGAGATTTGTGTAAAGAACAACAACTTTCCTCCTTACTGAAGACCCAGTGCCCTGCTGTATATATCTTTTATTGCCACCCCCCAGTGCAGCTGCTCACAGACCCCCATGTCACATTTATGGGCTCGGTACTGCAATATAAAATGCAGTAATAGACCAAAATATTGACATTTAATGATCTAAGACGTCCAGTCTTAGAGAAGATAAAATCTTCCAGTATTGCTAAGTGCAAAAATTTTCAAGGATCATTTTCTGCATAATCTGTTGTGTTCTGTATTTAACTTTTTGAGCTTTTCTATTGATTCAAAGTCAAAACTCTCTTATTTAATGTACTTAAGGAACTAAACCAGTAATTCTTATTCCACACAAAGACTTGTAAGTGTGCTCTCCTCCTTATGGCTTGCAATTTTGGCAGGTTAACACCTGAATACACCCAAATTATACTGTGTTTGTTTGTTCTGAAGGCCTTGAGAAACAGTTTTAGAACCAAGTGTTGACATTTTTCCTTTGGAGCAACATCCAGTGTCTGCACGTTGCAGCTGCGCTTCCCAGAGGGGTTACTGGTCTGGAGAGAGGCTTTTTAAAGGATTGTCTGATGGGGAATTATTATTAATTTGCTTATTTTTAAATTATCTGCCTTTGCCATAGCTGTGGAAGGTGATGTCTCACAGCAAGTTCGGCTCCCGCCTTCCCATCCTTTCTTTCCTTTCTCGTGATAAAGGCACTGCATGACTGCACAAAATATTTTGAGCATCCATAATCAAATATAATTCCACCATCTGACTCAGTCAGCAGTGTAAAGGGTTCCTAAAGGGTTCCAGGGGCCCAAATAATAGCAAACCCACTCCCTGACATGACAACACAGGCGTCAGCTGTCATTGCCTCATGTAAGTAACGTGGGCTCTTTAATTCACTTGTCATTATTGTAGTGTCTTTCTGCCCAGTGGAACACTATTGTCCCCATAAATGCACATCTGAATCAGCTAATTATTCATCCAGGATTAGAACTGAAATCCTTGCTTTAAGACTAGCTTTACCCCTGAAATCACAATGTTTAAGATTTTAATTATCTCAAATCATATATAAGTTGTGTCCTTTAAGTGTTGGAGCCAGTTGTCAAATATGGTTGGGCAGTGCAGATCTGATGCAAAATTATTTTTCTATTTTTTTCTTTAAAAAAATAGATAGTTCCTGAATATGTAACCAGCTCAGTAGTCCAGAGGGATGGTCACAAAGCAGCTTCTGACAGGAAAGTAAGAAGAAAATTCATTTCCTGGAAAAAGGTTGCTTTGAAAATCTTTTAACATACCAAAATACCTACCCCATTTGAAAACTAAAAATGTTTATTGGAAGAGACAAGGTGTTTTTCAGAGCCAATATAACTCATAGCCATTACTTAAATGCACCATTTTCTTTCTTTTCTTTCTTTCTTCCTCTCCAAAGGAGCTTCATTAGCACTTGTGTGTGGTTTAAGAGACATTAATATTCACCTTCCATTCTCTTGACAAAGTGTCTGGCTGCAATGTGAAGAACCATATGCCTTTAATGTAAATCCCCATAACACACAGATCACCTCCTATATACACTATTCTTTTGCTAACTGGAAAATTAGCAAAAAGGTGGGAAAAAAAGAAGAAAATATATAACTGGTGAGGAGCCAAAGCAAGCTTGTGTGTACACAAGAAGTGCAAGAAGTGCAGGAGGCACTGGTGGCTTGGGTGAAATTTGGTGACCTTGCTGTAACTGTTCAAGGATTTTAAGGATTTCCTTCAATTGTTTTGGTAGGGTTTTCTTAAATTAAAAGAGCTGGTAATGAGAGTCTAAGGGGTTGGTGAGTCTTAAGCTGCTCTTTGTGCTTCTGGAGTTTTATCAATCTTAGCCTTTATCCTTTACCAGGGGTGTAAGTTGTATCTTATCTGTATACAATAATAGTATCTAGCAGGCTAGATAACTATTTGCTGCCTATAAGTGTGTTATCTGTATGCTCAGAAGTTTTCTATCAGGTAAGTGAATGGAAACTGCAGAAGCTTTGTAAAATTGATGCTGGGTTAGGGGAAGGAGGAACCTGGCTGCATTTCCACTGCCTACCCTGTTACCACACACTGACTCATCTTTGAAAAGTTCTTGTCCTGTTAACTCTGGCTTTTACTCTTTTAATTGATACAGCATAGGATTCAAAAGCATCCAGGCTGTATGGCATGACCGAAGGCAGTGGTCAGAATCCCCCAGAGCCACCACAGCAGCGATGAGCCCCAATTTGCAGAGCATGCAACCTGCAAAGCACGCAATATTGTGCGTGTACCTTCTGCCATCAAATCAGAATGCTTCTGTTTACCAGCTCCTGACAGTATGAAGCACAGAAGTGTTTCAGAGTTAGAAATGGGAAATAAGACTGAAAATTCCGAAATCTGGTTTTCTGAGTGCCAGGAGAACTGCTGCCTTGCTTTGCCTTTTTAGGCTGTGGCTAGTGCAGACATGGTGTAGCAGAGGATATCAATATGCAGGAGCTTCAAACACATGGAGCAAAAAACACTGTCACAAAAACTAACCATCCTGGTATCACTTTTTCTTTTCCCTTCCTCTTCTTTTCCCCTTCCTTTCCTTTCCCCTTCCTTTCCTCCTTTCCCTCTCTTTTCAAAGCCATGTGCATCAGAACACATCTGGTAAAAGCAGCAGCAGCTGCTCTTTGGACTTGGAGGGGACCAGCTGTCCACAGAGAAGGGTGTGCTGTGGAGGGGACTGGGTGAGACTGAGGGCTCCACTCTGCCTCTCCAAAATTAATTTTGGCATCCAAGGAGGAGGAGAAAGCCATCTGCACAAGGCTTAATCATGCTAGTGTATGCTCAGCCAACTTGGCTCTTTTTTCCTGCCTTTGCACTCTGTTTTGTGTCTTCCCAGTGTGTCATCCAGTCCTTCAGAAACTGTTGAAATCGTTCCTTTGATCCTCATCTTTGAGGTTTGTCCTGACTTTACTGACACTCCTGCAAAACCTGGATCTTCTTCTGTGTCCATGGAGCAGAGTGGGTACCCAGTCCCACCTAATATTTGATATTTGTCAGAGAGCACCTCTGATTCCCTCCTGCAACCATCCATCCTCCTGTTCTTCCCTATTGATCATCCTCTTTTTCTGGGATTCATGCTTTTTATTCCTTGTTTTGCTTTTTAACTGATTACAGAATGAAACAAACAAACAAACCCACCAAAAAAAGCAAAGCAGAGCAAAATAAACACAAACCTGCCATTTTTTTGCTCACGTGCTGTTGATAAATATGCCCTCTGCTCATGCCTGAAAGGCCATTGTACATCCTTAGGCTGTCGTGCCGTGCCATAACAACCCCCAAATCATTCCTCCCCACTTCTCCAGATCTCATCTGTTTAGGTCTCTCAAATGTTCTTATCTTAATGGAATTTTTCCTTACAATCCAGGAGTTGTACCAGGGGGCTCTTCTATATCCCGGGCAGTGCTTTGGTATGCATATTCCAGCACTGCGTTGTCATATGTTGCTATAAATAGCTCTCACAAAGAGTCCATATTTCTGCCGAGATTCGCCTGTCAGCTCTTAACAATGGGAGTCGTTCACAATGGGAAAATAGAATACCAGCTCCATCAACCTTTGACAGACTAATAGGGGTTATTTGACTTTCAATTTTTCATTATCGTGTTTGGCAGCCACAGTCGTCATGTTGAAAAATACAAACTGATCCGTACTCCAACAGGAGGGAACGCCTCCAGTCCTCCTTCAGCAGGCACACAAGTGCTGTGGCATGTGCCCACTGATAATACAGCATGTAAAACCAGCTTGTCATGTACCAGAAGTTCAGAGATCTTGGCACTGGCCTTTTCCTCCCTGTTTTTACAGTTGGAGTAGAGTGGAATGATTTTCCTTCAACTTGAGAAAGTTGTGGCTGTTCAGCCCAGAGAAGGCTCTAGGGAGACCTCATAGCAACCTTCCAGTATCTGAAGGGGCTACAAGGAAGCCAGAGAGGGACTATTCATCAGGAACTGTAGTGGTAGGATAAGGAGTAATGGGTTCAGACTGAAAGAGGGGAAATTTAGGTTAGATATGTGGATATGTGACATATAGACATATAGATAGGTGAGGGTGGTGAGACCCTGGCACAGGTTGCCCAGAAACTTTGTGGGTCTCCCATCCCTGGAAGTGCTCAAGACCAGGGAGCAACCTTGTCTAGTGGAAGGTGTCCCTGCCGATGGCAGGGGCTGGAACAAGATGAGCTTTAAGGTCCCTTCCAACCCAAACCATTGTTGATTCTGTTGCTGAAAAAACACTTACCAGAGTCTGCCAAAAGGATGCTTCCTCTGCCTTGAGGGCTCTGAGCCACCCGTTCAGGACTGTAGCACTGGGCTGAGGGTTATCCCTGTCCCTCTGACCATTGCAGCTCCTTGGTGTGTCCCTTGCCCTCATATTGTCACGGCGTGCTGTGTGCTTTTGTAGAAATTGCTCTTTTTGGGAAGTGACATTGTTATGAGGCAGCTGTTCTGGGCTGTGCAAAAGGTGAATCACTCGATAAACATTCCAAATTTAGCTCAGATTTGCCACTGGCAAAAAATTCCACATGAGAGTTGGAATGGCAAAGGCTGTTACTTTGTCTGTGATGTGAAAAGGCATCTATTTACACCAGGAAAACTGTCTTGGAATAAAATCTGGCAGCAGTAAAGTACAGTGATCTACTTGAGGTCACTGCTTTTACCACAAAGTAATTAGTTAAAACCAGCTTTATAGGCCCTTTGCAGGACCCAGACTTGCTATTTAGAAAGGGAACTAAAACATTAACCTTTTTCCTGGAGAAGATGTAGGCTGCATGTCACACATCTCAGTGAGGTCCCCTGTGTACACAAGTCAGAGCTGGAGGTGCCCAGGCCCTCTCAAGTAGTTGGTTGTCAAAGCTGAGTTGGAATTTGGACATGGAAATATCTCATAAATAAGAGGTATCTTGCAGGTTTCAATCATGCAGATGACAGGGGTTAATCTGGAATCAAACAACAGACATAGTTGTCCCTCCAGAAGACATGAAGCATGATGTGCAGCTGGAAAGTTGCCTGCAAGGGCTCTCCAACCTCCTGCTGAGTATCCACTGCTACACAAAACAGCACCTTAGGGAAAAAAATATAAAAATGGATTTTCAAGTAGTCAACATTCTTCTAATTATTTCAGAATCAGTACCACCAGTAGATAAATCTTCTAGCATGAACCTCCATGTAATTCAGCAAGAATGGGCTGCCTCAAGGATCTTGATCCATTGTCCAAACCTAAATCCTAGTGGCTTTGTATCTAAGGGATGTCCAACACATTTAAATATAAATAACTGTTAATAATAAATATGAATATAAATAACTGTTATTTCAGAACAGAGTCTAGAACTGGCTTACCTTTTTAACTACAAAGCCTTAACCGAAAAAATCACAAATTTCAGGAAAACCTGCTTTAATGGGAACCGCAGTTCAAGTTACTCAAGGACCATTCTCCTCTACATACACCAGCTTAGTCCCAAAGCTTAGAATTGGAAAATTTCTTTGTTTCCTTCTGACACAGCAGCTGCAGGGATTAATTGAACTCATGAAGTCTATTGATTTTCTGTAGCTATTATTAAAAAAAAAAGCACTTTTGCACCCCATGAAAGGTATGACTCTCACTAAATTGTGTGCAATAAACCAACAAGGCTCTTCTGTTGAGAAACCTGCAGTCCCATTAGTCTCCTAATTTTTATTTCAGAGCACAAGAGACTTTCTTACTGAAACTTCTGAGATAGTCCTGCTGTGACATCAGCATCACTGCAAGGGAGAAACCCACATGATCCCAACATCTCTTCTGTGATTCTCTTCATCAGGAGAAATACTGGTTTGCTGGAGAAGCCTTTCAGCCTTGCCAAAAGGAGGTTCTCACTTCTACAGCTAAAACCTGTTCAGCATAAAGGCTTGTGCATTCTGTGTAATCATGTTTGAGGAATAAATGCAACACTCATGTTCTTTATCTCCATGTAAATTCCCAAAAGTACAACAGGAAAATGAAATTAATTTTAGAAGATTTGAAGTATTCCACTTGAGATAAGACGTTAAGTTTTTTATTGCAGACCTCCCTGCTGATAGCTCAGTAAAAGCAAAAGCTGCCTTCACCAAAGTCCTCTCCACTCAGGCCTCAGATAGAGCTGCATGTGTTTATAGCATTGGATAAATTACCTCCACTAATAACAGGAATGAAACCAAATCCCACGGTGTGTTTGGGGCTCGTTCTTCCTTATCCCTTCACTTGGTAGATCTATAGCACTGCAAATAGATTGGTACACAAGCATTAGTTTTTATTTTTAAGCCTAGTTACATTTACAGAAAAACTAAGTTATATTTTAAGACCAGACCAAAATTCAAAGACAGCAATGTAATGTTTTTCATCTGAGGTTATCTATCTTAAAATATTTTGTTTATGTTATATTGTCATCTGAAGTGGCACGTGGTGGTGGTAGCAGAAATTCATGGAGTGCTTTAAGGCTTTCTTACTTATTTCAGTGATGAGGTTATGGATTATGTCATCTCTGCTAAACAATGTAGTTAAATAAATAGTTAGCAGTAGTAGTTAGTTAAATAAATCTCTTTCCCCATTCTCTGTAAACTAACAATTTATTGAATTCTTTATTAGCAATGTGCATGATGATACCTTATAAAAAAAATTCCTTTATGCCTTCTGCATTAAGTAGAAGGGATTTTAGAGCATACCTGTTAGATTTGATGTCCCACATCATATGCATACTAGATTCTGGTTTTTATGTTTTGGGGGAGTTTTTTGTTAAGTAGTTGTTAGATAACTTAGCAGGGAAGGTGCTTTGCAAATGGAAAAATATCAAATACCTGGTTAGTGGTCACTATGTGATTAATATTTTAAAAGTAAATTCTGCAATGCATGTCCAAGGCAACAGGAGGAAAGGATTGCAGAGCCAATCTCTGTGTTGTATGAAAAAACAGGTCTTTGGTTTAAACTTTTCCAATTATGTCTCCATTGGTTTAGGTCAAAGAGTGCTATTTTATTTCCTTTAATTTAAAGTAAAGCTTGGGGAAGGCATATATCTCTATAAAGATTAAAGGCATTTCTCTGGTTCTCCAAAGACCTCAGTGCAGGCTTGTAACTCCCATTATACAGGGTGAGAAATATATGAATAGGCAAAGAGGAGCAAATAGGCTTTGCTTATGTTTTAGCATTCCTGGCAGAGCTTTGTGTGCAGGTCTCCTTCAGAGGAAACATCAGCCTTTCCGGACTGGAGTAATTGGAGTCTGGTTTTAAACATTCCCTCTCCAAGCTGCATTTTCCCTATTTTCCACTGCACTGCTGTCAGCGGTGCCTCTGCAATTTCAGAAGTTGCCCCTTCTCAAACCTGGCAGGTCGTGTCATAGTTTACAAAGGTGACAACGGCTCACAGTTGTCCTGGTTAGATGGATACCAGAGAGTCAAAGGCTTAATGAGGTGCTCTGGTGTGTAATCATCATCACTGATGGGCACTTGCTTCGAGTGCATTATTCAACAGGATATATTGGGTCCTGCACTCTCTGGCTGTAAATAATATTTGCAGTGTTGCACAATTTGTTGACCAGCTGCAAGAGCTTTCAGTGAAAACCTTTAAAAATCATCTTTATTTTAAATAAGAATCTGTGTCTTTCCATATGATACCAGTTAAGAGATGCTTTTGAAAACTCTGTGGGCTGAATGTTGGAACTGGTTTATTTTGCTGTAACCAAATGACTGTATGGTGCTTAACTGAGCCTGTGTGAGTCTTGAACAGGCTCAGACTTGCAGCCAAGGAGAAAAGGATTTTCAGGAAGAGGAATGTTGTCCAAATGGTGTCCTTGATGGGGGAAAATGGATTTTGAGAAGGGCAAGTCCTGCACTGCCGCAGGACCCTGGCCGTGGGAAGCTTATCTCAATGGCAGAATTGTCTTTGGATGTCAGCACTCCATGAACTCTGTGCTGGCTCCCTGTATCTTTGCTCCTTAGCTGACACCTGTCCCTGTGGTCCTGCATGCCAAAAATGTTTTTTAAAGACACAGCTCTTTAATTAAATTTCAAGCTGTTACTGACCTGTGGGGGAATGCCAGCTGTGCTGTTGTCCCTGTCCCCTCCTGGCAGCCTGGTCAGATGGTGGCTCCACAAGACTGTGTCCAACTCTCCCTTTGCAGCAGGGAGTTGGTTACAGAAAACACTGAGGCCAGCTCAGGCTTAATTACCATTAAATTAAGGCAGCAGTTATAGCTTTAAATTGCATATTCTAAGTGAAAGAGAGTGGATGTTAAACTTAATGACCTGAAGGAAACACTCGAGGCCAGGGGTGCAGGAACAGGGATTGATCTGGAGACCTGTGGTTTGTAAAGCCATAAGGGACCAGTGCAATAATCTCCTCTGACCACCTGAAGGCCACCCTGAATTAATCCAACTGAGCTGGGGCATATCTCAGGAAACATCCACTTGTGAAATACAGGTTTACAATGTTGAGGAATGCAGCTTAACGCTCAATAAATCATTTTCAGTTGTTATTTACTCTCACTATTAAAATCCAGCATCTCATTTCAAATCAGAGCTCGCCTTGCTTAATTCCCAGTGCCTGGGTCATATCATAGCTCCATTTATTTCATAAAGAGACTGCAATTATGGAACTTCAATGTCCTGTGTAGGTATTAATAAACTGTGATCAACTTGTGCCCTCTCCTTTCTTCTGATAATCTGAACAGATTGAGTTCCTCACTTTTCGCACTGACCACGTATTTACTCTTCTTTTAATAATTTCTGTGGCTGTTTGATGCAAAACCTACCAGGGGAAAATCACTGCTGCATTGCTGTTGTGGTTGTACCAATTCACATTAACAGTGTGATGTAATCTTTCTATTCCCATCTAGCTTTATTCTGCTGACATGTTGAGCCAACGCATTAGACTCTTCACTGCAACAGCAATGTCTGGTCTTGATTTCCAAGTTTTTTTCTCCATTTTAGCCCTTTTCTATATAAAATAGACTTTTCCGACCTTTAAAAGTGCTGTAAATTCTTTGTTCCTGGGACTTCAGTTTATCCTATTTCCTAATTAGGATTTAGGACTCATTCAGTAGCTGTACTGTAGAGCACATAATGTTTGCTTGTGTTGATCTTATCAGCTTGCTTTGAATCAATACCTTCTCCACTTCATTATTTACTATTCTCCTAATCTTTGTCAGTCATTTGACATTTTTATCAAATAATGTTTTCTTATTTTCTTCCAGCTTGTTGATAAAAATGTTGTATAGCTGAGGGTCAATTACTCAGGGTCCTCACAGGATCTCATTAGAAACACCCACCACTCTGTGATTCCTCTGTGGAGTGATTGAAACACAGTAAAATCAAATAAATTGATCAGTGAAGTGGTATAGGAAACAGTGACAATTAGGGAACTGCCACATTAGACAGTGCTGTGATGGTAGAATTCAATGGCAAACCATGTAGTGCATTGTTTTTTAAAAGAATTTTTACAAACTCAATAGAGAAAATAACCTCTGTTATACAGCTTTTCTGGACTGTGACTTTTTAAGGCAGAATTTTTATATTGGAAGAAGCTTCAGTATTGACATGTCTGTGCTTTTTAAAAGGTTGTGGTTCATTTCAGTTTCTTTTCTTTTTGGCCTTGTTTTTCCCTCGAGGAGCCAAGATAAATTCACCTGCATAGGCATAGCTGTACCAGCAATAAGAGGGTTCCCCAAATAGCTGGTGAGTTCTGACACACCTTCTTTTCTACAGTAGTTTGCATTGTTGTTTAAGTGTAGTGAGTGAGAATGGGGAGTTACCTTGCTAGAAATAGAGGTTTCTGAGCATTACTTTAACCAGCAGCAGGACAGGTATCACAGGGGAAGTTCAGCACATGCTGTTGGTTGTTAAGGGTAACACAGAGTATTTTTCCTTCAACTGTTTATGTGGAAACACGAGATTTCCCTTTCATCTTTTAAAGAAACAGGTTTCAAGCAGCGAGCCTTCGTTCCTCTGTCCTTGCATGCCCAGCCAATGCAACCATATTCCTTCTTCCATAGCCTGGCTGTGCTCCCACCCTTGTTCAGGTCCCTTTAGCCTTTGGGCTCAGTGGAGGCCCTGCTCAGCCCTTTTCCTCTGCTGTGCCTGCTCCTCTCCTGCATGCCAGGATGGGCTCTTCTCATGCAGGTTCCCTGCTGTAGTACAGGAATCCACATCCCTTGGCAAGTCCCTTCATTGCTCTGTGGATTGAGGCTCAGCTCTGTTACAAAATTCCCCCCAGTCAGCCTGGTGGGCTGAATTCCAGTGGAGAAACAGTGAAGGAGGAATTCTGCCAGTGTAGCTACTCAAATAAACATAAGCACAGCTGATGGGCAGGGTCTTGTCAACCTTATTGCATTTACATCAGAAACTTTGCCTATTTTAGTCATGTAAATTATGGGATGTGATTTTTCACGCTCTGTAATATCAAGCCAAACCCTACCAAGAAAGCTTTGTTGCCTCAAGACTAATGAGGTTGTAAAACTCTATCCATAAAATCAGAATAATAGTATTCCCTTGCATCACAAGATTGCTGTAAGTACATAAGCATATTCTGCACTCACATGGCCTAATGTGTGCAACACTGAGAACAAAACATTTATTTATGTGAAGGACAAGTATCTGTAGTGTACAAGGTTACAGGTAAAATCTCAAGGTTTTCCACCTACATCTTGCTATGATAGTGGAGAGGAAGACCGGTACAGTTCATTTTATACGGTGAATAATATAACATCAATTATTGCAGAAATCTTTATTTGTCTTTTCGTGCAGTTATCTGCTATGGTTTCTTTTGTGTATTCTCATTTGTTTAATTAAATTACATTTGGTCTTTTCAGAGTCCTTTCTGTCCCTACTTGTTGTGGACATTTATTAATAGTGTCACTTGGTTGATAGTCTGTTCATTTTAATCTCGTCTGAATTTGATTATCTTTATCTATTTACACTTCAGAGACTTTTCCCTGAATTCAGAAGGACCTGCTCTCTCTTCCCACTGTTATGCAAGGCAAGTTGTCATGTGTACTCTGCGTAGGTGCTTTAATGGCACTAATTAATCAAAAAGCAGTGCAACAGAGGAAGGAAAACATTACAAATGAGTGCAGCCAATTTATATGCAGAGCACCATGACTGACCCGTGCTGGTAGTCTGAAGGGACCTTACTCTGGCACTACCTGTGAAGCAAAGCCAGAGTAGTGCAGCAGTAAAGCAAATCAGATCCCTGACAAGAGTGGCTATTCCTTGGCACCCATCCCTTTTGCTTTAGGTGAGGTGAGGTTTTAAAGCACTAATCTCTAGTTTCTGAAATCCTGTGATAGTGCAGTGTAAGTACTTAAAGAAACCCAGTCACTTCTGGACATGTTGAGTGCAACAGCATCGTGTCAATGTTTAAATGAGTTTTGTCAGTTCTCAGGTGTCTTGTCTTTTTCTCAGGGCATCAGGTCTTGCTCTCTCACCTTGCTCTGCTTTTAAGTTTCTAGTGCTTACAGTTGTTGGAGAAAAACTTTATAGACGTGGACTTGAAATACTCAAAACCCTCTCTGCAAAACAGAAGTATAAATATAAACATTCAGATGCAGTTTGAGCTGCTCTCCTGCGAGCTTACAGGCTCCTTGCAAGGAGAGCTGGCTCTTGAGCTGCACTGTGATCAGGAGAGGAGACTTCTGAGGGACCTGGGTTGCCTGGAAACTGCTGAGTGCCTCCTGGAGTAATTAGAAATGTGTCAGGGTGGGAAAATGGAGCAGAAGATGTTTGTGTTCAGTTTATCTGGAATTTGTGGTAGGCAGGATCTCTTGCACAAGACGGGGATGGTCCTTTAGGTAGAGTTTGGGTTTCTGACACCCTGAGTGCTTTGTCCACTGAGGCCTCTCGCTGAGGAGCTGCCTCTGGCTCTCTAGCTTGAACACCTGTTTGGTCTCCCACAGACCACCAAGGAACACAGAGAGACACTTTCTTTAGCTGGTTTTGAAAAAATAGTCACCTGTCCTTGTTTATCCATTTTTAATAGGAATAATGTGGGCAGGGGACTCAAGGCAGGGTATGTCACATGGGGGCCGAGCCTCTTGTGCAGGAGAGAGCTCAGACACGAGGCACATGTGTCTCATTGCTGGTTGTGTTGAGTGTTTTTTTGCCTTAATAATTTCAGTTATGTTAAAATTCACTATTGGTTTACCTTGATCTGTATTGGAAAGTGAAATTCCTCATTTTTAGCTCTGGATTCATCTGTAGGGTTTAGGAGTTTAAGTACCTTATAACCCAAAGGATTGCTGTCCAATTAATAAAAGTGTTTCTTTACATTGCACCAACAAAAGGAGTGAGAAGAAAACAGGTCTCTATACCCCTGTCTATTCAAAGAGATAATGTGTAATTAATAAGAAATGCTGTTGCCAGTTGTCTCTTCCCCCTCTCCCAGTGGAATCATGGGGCAAGGATCACACACAATCACCTTTCCTCATTTTATCTAACAAGGGTGAAATTCTACTGTCAGGCATATTTTCCAGTTTAAGTTGTGATGTACAGCAGATTGTTATGCATGATTATAAAGCCTAATAAATTTCTCATTTTCCCTGGCTGGTAGAAGTCAGGGATTAAATGCCATCCTGATGGGTGGTAAGGTGAGGTGGAGGGCTGAAGTTGTAGCTCACAGCACAGGGCTGCCTCTCCCTCTTAAACTCTTTGTTAGGGATATATCACTTGTGTGAGCATGGTGGAAATCTCATAATTTCTCAATTTTCCCCCCCAGTTTAGGAGCTCACAAGCTATGAATTTGTGGGTTGGTACACTGAGCTTGGCTTGTGGGCCTGAGCCAGAGAGACTGGGACATGCTGGTGCCACAGAAGTGGGAAATATGAAGAGCTCATGTAACAGTCATTCAAGCGAATTTGATTTGCTAAGATGAGGTTCCTTGGTCACTTTGCTCCATAGTTCATTCTGATTTCACATCAGCAGCTGATAATCTGTTGAACAATATAATGTCTGTCTGAGTTGTCTTGAGTATGTGGTAGTGCCTGAGGCAGGGCCATGTTACTCTTCTAAAACTGATGAATTCTGATAGCAAAATGGGGGCATTAAGATTCGTAGTGCTTTATTAGCTGGCTTCTTCTTGAGTGGTGTAATCCATACTGATGTTGGCTTTCATCATATGGAACAAAAGCTTTTGTGGTTTCCATATTTGGTTTTTTTACATCAGCAGTCTGTCTGCATTCAGTGCTCCATGCACCCTGTGACTACTTTTTTACAGTGTGGTAGGAAATGTGTAATGAAGTGATGATCAGAGAGGGAGCCTGGAAATATTAGCGAGACTGTTACATGATGAGGTTAGAAGGGGAAAATAGTAAGAAAAAAAATACTGTGATCTTTATATAGTGTTAATCATCTCAAAGGTACCTGAGAGTTTTTGGCTTCTTTTAACTTCTTGGAGTTGTGAAAATGTTAATTGAGTATCTCAGAGGGAGACCAATAAGTTTCTGGACTATTACATGTTGTTAAATTGCTTATCTCTGCTAAACATAGAGATCCATAATGCTGACAAGGGACAGGCTACAGCCGATATTTTGCTCTACAAAATTCTTAGCATGGACAAGTAGCTTTTGCAGTTCCTGTGAGAAGTCTGACTTGGTTCAGCTCAGCACTGTCAGATTGTTTATCTCAGGGGAACTGTCGGTGAGACAGACATCTTCCATTATTGCTTTCCTAGTGTTAAATTTGATTT
Source organism: Corapipo altera (assembly GCF_003945725.1). NCBI lineage: Eukaryota > Metazoa > Chordata > Aves > Passeriformes > Pipridae > Corapipo > Corapipo altera. The sequence continues at coordinate 10,351,516 of NW_020884899.1, read as the reverse complement.
GTTCTCTTACCTAGTTCTTGCTACAGAAACTAATCATGCCCTGATTTACTTCCCTTTTTTTTTGGTTACACAACCATTTGGAAAGAACATTCCGAATGATCTATTCAGCTTCAGACCAGCACAACTCTGCTAAAACGATGGAGTCATTTAAACTGCTCTTTTATCTCCTTCTTCTCTCTCTCTCTTTTTCTCTTCAGGTTACTTAAAACATCAGCCAGAAAAATACTGCTGCACCATAATTAGTGGAAATAAAAGTTCTACTTAAAATCATGTATCATACTAAGCATTAATTTTCAAGAACTATGTAAAACAAGTCCATGTAGATGGAGAAATGAGAGGGCAAAGTGGGGCAGTGGCAGAACTGGGGTACAGCTGGGTGCAGAAACTGGGTTCTTTGAGTCAACACCTGAACTGGAAATGCAGTTGGAGGGAAAATTGTGGGAATGAAATGGAATCTGTGTTGTAATAAAATGTACTATTCAGTACATCAGGGGAAAACCGTACCACTAACAAGTCAAACCACCCATATTTATGGCTAATACTGACAAGCAGGAAGTTGCTATTAGAATAATTTGAATGACCTCGGTGGAATAAGGTCACTCTTCCCATGACTTCCATGACTCTTTGTAATTGTGTGCTACATGCAATTTTCTGAAATATAATTACTTATCCCAACATACGTATGTCTTAAATTATCCTCACTTGCCATTTTTTTGTCCTTATTAGTTCAGATTAGTTTCTGATCACTTTAATTTTTTTCTATACCAACATAGTGTTTTTTTGCTGTGACGTTTCCACTCGAACCACAGATTTTGAAAGATCCTGCCTGTCTGAAATTCTGTCTAGTTAAAATCACGAATGCTGCTTAAATTGCTAAAATATAAATTCACAAACATGGGTGTCCTGAATGCATTTTGCACAGCCTTCAACGTGGGTCATTTTTGTTCTGAAGGGCACAGGACAAGCAGAGTAAGGTTTAAGGCAAAGCATGAAATGGTAACATCATTAACAAAGGAAGTCAGTTAACTCATAGGTTTGAGAGGGAGTAGCTATTTTGGTTCACTTATCCCTATAGATTTATTGGCAAATGCAATCTAATCATTGCTTGCAGTGCAGTTCCAAAAGGGAAAAAAACCCCAGCATTTCAGAGCTCAACTTTATTTTAATAGGTTAGACTGGTGCAAATCTGTGTGATAGTGTTTCAGATGAAAGGAACGAGATCTAACAAGTCTCCATTCTGTCAAACTAGAAGGGACATGAACTATTATTTTTGACACAGAAGGGAAGTAATCAAATATTTAGGTCTTTTGTTTTCATTAACCAGAACATGAGGATAAAAAATAGATACCAGAATATTCCTTTTGATTTGCTTCAAGAGTAAGTGAGGCATAGCTATTCATTCTTCTTCATTTTCTTTCAAAGATGAAAATCAAGAGTAGTGCTGTCCTCCTGGAGCGTGCTCCAGTCTGTTGTGGTAGGAGCATTTTCTCTGTCAGCTTAAAGTGTCCGTACAGAGCACTTTGTCTCTCTTTTATTTATATGAATGGTTTTTCAGCAGAAATAAGTGCTTAAGTGCTAACTTTTTTTTTCCCTTGAAGAGAAGATGAACTGCTTGTCAACGTGTACAGACAATGGATGAAAAACAAACAAAATTTGTTTCAGAGGTATTTTCATTTACGCATTCTCAGAGCTTGATGTGAAAGTGCCTTTAAAAACGCCATAAACACACTGGCTGTTATGCTTTAAATGAAGACCAAAATTCTGTGCTTTCCAAGAGAGCCATTTCAAAGGGTGAAACTTAACAATTCCATTGATCCCTCCACAGGAGAGTGTTTTATAAGGATACCCTGATTCCCATTGTAGAGGTGGAAAAACAGAGAGAGACAGGCAGAGATTTTTGCAAGGCAACATACCAGAGGGCAATGGCAAATCCAGGAGCATAACCCAGGTCTCCTGAGTCACAAATGAGAGGTGGTTAAAGTCTTTACACGGCAGAGTCTGGGCTATAATGTAAGGATTTATGCAGGGACTGCTGGGATGCACATTGCAATATGATAATCGTTTGAATGGACAATTGTCCCACTGGCTGTCATTGAATGATCCTCCAGTATGATTTGTCTGCTCAGCAAAGAAACTGTAAATGAACTCTTTTGTTTTTATTCCTTTTGTTTTGAAGGCCTTTTTAACTGGAGAAATCATCTTTATGATGTCAGTAGGGAAAGATTAACCCAGCACATTCTTTCTGAAGGTGAAAAAACATGGAAAATTGCCTTAAGAAAATTACAGACTGTGTCCTGTTAAAAAGCATTAATAGCCTAGGGTGTCAGGGAAAAAAAAGCATTGAAATTTCAAATATATTGGATGATTTTTCCTTGGCATTTAAAGGACTGAGTGTATGCATTTTATTTTCTTACTCAGATTGGATTGTGTAGCTTTGGTCCAATATTTCCTCATTATGTGAGAATTAAGCACTGCAGAAATGTACACTGTTTTCTTTCTGCAAGATATCCTGGACAATTTCTCATGAACAGAGAATTCAGTGGCTTACAAGTCATGTAATTAGAGGATTAAAATTAAGTGTAACAGGAATTCTGAGACTCAGGTAACAGCTGGAATGAGCAGGTTTTCTTTGCAATGTCTCTAGGAGGTTGTCAGAAATAGGATTCATCTTACTAAAGGTGTAAATCCTGGAGCTAGGGAATTTTCTTTCTGCATGCTAGAGGGAAGTACCTGCTTGATTTAAGTCATGGTTATGTGACTGTTGCAGGGGAAGAAAGTTTCTGTATAGATCCAAAGTGTATTTCATATACGGCTTTGTGATTTGTTTCAAAACTCTGTCTTGCACTTGGAAGCAAATCAGGTTCACTGTAAAAAAGATGGATATTTTAAAAGACTTTCCAGAACAGCCCACTATTGGTTTGGACTATCTAGTTGCATTTTAAATCTACCATCCATGGGAAAGCAAGGGAGAAACCTTGGAATAAAGGTATTTTAAGTGTCTGCCACTGATGTTATTTTCTGATAAGCTGTTCTTGATGCTCAGAAAAGATGGAAGGTTGGCAGTCCTTTTCTCTCTCTCGGACCAAAACCAATAGCACCAAAATGTTGCTGTATTTGAAATGTATTTGAAAACTAAGTTGAGGAAGAAGTGCTGAAGAATTTTTTTTTTTTCAGTTTTGTACCCTGGCACCATGAAAAACATGTTTCCCTGTGTGAGGAGAAACAGCCACTTGATAACTAGGGGCATGTAAGGATGAAGAATCAAATCTGTATTTACTGGGTTGCGTCTTCGCTGACCCTGTTGACTCTGGAGCGAGAGGACAGAACCAACTGCCAGCAGTTCACTTCCATTGCTTCAAAAGCTCCTACCCCCAGCTGAGGTACACTGACTGTGTCCTTTGAGAAGCCGAGTGCTGCAGCTCAGCTTACCCTGCCATTGGGCTGAAGTCTGGTTTTGTGGTAGACGAGGAACATAAGTACCACTGCCTCTTTGATTGCTTCCTCTGGAGGAGGCAGTAACTTAAACTGCTCATGCCTTTAGGCAGGTCTCTGTCTAGACCCATAATTGTTATGTTCTAGTCTTCAAACCCTTCTCTGCATGATCTCCAGTAAAAGAAGACACACGAATATAATGATCTACATGATAATGATCTACATGTGTACATAGCCGAATTCTTCCTTTAATTGTGTTAGTACAACTCAGTGCAGTAAATGCAGGGTGAGCTCTGCCCTGGCACATTTTGATATGAGCTGCTGATTAGCCCACAATACATACTTCACTTTATCACCAATAGGACCTTAACCTCACTTAAAAAGAATAATGACAAAACAGCCCAATTATCTGTTCCCAGAGAAAAAGTCCATTAAGGAGGGGGAACCAAAATTACTCTTTCTGTAAAAACAGCCCAACTCTCTATTATATTTGCATTAGAAAAGGGTCTGAGATTAGGTTGCCTTTGTGTTAGGCACTGTACGAACAAGTAACGAGAAATAGGTCCTGGCCCGAAGAGGTTACAGTGTAAATTAGACAGAAGTGGAGAGAAAGGCAGTGCTTTTATTCATTTCCTAAGGGGAAAGAGTATGTTACATAGCAGGAATGCACAGAGTTAGCTCTGAATGAGCTGCAAAAGTTCAGATACATGTATTATACTGCCAAAAGGTGAGGCACAGAGTGATCTGGTTATTTTACTTCTGGAATTGTCCCTGGGACACCTGAGTGATATGTAGACATAAGCACTCATTTGGAACTTGCTTGGGTTTCTACATAGAGGTAGCGTTTCAAAAACATTTAAACAGATTAAAGAACTGCACTGTTATTCTACCTCTGTGTCCCTTACTGGGGGGCACAGAGCCCCAAAACCTCAGGTCCGTGATCAGGAGTTAAGTACCTCTGCATCACTGTCCCTGGTGCAGAGAGAAGTATGTGCCAGGTGGGACTGCCCATGACAGTGGAATGTGGGAATCCTGATTCCTGGGCAAACCATTAAATGGGTTATTGGGAAACAAGGACATTGGAGGTTAAAACATCTTAGTGACAATGAATCAATATTTTCCCCAAAAAATCTGTTTTGTCAGAAATTTGCTGATGAACATTGCTAAAAGCCAAGCTCTGAGTGTTTATCAAGGGAAGTTCCTAAGGGGTAGGCAGTAAAGGGAAGCTGGAAAGAAGCCAGGGATGGGTTTGGCCTCCTGTCTGTATCCTGTCCCCTCTGCCAGGGCCCTGTCTGGGTCCTCTCATGTCACGGAGTGGGCCCCAGTGCAAAGCAAAGCTGCCTTCAGCTCATGGTCCTGCCCTCTGCACCCCTGGTTTGCCTCCCACTGAGGGGATTAGGTTAAGAAATTGCTGTTTGTGCTAGAATAATAGCACTGATTCTTTTTTTCTTCCTGTTTCTCCTTCCCCTCCCCAGCACAACCCCTTTTCTCTCCCCTTTTCCCCCCTTCTTGTGTTCTGGCTGAATTTCCAGGCCTTACATTGGCTTTTGTACTGCTGGGAGGATAGTACAGCCCCGAAGTAATCATTCATTTCAACACCTCCATATCTCTGTCTCTAGTTTGAGATAATTTTTCTGACCTGCACGAACGAATCCTGACTCTTCAGTGGATTTCACTTTTTTTCTTAACATACAGTTGTTGGTCACATCTGTTGTTTTTGACTATCTTTTTTCCCTTGACAAATCCATAGGTAGAATCCTGACTCCTGTGAATTTACTGGCAAACAGGCCAAGGGCTCACCTCACGTGTTTGGTAAAAGACCTTTCATAACTGCTACAGGAAGAGCTGCCCTTAAACAAGAGCTCTGAAGAGCCTGGAGCGCAGCCAAATGGGGAAACAAGGTTGTTATTGGCATGATTTTAATCATGATAGACAATTAGCAAAGCTTAATTATATTGAGAAAGAAAATCAGAGCAAGTGGCAGTAATGAATTTTCCTAGTAAATCTCTTGTGCTTCAGAATAAAACTAGCTGACCTATAAATACAATGAAATTAGAGGAGGTGTTTGCCCATAAGGCCCAGCTCTGTGCTGCCTGGGCTGTGAGTGTGGCTCCTTCTCCAAGTCCCTTCTTAAACATCTTTCTCTCATGCAGCATTAATCCTAGGAACAGTATTGCAGTTTAGCCATTTAGATGACATCCAGTGTCAATAGGCAGCAAGAGGAGGCTTTTTTTTTCTGTAGCTCAACTTGGTAGTATTAGAAGTTAATAGGCTTATAGAGCCAAGGATTTTTAAAATACTGCTGTTAGCTAAAATAAATATTATTTAGAACTTACTAAGTGGGTTATTTTTTAATATTGTGAAAGTCTGAATGTTTCCAAAGGAATTTCTGGCTACAATAAAAATACTAAATTGAGCACTATCAGCCTTAGAAGATTTCAAAGAAGATTTCTCATGTTTGTGTTAGTAGCCTATAAGTCTGATACTTGGAGAGTGAAGGCATCTGGCTTAAATCGAGTGCTATTTAAATCATTAAACCTTTTGGTAGCGCCATAATAATGGAGCTTATAAAACAAAGAAGCCTCTGGTGAAAGCAGAGAAACCCCTGTGGGTAGTTTTATGTTGGATATCTTTAAATGCAAACTGCTTTATGAACGTGTGAGTGGTTCTTTCTCTTCCTTGCTTTAAAGCCCAGGAGAGCAAATTGCTTCTCACTGGCCAAAGATGAACAGGCAGGTCCCCCTCCTGTGAGTGGTGCCATGAGCCTGTAGTGTCCTTGAGACATCAAACCTGCTCATCTAGATTTGCAGGGTGGCAGGTGACTGCGGACAGGGTGTGTCTCTGCTCCTTGTGCTGAGGTTTGAAAGCTGGAGGCTTTGGTCCAGTGATTTATTCGAGTCTGGGTAGCCTGAGTGCATCTACTGGAAGGACCCATCTGTTCCAGGGATGGCAGTGCTGTGGTGAAGCTGTGAGCTGTATCAATTTGCTCCCCTTGCACAAATGAGGATTGCTACTTTCCGGGTATTTACATACGCACAGAACCACGATGTCAGTGGGATGAATCCAAGGAATGAAGTTCATGGGGTGCACTGGCAGCATCTACGCCCCAAGCTCTCTCTTCTGCTGTCTTGTTTGTGAATCACACTTCTCCTGACTGAAAGATGAGAGGAGATGTCTGTCACTGCCACGCTAATTCCCGCAGCTCTACATACTCCTCCACGGTTTGCAACACAGGGGGATGCATAAAGAGTGCTGTGCTGGTCCCCACTGGCATCCAGCATGAATGAACCTGAACTGGGATCACATTTCCCTGTCTTGTGGGAATTCTCTTCATGTTGGTGTCCCCAGGGAGGGTACAGAGTGCTCAACTTGTTTGAAACCAAAGAAGAAGCAGGAAAAGTATGTTTGTGGGTGTTTTTTCTGGCAGTCATGAGAGTGTGCTGGGTTCTTTATTGCTTCAAATTGCCTTTTCTCTTAAACTCAGATTTGAGTCTCCATGACAAGTTACCTTTGATAAGGTCTGCACAAATTTAGATCGAACTCAGATATTCAAATTCGAGAAATTTCACATCTGGGGCTTTACTGTGGAACTCTTCTCAATTTGCCTTTTTTACTCTTGTCTCCAGACTATCTGAGCAGATGGGAGTGAAGGTTTGCTCATGCCACCCTTACTAACAGAGATCCTAATTTTGATTGGCAAGTCATATTTCCCCAAACAGAGGACAAAACCTGAGAGACCATTTCTTTCCAAACCATTTCTGAAACCCAATTAACTTACTGAAATAATCCCTAACTCTTCCTGTTAGACACTCCTATTCTTAAGCAGAGAAACAGAACAGGATTCTTGTTTTTGTGGAAAGGCTGCCATGTGAGTAGTGACAAACAACTTCTTGCCTGTGGAAAAATCTTTTACAACTGAAAGAAAAATGTTTTAGCATTTCAAATAGCTAATGCTCTGAGATCAAGTGAAGTTCTTTGCTTTAGGAAGTGAAATGAATCTGTTTGACGGGATATTTTATTAATCGGTTTTAAGTTTTAGTAGTTTAGTTTTATATTTCCATTAATATTGTAGTATCATAGGAATTTGTGGTAATGTTGTTGGGATTATTACATGCAAGTCACTAATAGCAGAGAAGATGTAAAAATTCATTAACATCATCGAATTTAGAGCAAAGTTAAGTCAACCTAGTTATGGGTGATTTGTGTGTAGCACTATCTAAGCTGAAATAGCTCAAAGCCTTTCATCTGCATCTTGTTGTGTTACAGAGACAGCAGGATTTCAATTGTGAAATCACTTCTGCTCTGTCTTACACCACAGTAAATCCTGTGGAGCTACCCAAGATCAGCAATGGACTGGGACCTTATTTGTAATAAGAAGTGTATAACAAATATTTTCCATCAGTGGTTAAGAACATAGAGAAAATGAAAAAAGTCTCATTTTTACTATTTGCTGAAGGCAGAATCATATAATTAGTAGAGGGACAGGTTGATAAGCTGTCAGCTTGATAAAGGGGCTGCTGTTGTTATCTTTTTTTGCAGTCCCTGTTCAAGGCCCCAAGTTCTGAAACCAGAATTAATGATTAAGTGATGAAAGCAAGAAAGAAAGGAAAATATGTATACAGCTCCCTACATCATCTTTAGCTGGACTGTTACAGCTTCATTGACTCCTGTGAAGCTATGCCACTATTTCTCCAGCTGAAAAATTACACATCAGGGTGTACTAAAACCACACAAATATCTGGGGTAGCACTTAATAAAGTCATTATTTGCTCTGGTTAGTGAATTTAGTCCCTCTGAATTAAGTTATTGCATGGGCACCAATTCTCTTTCTTTCTGTTAAGTTTCCTTACTAGTATAAAGCTGTATTTTTTAATTGCAAAGAAAACATTCACTCACTGGAAGTGTGTGCCCTGGTCCTGCTGTTGTGCAAAAGGTTGATTTTTCCTCTATATCTCCAACGATATGAGCAATTGAAAGAAAGATCTTTATATATCCTGTCTTTTACGTGCTGTGGTGAGTGTCTGCCTCCAGCTGTCTTTGGGGAGTGGGAAAAATTTTCCTGCAACACAATATGGTTTTTGAAAATGAGGTGAAGGGAGGAAAATTGTTTGTTTGCTTTTGTAGTAAGAAGTCCCCTAAAATATTTATGACCTTTTCTTTGTAGACTCCAGACCTTTGTGCTTTGGATTACACACTTAAGAGCTAGCCATTGATTTTGAATACCTAAATCAACCTTTTCATTGGCTTCTTGTTTACAAAATGGAATAATGTGTTCTCTTCTGTGGAGGTTAACAAACACTTGTGGAAAGCTTGTATTCCCTAATGCAGAGTGTCTGGAACAGTCTGTAAGGAAATGAGCAATCTCTTTCTTCAGAGATGGGCTTGGATGGTTGCAGGAAATGCAGTGTGGGAGTGCACAGTGGCCAGGCAGGTGAAATACTCCTACAGAGCTGCTTGGTGCATGAAAACAGCCCTTGTGGCCTCTCCCTGTATAACCAGCCTGCATCCATGAAATGAAAATCTGTGTTAGGTGATCTCAACTGAAATTGTGTGGGAAAGACATTCCCAAAGTCTCAGTTCTGATGCAGTGTGAGAGGTGCAGTTCTGGGTCTGGCCTCAACCTGTATTTCCCTTCTGGATTTTGGCTCCTCTGTGGACAAGAGACTATTTCAGTGTTTTGTGTGAGGTTTTGTTTTCCTTTCCTAGTTGCTGTGTGGAGATCAAAGAGCACAGGAATGAATGTAAGGTTGTTTACTAACCTGGATTTATGGAAGTGCACATAGGAGGAAAAAAACCCTCTACTACTACTTACACCTGTTTAAACCAACCCAAATTCCTATAGTAGATCCAAATGAAATAACTGAGTGATCACTGTGGAGCTGTGCCAACAGATGAGCCTGGATAGCACCTCTGATGATGGAGAAGGGATTGACATGGATGCAGCAACACAGTTCAGCTTTTCTCAGAATCATGTAGTCACGACAAAAATGACAGAAGTCTTTCTACAAATTTATGATAGTGGACTTTGTGCAAAGCATTACTCCAGTTTGCTGGAGTTGAGAGGTCCTATTTTCAATAAACTTCCCAATAACCCCAATAAAGTTTTCAATAAATTTCAATAAGCCCATTTGGGGGCAGAAGGCAGAATTCTGCTTGTATCTGTAGTAGTTAAGGAAATTAATGCAAAAGCATCAGTGCATTTAAAGGGAGATCAATGGCAGGTGAAAGCACTGGAACGTTTATTCTTTTATTCTGTTTTGCTAGGAACTCCAATTCAGCTAGAGGAACTTACTGTGAAGTACTCTACCTGTAAGTGGCAGACTCCTGTCAGATTATTGCTAGCATCTCAGGTTTTCCATTTTGAAGAAAGAAAAGAACCATAGCAAACCTAAGAACAGTAGCAAATCCATATTATCCTACTATGCTTTAATGTTTGGCAGGGACTGAGGAAAAGGAGTCCATGGGTTAATTACACATTGCACAAAAAAGGAATTTCCTTTTAACAGGGTTTTTTTTCCTGAATTCCACAGACTTATTAAATACATGGCTAAATGCCAGCATTGTACCATTCATTTTATGCCCTCTTGTTTCCTCTTCAAACTAAACAGGCTCAATAATATAAATTCAGCCTTTCGAGACAGCTCTTTGTGCCAGTAACCACATAAAACAAGTGTGTGCTGTCCTGGCAGTCACAGGGCAGAGATGCCACTCTTATCACCTGTTTTGAGTCAGAGCTCACCAGAGATGGCTCGTGCTGGCTCGTGTCAGTGCCTGCCCAGGTGTGTGTCCCTGTGCATGGTATATCCAGCTATGGATGCGTTTCCCCATTGTGCTCCTGGTCTGTCAAAACAAACCTGAGTTAATATAAGCTGGAATGAGGACGGTGTGGCCATGACTCACAGGGGTCACAGCTCCTGGCATGAGGCTCCTGCCAGCTGTAAAACTGGGCAACTTATTTTTAGCATATTCCCAGCCTGACTTATCAGTAAAGCACTTTGAGGTAATGACTTCAGTGCATTTGATGTTTGCTCATTTTGAAAGATGTCATTTTAAGAATTTCTGGGAGTTTCAAAACTGCCCTATGGGAGATCTGTTCCATGCCAAAATGTCATTTCAGATTCTAAACTACATACTCCCTCATACTTTCACTTTATAAATGTTTCACAGTACCTGCATTTTTTATCATTGCACTTTTATGACCTATGAGTTCCTTGTAACTAACCTACAAGGCCCATCTGAGGGAAGTAATAGATTTTTTTTAAATTAGCTTTTTCCTCTGTCAGAAGGTAAAGGCACCACCCAATTATTTCTTCCTTGTGTATAGATATTTGTATTAATATTTTAACAAATGCAGTGTTTATAGTGTCACTCATAGGTCTGTGTAAAAATTAAATCAAGTGTGTCCTAAAAAGTGAATGCTTAGTTTAATTTCTAATAGTTCTTAGAATCAGGTCTTATTTCTTCAGTAGCAGATCAATCTCCTGATATTTTCTGCAAGTCATCAAACTTCATTCTCAGGCTGTAATTATGGGTGAAATCCTGCCATGATCACTTTACTGGCAACATTACCACTTAGGACAAACATAAAAATAACCTGAGATAATATTTGTGTTGTGTCCTGTGTACAGTGAGCACCCTTGGAAGGGAAACATCATTATGGGGAAGGAGAGTGAATACTTGAAACATTCATACGTAGGCTGGTAGCATGGGCAGGTGAGCATCAAGTGCAGACATGCCCCTCTAAAAATGGAAATGATTTTTAATAACAACTCAAAAATTTATTAATAGCATGTGTAATGACCAAGAGTCAGAAGCTCTTGTCCGTTCCCAACCCTCTGAAGGCCTGTGAGATGGTGATGAGGATATGGATAAGCTGGATGGGCACATATCTGGGAGGAGGGTTTTAATGTGTCCTCCTGCAGCCCATGTGGAGGGAGACTTAGCCACAAGGCTGTAGATTTGTTCTGTTGCTTTTGATCTCTTCTGTTTAAAGGCTTTCTGCTTTGTAAGAATAAATATTCATTGAGCTAAAGGGTAGGAGAATGAGAGATGGAATACTTGAATTAGGGAGGGCATGAATTTAACCTGAGGTTCTCTTATCTCAGTCTCTTTCATATATTTTCATCAGAAAATTTTGATCCTGGATCTATGAAATCTTTGCAAAAAAATGTTTTAGGCAAACTGATTTCTCCACAGTCTCAAACAAATGCAATGTTTTTAATGTGGAGGTTAATGGGCACAATTAAAAACTAGCAGGCAGGGCATGGCTCATTAGTGTGTCAGTCACACAAGGGTCATAAAAATGTAAACTCTTCAGTTTTCAGTGGGGATGTCTGTACTGTGCAGATGGAAAGTTAAACCTACTCTTTCTACCTGTTTGGGTTTTGCTGCTTTTTTTTTTTCCCCCTCCACAAATAACTTTTCTAGGATTTCTTGGTCCACAGAGTCCTGTACTGGATTTTTCCTTTCTACTGAGTTGTGCATGAGGTAGTATAATAAGATCTGATAGTTATATCTTTTTTTTACAGCTACAAAGTCATGAACTCCAGGGCAGTATTTCCACCTCACAGCAAGCTTCAATAGAGCAATGGTAATACCTCTGGCAGCCTTGGGCTGCTGTGTGGAGGAACACTGGGTGCCCCCGACAGTGCTGATTTAAGCTTCACAGCTAACATTATTTTTAAGGACTCGAGACACAGAAAACTTCTGAGAATAACTGTGCCCTCCCTACAGAGCTAACACTGAGTATCAGATGTCACAGCAAACCTTTTCAGGCAGTACTGGCTAAAACTGTTCAGACCTGTCCTAAACAGCAAACAACTAATGGCTTAAAATAAAAGATAAATCCTGGGAGAAATTTCTCCGTAATTTAACTGTCAGGAGAAAGAGACTCTGGTCTTAGAGGTGAATAGGTCCTGTGGAAAATATTTTATTTTTATGCTGAATATGTTATTTTTGTGACGCTAATGGAAACTAAAATCCTGTCATACCCACTTTTCCTTTCATTTTCTTTAGTTTCTTGGTTATGAAGATGTGTGAACCTTCCCACCACTCCCTGCACCTGGCTCCGCTCTCATAAAGATGTTTTCACTCCTAGGCACGCCAATAGATTTTCAGCAGTGGAGAAGGTTAATGAGCAATTGATACTGATTGCCCTTTTCCAGGCCTGTGAAATAGAGAGTCCCGTGGGATCAGGGACACCTCCCCAGTCATCCTCCTTGGGCACTTGGGGGTCACTGAGGGATTGGTATCACTGCTTTTGCTGTTGCACTCTCCCTACTCCACTGTTTTCTGCATCAAGCTGGCAGTTGCTGCAGAAGGCATTAATTACCAAAACTAGTCACCCTATGGCTCCTTATTAGGAAATTTTGTGGTTAAAGCTTTTTCACTAAGTCAAGGAAATCAAGAAATATGTTTTTTAGTACCTTGATGGCGAGACAGTAGTGATCCCACCCAGTAGTGAAGCAGACAGTGGTACTCCAGAAAGGTACAGTATTATTTCCAACTGCTTGCAAGACTTTATGTAAGCTTGTAGCAAGAGCAGTGACTGGAAAATGATAAAACTGTCTTGATGATTTTCCTCCTATGAAGTGCAGATCTGGAATAACACAAGGCAACCAGGCTTGTTCTGAAGTCAATGACCAATTTTGTTTAAAAAAAGGCTTTTTAAACAGTGAACAAATTTTGCATAAGACAAGCACTGAGGAAAATGACAACTTACTGCTTCTGCTGAAAGATTAATTTAATTTTCATTCAGCTTGAAATTAAAACACTGAGTTAATATACATTTAAAATGTACTGTTACCAGGAACCAGAGGCAGTGTTTTCCTGTTTCTGTAGAAAGTGTTTGTAATCTAATTAAGGAATAATAAAAATAAACACAACACAAGAAAGCCAGAGGGAAATGGTCAATGAGAATAGATGAAATTTCAGGCTATGTTCACAGTGAACTTGTGACAATAAGGGGAAGTTTAGGAAACCTTAGGGGAATTACTCTTCCTACAAACCCATTTATGGCCAAATTCTTCCAACTTGCATTCTTTAAAATAAGGTTTGCATAATGCTAACAAACCATAGACCTTAGAGGCCCATTAAAGGTGAAAATCATGATGTGGCCAGAATCAAAAGCTGGATTTTGAAGCTGGATGCTTGCTTTTTAAAGCAATAATGAATTTGTTATGCATAGACCTTCCTGTGCAAAAGCTCTACTAGAAGGGTCTGTGTTGTTTGCTCACCCACAGAAGCTGTGTGGGACCTGTGTCACAGCCTGGCTCTGACTCCATCTGTCCTTCCAGCACTGTATCCCCATATCAGCTTTCCCACGTGTGCCTTCCTCACCATGCTGTTCTCTGCCAGATTTCCCTACCCCATCTCCTTTTCTTCTCACTTTGTTACCTAATAATGCTCTTTTTCTTCATTTAGAAATTACAAATTAGAATAATACACTTGTTACTACCAAAATACGTGTTCCAGTCTCCCTTCCAGCCAAAGACTATCAACTGTTTAGATGTCACTTCCTCAAGGCACAGGTCCTCCTGACCTCTTTTATTCTAATCTAGTGGGACAAACTCAAAGTGGGCCTTTAGGTCTTGAGCCCCAACTGCAATAGTTTTTCATAGCATGTGGATTACGTGTTCAAAGTTCCTCAATGCAAGCACATGTGTAGGTGAAGAAAGACACCCCAGAACCTCTGCTTTTGAATTTATAGCCATTATTTGGGAATGCAAGCTATGTGAAGACTTTCTTTCTAAATATTTGTAGCTTTAAATGGATACAAAACGTCTAAAGTGATGATTGATATGTACAAAATTACATAACTCCAGAATATGGATAAGAATATGGATAGTGTCTGCATTCATTGAAAAAATAAATAACTATTGTAAATTGTCCTAAAAAGAAATATTTTTTCCTTTTATCTTCTAATGGAGACATCAGTTAATAATCCCTGTTAAAATGTAAACATATTTAGGAGCTATTACAGAAATCGAGTAGCTTTTAAGTGCATGATTTTTGAAAGTCATTTAAATACATTCCACTCTTTACAAGCCATAGCTTTTCTTGTCCTGAGAAGAAAGCTCAAAAGGCAATGGTGATTGCATGCTCTGTAAAGATTGTGAGGGACAGGCTGAGAAAGAACAGTCTGATTGTACCTCCTTGCCAGTGCAGCAAATAATGTGCATTGCATTTTCAAAAGGGGGAAAAAAGAAGTTTTGGCAGGCTTCACTAGAATAAGTAATTTAAAAGCTATCACAGAACTATCTTACAAAAAAGACTGGGTTTAATTATGCTTATGGGATAAAGGAATATAAACAAGAACACAGTTTGGGCAGATTGGGCGTATTCTTGCACAGTTGACTCTGTTGTGAGATGATCCAACAGGAACTCATTTTCCTGCAGTGTAAGTTATGTTTATTGTACATTATCCCCATGCTGTATCATGTACCTCATATATTTTGCTTTATGGGACAAATCAGATAACAGTTTAAGGCTGAGGGGTAACTCACTATATATATCCCCAGCCAGTTAAACTGCTGGTTGTCATTGGGCATCTTTCATGTGAAAGGCAATTTCAAGAGGATGAGATTCTATCTAACAGAAGTACCTCAAGTACATTTTATACTTGCTCACACACAGTATTTATTTCATAGCTATCTATGCAGAAGATAGATGTGAAAGATGCAATTACTGAAAATCCCTCAACCTGTTTGTGTCATGTGATTCCTTTGGGCTCAAAGGTTTCAAATGAGCAACCTTTACAGAAATGTGATGAAAATTAGCTTGGTTTTTTTATAAAAGCAGTTTTGTCCATTCTTCAATTTGATGTTGTTTACTCTGTTATATTGGTATAAAATTTATTGATTGTATTAAATTCTGTGTTTAAAATGTTCTCCCTCCTGGCTGTTGATATATGTAGTATCCTTCCTTTTCTAATTTTCAGTTCTTTATATAAAGGGATGAAAAGGGCCAAAGTCTATTCCAGTTCAACTGTCTGGAGACACTTCTGTATGGATTTTGTGTGCTTTCCAGAATAATAATAGTTACAAATTCTCAATCAAGTCCGTAAGGGCAGAATACTTTATAATTATTAAGCACACATTTTTTTCAAGTTTCTCAGTGTGCTTTAGTATCATCACAAAATCACAGAATGGTTTGGGTTGGAAGGGACATTAAAGATCATCCAGTTCCAACCCTCTTGCCACGGGCAGTGACACCTTCCAGTAGACCAGGTTGCTCCAAGCCCTGTCCAACCTGGTGTTGAACACTTCCAGGGATGGGAAATCCACAGCTTCTCCAGGCAGTTCCCATACCCAGAATAGTAAGAGAGACAGAAAGAGAAAGGTTTTTAGGTACTTAACACATACTGATTTAGAAAATGTTAAGCACTTTGAAAAGTTAGACCTTACTGTATTTTCCTAAATCCTTTGTGGAGTGAGGAATACAGCCCACATCTTCTGTGGGGACTTTGCTTCTAGTTTCCTACACATCCCTTTGTTCAATGGAAAAAAAATTCACTCTAGCAAGAGTGCAGTGAGGATGCTCTGGCCTGCAAACTGGGGATCAAACACAAGACACTTCCAAACTGCCCAAATATTAAAAAAAAAAGCGGCAATTAATTGAAAATGTGATGTTATCCTCTGTTTCTTTGGTAAAATATCTTAAAGACAGTAACATAAATTGTATTTTTTCTACTACTTTAAGGTGATAGGTATTCTAGTCCCTGAGCAGTATTTCGCCCCATGTCTATCCCACACTGCAGATACGTTTTCCTCCTAAGCTCATTCCATAACCCTGTGCTACTCTGCATTCTGTAATTGTACCGATCCATAACACACTGTTTTTTTCCCAGTTGACCTTTGCTTTTCACTGACATTTGCAAAATGTGACTAAGTGAAACCAGACTAAATAGATGTTAACAGCAAACTCTTTTTGCTGCTCTTTCTATTAAAAAAAAAGAAATCTATTTTCTAAAACTGCACAATATGAGGAAAAATACAAAAGTTCTGATATTTGCCATTACTACACTACATCCAAATGCAATTAAAGGCATTGACCACTTGCTTATTTTTATGTGCTGATTTACACAAATCTATTCAAAATAATGAGAAGCCCAGCTGGTACAAATCGTTACCAAATGCCTTTCATAGCCACCTTTAGCTGGAGAACATTTGTTCTATGCTAACTGAGAACAAACTGTTTCAAATCATGCTGGAGTCTCTCGGAAGTATTAAACACACGTTTATCAACTGCTTTGAAAGGAAAAATTAATTTACATGCTTCTCTACCACCAGATGTGTGTTCTGACACATCGTGGTACAACACATCCCAGTGTCTCAGTGCAGTTCCCCAGCTTTTGGGTGGAGGGGACATTTCCTTGCTGTGTAAAGCAACCTTGGCAGCAAAAGCTGCTCAACAACCTATTTATTAGTATCTGTACTCCTCCCCTGCTGTTATATTAATATAATGAATTGTTCACAGGTGCTTCAAATGAGGTTTAGATGATCACTGGGAGCTTTGTTACTCAAACAAGCCAAATCGAAAGGAGCAGATGCAACAGTCCCCTAGCAGAAGTATAAAGTATGACTTAATGAAGGTCATTTTGCACATTTTGGCCTTGGTGACCCTAAGAACAATCAGACTGTCATTATTTTACTGTTTCCAGACAGAAGGCGATTGCTTCTTGCCCACTTGCCTTAATTTTTTTAGTTCTCTTTATTACATCATTGGGAGCTCTTAATTGCATTTAATCCTACTCCCTTTTAGCTAAAATGAGATAGTTCCCAAATGATTGTTGTTAATCCATGCTCTAAGTCATGTCTGAGCTTTAATACTCTTTTGTGTGGTGATGTTTAAATCACAGTGAGTGTTCAAACACTAGGCCAGGTTAACTGACAGTAAAATGGACATTCCCAACTGGATATGCATACTGGGTAGAAGAGAGGAGTTGGAAGTCATGCCAGATGCAGGCTCTGGACACTTCCTACAGATAATATTTGTACTGTCCAAAGCTTGTGGTTTTCTTCTCTTTCCCTGTTTTGTGACAAATACAGAGAAACCAACAAACTGTGTTATCCTAGAAAGGCCAATGTATGAAATTAGCTCTGCAAAATGTTGATTTACTGGGCTACAAGCCTCTTCAAAGGCTGTGCATGATGTGAAAGAGCTGCAAAACCTGCAAGATGAGGTCTGTGTCGTAGATGTGTTGTTCTGAATGGAGGTGTCAGCTGAGCAGTTGGCAGAGACCTGAGTCCTTCCCCTGACTTTGCCACAGATTCACCAGGATTTTGGAGAAAAGCTCACTTATGCCCTGTGCCTCCTTTCCTTATGATGGAAACAGGGATGAGGATTTTTTCTTACTAGCTGTTACAGCTGTGTTTAGTTTATGCATTTTTGAGATAAGGCTTTTCTTTTGCTTTATGTCTTACACTGTTCATCATAAAGGGATTGCGGTCTCGGCTGAAGCCTCCAGGTGCCATAATAATTGCAATAAATGTGAGGGCTACTGCACCCAAAGTGCCACTTAATGGCCTCCTCCCTTTCAAATGGAAAAGAGAAGAGGTGCTTTTCCTTCCTTTTTTTTTACATGTTTAAAGGGAATGCACTAAGGTCACAACATGCACTAAAGGTCTGTCTTTGGATCGCTTGACTATCCACTTGGCAAGATCTAACATGCACACTTTGATAGTTCAGTGACAGATATCACCAAGGAGAAAGGACAGCACTTTAACCTTGAGTACACATTGCAGGAGAAAATCACACAAGGACAGAAAAGCCATGTACAACTCCTGTGCAATGAGCCGAAGAAAAGGATCTTCATTGGGCTTTTCATCTAGAGAGGGTTTGGGAAGGAGCTGCCAAATGCTGCTGTTTTGTAAGAGGGAGTTTACAGTGTGTTCATACTGGCTGCAAGTGCTCAGTGATGGAATTACCAAGAGGATACCATTCCTACCAGCAAATACTACCATGAGAGTGAGGTTATAGTGTAAACATGGGCACAATATTCTTTGTTCTTCCTAGAAGAGACATCAGTTTTGTTCTCTCTCCAGCAGTGTACGTCTTTCTTTGCTCCAGCAGGACATAGTGCATTCAAGATTAGATATAACCTAACTCTAAATGTCTATTTGGATGCTTTCCTGGCTTGTGTCTTCCTAGACTTTGTTTATAAAAGTTTACACTGGACTCCTGAGGGTAGTTGTCTCATTTTTATTGGGCTTTATGGCAGAGGCCACAGAGTGGAGCACAGAGGTAATTGTTGAATTCAACCATGAAAACTGCTATTACTTGGTTTCTCTGTGACATCTGTTATATCCTGTTGTGCATGTGATGAGAGGTAGATTTTGTTTCATTTCAAAATCTGTTGGTGAGCGTGAATAGTATCTAAAATAGTTGATGGCTCATCAAAACACATATAAAATCCATGCTTCCTGAGCTCAATGCAAAATCATCTTCAGAAGGTGTAGTAAATTAGGGTTCTATAGATAGAAGATTCAGTTTCCAGACTATGGGAGAGGCAAAGCAGTGAGTAGGTGTGTCAGACAGACTGGAAAACCTGCCGTGGATTAGAAAAGGAAGATGCTCAGAAAATAGGAAAAGTAGGAAGGTGGATTTATGGCTACCTGGAAACAAATGTCAGCAACTTCTAATTTCATTTACTGTCACTGTTTAATTTCAGTAGATTTTCCCATGAACCCCACTTTCTCCAATCCAAGTCATGCTCATGTGTTCCTGGGGAATTACGTATGGAACACAAATATGGGCAGCGATGTGCAGGGCTGGAACATACGTTACCACAGATTTGAAGTTAACATAAGGGCATGAGGCTGGGGAAGCTCCACACTCACATTTTCTCATCCAGTATGTACCCTGGCATATGTGTTACTGGTCACACTCCCTCTTTCTTCCTCATCAACAGGCCAGATGGATCTAGTCTGGCTTACCACCCACTCCTCAGTTGTGTTATGTATTGACATTTGTCACTCCCAAGGACTTGTACTTCAGCAGAAGGTAAGTATTCAGTTGACTGCTATAGATCTTTTGTAATTAATTATCTATTTATAATCAAGTTTGGAGTTTTTTCCTTGCTAAAGACCATGCCTATGATATATTTCAGTCCACAGTGAACATATTTGCGTGTTCAGAAGCTTTGTTTTTTAAACAACATGGATTTTCCCTGCTCTGAAAGCTGACAAACATCTTGGTGTTCTTGTTCAAATTTATTTTTATGTTGAGGAAACAAACTCATTGTAAAGGAGATACGTTTAGGCAGATGTTGATGAGAAATGAAGGAATCAGAAAGGAATGGGTTATTTGGCTTAACAATAACTCAGATTTATTTTTATTCTCTGTGCAACCTTGATTCCTTGTAACTCCTCTGGATACTGATGCTGCTGTCTTTGGCAGTTTTGCTAGAGGTTGGCATACAGATTCAGTCTTTAATGCACAATATATGTGAAAGTCAGCCTTCCAAAAGTTCCAACAGTGCGTGCTTAGCATCTAAAACTGGAACTTGGCCCTTACATTGGCTTGAAGGGGTGCCACTGTATTCCCTGATTAGCTGAGTGTTATCCTGATTTGGAGAGATATCAGCTCAGCCGGAGGAACCACGTATGTGAAAAACTATAATCTCTTCTACGTATGTGTTGCATAGTCTCAAACTGGACCTTAAGCATATACAATCGTCAGTCTTTTAAAAATCCCACTTGTTAACAACCTTTGAAATTATCCTGGTTTTGTGACAGTGGGTGAGGATTCCCTAACTGGGTCGTATAGATTCTGTCTTGGTTCTGTCATAATTTCTTATTAAATGTGAATAAGAAAGCCAAGAGTAAAAAGTGACATAGACAATTAGGAACCTAAGCTGTTCCAGTGAGCAGTTTTCTAATATAAATAAATAGTATGGATTTGAGATGTTTTGTTAAACCTCAGTGTTTTGTCTCAGGCTAACATTATAATCTCTTTCAAGTGAAGGATTGTCTTTTTAAATAAACAGCAAAACCTGTTTAGAAATGAAGCCCTGATCTAGTTGACACCTATAAATTTATTACAAAATAAAAATACTTCACACATCCTTCATTTAAATTGTTATTTGAAGATTTATATTATTGCACTGAGTTGCTATGGTGGCACTTGCAATTTCTATTTCTGCCTGGAAAGCTTAAAGAGGAAAAAAAATATGAATACCAAACATCAGAAAGTAATGATTTGTCATGTTTTGAAATGTATTACAGAAATATCAGCTTAGACAAATGTGTTTGGCTGAAGTCTGGCGTGCTGCCTAGAGCTGAGGTTTCCAGACTTGTGCAAACCCTCACTGTGTAGTGGGCAAAGCGATTGGGAGTTCCAAGGTCCAGCCTCTTTGTTGGACAAGGAGAAAATTGACATCCCAGGAGCTAGTTTTACCTGGTCATTAATTCCATGGCATGTTGTAGGGTCCCAGAAGTGCTGAGATCTTGTATTTGAGCTGCAGGTCTTAGTTGACTGTTGAGCCACATAACATGGAAGGCTGGAGTTCATAAGCAAGTCAAGGAACTCCTCAGTCCTTGGCAAACGTATTCCACGGCCTGAAGGGAGGAGTGGTCTCATCAGTGTCAATTCCACTTCATCACAGGATCACAGAATGGTTTAGGTTGGAAGGGACCTTAAAGATCATTTGGTTTCAACCCCCCTGCCCTGGGCAGGGATGTCCATGAGCTGGACTGAGGCTGACCCCTCAGAGACATCATGAGAGAGTAAGAGGAAGGGTCAGAAACGTAGGCATCAAAGGCAAAGAAATGTACAAATGACTATTTAAGCAATGGTTTTTAAAAATTTATTATTATTAAAAGGAAAATGATGAAAAATTGATTTCATACTTTCAAATATAGCTTTATATAGTAGTGGGCTCAACTAAGTCAAAAGTGGGCTAAGCAAGTTTGAAAGGAAAGTGTTAGGAGTCTTTTCTAGTGCCTAACAGAAATAATACATTAAATCTTACTTGAAAATGCCTTTTTCAGCTAGTGCTCATACTATCATGCTGAGGGCATTTTTCAGGATGAGTCTGAGGTTACAAAAAACACCTACTGAGTAACCAGAGTCACTTAGTTCAGCACTTGAGTTTTCCTCAGAGGTCTTCCATCCAATTACTGACCAGATCCAGTGATATTTAACTTATCAGATCTGACAAGAGCTGAACCCAAGGTAGAATGACTGCCTAAACATTTATTTGTGTCAATGACATGTTTTAAACTCTCTGCTCTGTCTAAATATTTAAAGGAAAATATAAAGAGGAAAATGTAATGTGACATAAGAGAAAATGAATAACAACCTTACTTGTTGAGGACATTCACTACACACAATTGCTGTCTCCTGAATATCTGTTATTTTGGCAGAAATTGAGAGGAATGCAGCCCTAAATACCATGTTTATCTGTCTCTTTTTAACAAAAAATGATTTTTACAATGGCAAGTGGATCTTTTGCTGTCAAAATCACAGACTATGACAAGAGCCAAGATCTTTAGCAACCTCTGAGTCTGAAGTTTTCCATTGTAAAGCTCACATCTGAAAATAAGGAAATAATGAAGATAAATATATACTTGATAAAAAGAAGTTGCAGTATTGTCCAAATCGGAAAGCTTAAACGTGTTGACTGCTTGCTAGAGCCAACAAAATCTCAAGAACAGGCTGCAATAAGCTTTTTTCTTGGAGAAATGGAGAGTTTAAATTTTTCAGACTCCCTTTTACTCTGTATTTCAGACTGAAGACAAATTTCAGAATTCTCTATACAGCAGATATTCTTTATTTTCCATAGTAGAAATACATTCCTATAGTAGTACCCTTTTATGTGTGTTTAAACTAGTGTGAGCACTTTACAAATTAATACGGAACATGTGGGCTTTCAGGATATAGGGGATGCTGAAAGTTTTCTTCATCTGTGAAGTTTTCCTGGAAAGGAACTTATTAAATGCTGAGGTGTCTCTGTCTGGATCATCAGTGATGACTGGGGGGGATGAGAGAACAACAGAACTCAGAATGTGTGCATATATCATGCTTTTAGCAACATGTTCTCTGTTGGAACCTGACGCGTTCGCAAAAGCAAACCCACTCTAAATTAGTTTGCAGTTAATTGGCTGTGAAGGGAAATGCACCTTGCCAAAAAGGATTTGAAATATGAAGCAGTTTGGATTTGTGAAGAAGTTGATTGCTGTACTTGAAGAATCATAGACTCTTTCATGGGCATCTGCGAAATAATGTGGATCATAATCTCCAGTGCTTTCACGAATTCCATTACTTGGCAGGACAGGCATCTACTTGCTGCCATCTACTAGAAGATTGATTTTGGAGGGGTAGTCTGAGACACTTGGAGCTGCTAATTTGCAGCTGAAGAAAGTGTTTGCATTAGGGTTAGTTCAGTAATGTTGTGAGTATGTGATGGAGAATAACGGACTAGGAGATGTAATGATAAGATCCTGTTTCTATTTTTTCTCCCAGGAATCAAAATGGAATTAATGGCCATATATATAACAATGGTTGGTGTTTATGCATGTCTTTGCCTCTCTCTGTGATCTTTCCAAGTATTGCTGGAGAAAGTCTCTTAGGAGGCCTCTGACATAGCTGTGGTAGAGGTGGACATAAAAAGAGTGTAGGTTTACTTTTCTAAGGTCACACAACCAGTCACTGACAGAGCTGGGATTTGAACCAAGCTCCCGAATCCTTTTTTGCATGTGTAACCACAAGACTATGCAGTCTTTGTTGAGATGCATGAAGAGTTCCTCCTGAGATCGAGCCATGATAGTAGAAACTCCACCTTCAGAAACTCATGATGAGTCTCTGGAACATTCAAGAGTTTTGAGTATTTCCACGTGCTGGCTTTTAATGGATAGATGTCGTTGATTTTTTGGGATGATGCATGTTTTACCAGATTGCACTGTGTGGTCAAGGATTATCATGATCTCTTGCTAATGTGTCAC
Organism: Corapipo altera; assembly: GCF_003945725.1. Taxonomy (NCBI): domain Eukaryota; kingdom Metazoa; phylum Chordata; class Aves; order Passeriformes; family Pipridae; genus Corapipo; species Corapipo altera. Next base: position 10,328,141 of record NW_020884899.1, on the reverse strand, counting down.
TGCCAGATGATAGAGTGGCTTCTCATTTTTCATGATGAACCACCACAATTTTTCTACACAGATCTTTTTGGTGGGCAAGAGTCATGTTCAGGAACATATTCTGCTTAGTGCCCTATCAGCTGAATTGGTATCTCTGAGAAAATATCCCTAATAGATCTTTAGTGGAATGAGAGACCTGAGTTTCTTTGCATTTAAGAAAATAGAGAATGAATACCAAATCATGATTAATTGTTCTGCTGAATGGCTAAGGAGATAACTGTGTGGCTACAATGGTAAAAGATGGGCTACCATAGCTACTGATAATGCAGCAGGTATTCTTTTCAGTCAGTGCCTAATTGCCTTAGAGGAACTTATTAAACTGAAATCACTATTGTGTGAGGAACTATTCATGTAGAGTATCTCCAGAGTGATCAAGATAATCCTGCTGTGGGCTACAATATAGATCGGTAGATGTGAAGAGGGGTTTTGTGAGGAGGCCGACATTTTTTGAGCTCAGTTCGCAAGGAATGGATGGGTCTGCATGTTGTACTATATTTTAGTAAGATGTTAATAGCAGAAATAACAGCTGATTCTCTCTTCAGATATTTGAATACCTGCTCGAATCAAGTAAAGTGTAACATTGTGTATTGTTCCCTTCTAGATTCTTTGAAAGCACCACCAAAGACTCCTCAAACATCTCTCAAAATTTCTCCGTACCATTATTTGGTAGTCCTTTATCATCAGCACAGCTTGAGATACATGGCTTAATTTAATGAAGATAAGACCTATATTCCATCTTAGAGAATGTCCAGTTCTCATTAATGCTAATGGCTGTTACACTAACAAGAACCCTATGGGATTTGTGGCCAGTGATATGCCATTTTTGCAGGATCATAGTGGTTTTACAGTGGGCATACTGCCTTAGCATTTCACATAAGCTTGCAGCTGAACAAAACTGATTAACTTGCCTCTGAAGTGAAACTGGGAAGTTTTTTGACTACCCTTTTCCTAAGGAGTCAGAAACCTTGACAGTGAATTCACCATCCATAATTATCTTGCAAATTATCTCTTATTTCCAGGTAAACATTTTTGCTCTGTGGGATACAGCAGTTTACTGACAACTGCAGTTCCATTGAAATTGGGTAGTATAACAAATTACTTAAAAAACAGGTCTGCAGGTATCAGTAGTGGATATGCTAATGTTTTTTTTGAGGCAATTCTTTAAACAATTTGTGCAGTGCTGTTGGCTGTAACACTGAATTCATCCTTATCTCAACTGAGTATACAGAAACACTTAAATAGCTTAGGATCATTGTCCTGTTTTCTCTAATCAGGAACTAAGAAGATGATACTACTTTCCCTGTAGTTCTTTTAGGAGACACTAAGGGACTGAGAGCTGCAGAGGTGACTATTCAACACATGGGAAAATAGTTGAGAACTGTGCTTTTAGGTTTCTATCTTCAGTCCTCCAGCTGGTCAGTGCTTAGTGGAAATTACACCTTTGGCCTACAGATCTTAATGTATAACTCTTAATGGTTTATCACGTAATTTGTGATGGCACAGTGCATCATCAGAAAGGAGAATATAGGAATGATGAGTTTAAATAAGCTTTACAGATAAGAAAAAAGGTGTCTGTCAGTCTTCACACCAAATTTCTTGCTCTTTTGCTCATTGGTAACTAGAGAGAAGAAACTGTGACCATGTATATGTTCTCATGTGAGATTTTGTGTTGCAAAGTTATGGCCTAAAAAATATTATACATTAAAACAGAGCAGATTCCTTATGGCAACTCCTGCATAATGAAAGAACAAAATAAAGAACTACAGTTCATATTACTCTTCAGGTCTGTTCTATTTTCTTTTTTTTTTTAGTAGAAAATTGCATAGTATAATTACAAGTTCATTTGCATTCATATTACAAGCTGTTGTAATATGCTGGTAGTCTTTTATAGTTAAATTTATATTTATATTTATATTTAAAAAATATTGTTACCAAGTGTGTCTTGCATCCATCCATTTCAGAAATGGAATGAAGCTTGCACTCACTCAAAGCTCCTTCTCAGTCAACCATTAGCACCCTTCCTGTACACTGCAGGACCTCAGTGAGGCCAGCAACACAATAAGTGCAACTTCATTTTATAGTGTAATGGACAAGGGCATAGAGCAGTTAATTTACTGCTTCCCCAACAAAAAAATACGCCTTTTGGGAACTAAGGATCACCAACATTTTATTGGACTTAATACTTACAGACAAGCATAGCCACATGCCTCCTCAAGGATGCTGAAATGAAAAAGTGACTTCTGTGTCTTTATTTCTACTTTAGTTCTTTGTCTTCCTACATGGTGAAATGCTCACCAACAGGAAATTTTGCTGCAATTAAGTTGACTACTAGGACTTAATTTTTTTAATTCACATTAGAATAAGTGGGTTCAATTGTTAATCTCACCTTTCATGTCTGTAATAAATTGAAATGAAGAAAAAAGGTCTATAAGGAAAGTCTCCCTTCCATCAACTACTTCTGTAATTGTGGCTTGAATTTTGAAGTGCATTTTTGTTACATTGTAAAGGTTATTACATGACTTTATCTTTTATGCTTAATACCTAATGTGATACGGAAAGAATAATTGAGGGAGATGAAACTGATAATATTTGAGAACGTTACCAGATATCTGCATCAATCAATTTGTTCACTCAGCCTTTCCCTCTGCTCCTGGATGAGCACTCCTTGCCCTGTTAACCATGTTGCCACATTGGTTCAGATCTCCTGCCTGTCAGGTGGAGGTAAAATAACCTGTAGACATCTTTCTACTTTGTGAGCATCTTGGTGATCACTCCTTGGCTGTCATCTCGAAGAGTGCACATCAGCAGTTGAATATTTGCGTGTCCAGCAGAACATCTCGCTCGTAATTTCTAATCAGATCCAATACCCTGTAATGGTTTGAGCCGTCTTCCCTGTCAGCCGAGGGAGATGCGGCCACTCAGACCCGGGGGGCGAACCAGATCTATCTGGAGGCTGCAAAAAGCTTTTCTTTTAGTCATTTACCTGTTAGCGAGAGCAGAGCTGCTTTTATGCATTGATGAGAGAGAATACTAATGAAATGGCAATAACTTGGCGAATGTACTTCTCTCTGTATGTAAATCCTTTCGGGAAGTGTATGACAGCCTCTGTTTTCTATGGGTTCCCGTTTGTAAAGAAGCTGTTATCACAGAATAAGTTTAATGGGTCGTGAATTTTGTGTTGAAAGGAGAGTCTCTCCATGACTTCTGATCCGCCTGCAACAGACCTATTGGCTCGGCAGCAAGTGCATTAGGCTAAATATGCTTCCTCCATTGACTCTGAAGGTAACAGCCCTAAATGCCTCATTAAATTTTCATGGGTGACTGAGAGAAGCCATGAGAAAAGTAGCACACTGGTGGCGGTGTGGCGGCGGGGCCCCCGGCCCGGCCTCAGCCCCCCGACCCGGCTTTGGGGGAGCCGCGTTCGCGGCGCCGTGTCCGGGCTTCACGCGTGGGCAGGGGCTGCCCACCCCCCCCAGCCCCGAGTGACCCACTGATCGCCCTCCCTGCGCTCCGCCGCCCCGGGGAAGCCCCTGGTACTCCCGGGGGGAGCCCCTTGTACCGACACCCCCCGGTGATGAGCGGCTGGAGCGCGGTGCTGCGGGCGCGGTGCGGGGGTCGCCAGCCGCTCCGCACACGGGGGCTGCCCCGGGAGCGATGACAGGCTGCGGACAAGAAGACACGCCATCGCCCCCCCGCCCTGAGCGGGGAGAGCCCCGCCAGCCCCCTCCCCTCCCGTCCCCCTCTCCCTGCCCAGCTGCACAGCGGCGCTGAGACCCCCAGCGCTGGAGAGGAGGAGGAGGAGGAGGAGACCGACCCCTGATCAGCAGCGTTCCTCCGCCGCACACCTCCCTTTTCCCCTCCCTCTGGCCTCAGCGCCGCGCTGGCGGGGCCGGAGAGGGCAGGCGGCACGGGAAGGCGGCTCTCCCAGCATGGACGAGCCATGTGTATCCTAAGGAATAACAGCAGCTGCTGCGCCCACGATGGGGAGCAGAGGAATGCGAGGAGGAGAGGGCTCGCTGGGGCAGGTGAGCGCGCCGGTCCCTTCTCCCCTCGGCGGCCGGTCCTCGGGGCGGGCGCGGCGGCAGGTGCGGGGTTGGGGGGGAGGGATGCGGGGCGGGCCCCCGGTGCGGGGTGCGCTGCTCTTCCTGTGAGCGGGGACCCCCCCTCCCCGCAGCAGGCACGGAGGGCAGTTTCTCTCCGAAGGAAGTTTTTTTTTGTGCCCGTCCTTCTCCCTCCCGCTCCCTCCTGTCTCCCCGAGGGGGGGGGAAAAGGGCTGGAATCCCCTTGGAGTCGCGGGAAGTTGCTGGCTCGGGGGCGGGGGGAGCGGGGCGCGGGGCTGCCCCACGCCGCCGAGTCGCGGGGGCAGAGGCGGGCGCTCTTGCCATCTCCCGGAGCGGGGCAAGGAAAAAAAAAATATCGCGGAGGGACCCGCAGACGCGATGCGGGTGCGGGATTTCCCCCGGCTGCCCCCGCCGTGCCGGGGTCCCGGGGCTGCCCCGCGGGGTGGGCGGGCAGCGCTGCCGCCCCCCGGCTGGTACCGCCGATCGCAGCTTCGGTCACGATAGTCCCGCTTTCGCTCGGGAGGTGCCCGCTCTGCCGGGCAGGGAGCCGGGCAGATTGCCGGCGGCGGGCTGGGAGCTGGGCAGGGAGCTGGGCAGGGAGCCCGGTTCGGCTGCGCCGTCGCTGCCCTCCCCGGGAAGGTGCAGCAGCGCCGGGGACGCCGCGCTGAGGAGCGGCGGGGAAATGGCGCCTGGAGCGGGGCGGAGGGGCCGCGCAGGGGTGCGGGGCGAGCTCACCCTCCCGAGCCGGGGACCCTCCTCGGGAGCCGCCCGCTGGTCCCCGGAGAGCGGCCCCAACCCCCTTTCCAGCGGTCAGGGAAGCGGGTGCAGAGTGACCACTTGGAGGTTCATTTGCGTCTGCTTTATGGCCCTTACTTTAGGAAAAAAAAAAACCAATAATCCCCCCGATTGAATGTTTTGGGGTGCTTTTTTTGTGTGGTTGTGCACGGCCACCGAGTCTCCAGGAACAGGCACCCGGGAATTAAAGTTCAGAGCGCTGCCGGCAGTGGGAGGTGGGTGCGGGAGCTGCTGCCAGGCTGGATCGGGACAGTCGTGACACATCCCACAAGGGCTGGCAGGACAAGCACTAGACTGTAAACTCCCTAGAGCCACCTCTTCCTTTGGTGTTTTCCTGGGTATTTCACACCACGGGAGCTCATGTTCATGACCGGCACACTTGAAATGCTTCTATAAATGATAAAGTGGTGAGGTGGGAAACTGGGACCAGTAATCATAGTAAAGAACAGTAGATAACAAAGCTGGTTTCTGGCTTGGAGAGTCATGGAGCTTGCAGGCAAATGGGAAGTTTTTAATTTCCCTGTGAACTTCTATTTTATTGTACATTTCAAGCCGGTTAAGTCAATTTTTAGGTCTTCCTCCAAAGTAGTTTTAAAAGCAAAGTCCTTGGAACTGTTTGCCATTTGTCTAAATTCTGAATGCACGTCTGAAGCATTTAATCATGTTTATTGTTTTCAGCCACTCAAACGGAATAAAAATTACTTATCGTTGACGAAGCTTATCTCGCAAGCTGTTTCACAGTATGTTTCCTTTGCAAGACGCAGCGCTGTGTTAAACTACTGATGACTGTATTGTTTATTGTTCTTTCATTCCCCACCCTCACCCCCCATAACGCCAGTATCAATCTGTTCCTTACTACTACACTCAAAAATAATGGCAGAGCAAGTTTTTACCAGTTTGATATTTCCACTCACATCTGAGATTTATGTCTTTTATATTTGCTTTTAAACTGTTGTTCATTCAGTGTGCTAAAGGCAGCTGATGTATTACAAAAGGAATCAAGACACAAAGCTAAAAGGGACTTTCAAACTCTTGAACTGAAACAGTGACTGGAATTAGTGCTGGATTCACAGCATTGTTTATTTCTTTATCCACATATATAAGACCTTCCCGAAACATAAGATTCCTTGGCCCTTTGTCATTACCACTTTCTTTCATTAAACACCTAACATGCACTATTCACACTGGTCTAGAAATTCACATTTGTGGTTTAGAGTGTTTTGATCTTGGACTGTACCTCATAGATGATTTTGCTGCACTTCAACAGTATCTCAACACAGTGATGGAGGACACCATCATGTTTTCTTGTAGGATTACCTTTGGGACTTTAGTGACTGCACACATCAGTGGTTTCATCTTAGGAGGATTGAAATTGATTTTCTTCTTTTTTTTTTTTTTTTTTTTTTTTTAACTCAGCTAGTGAAAGACCCTGTGTATGTCCTTTGACCCATGGCCTCACATGATGAAGTGATGCCAATAGTGGAGGATGTAGACTTGAAGTAGCTGCTACTAGGGCTTCAAAAGTAGAGGTATCAGAATAAAGCCCTTGTCCTGGTGGTCAGCCTGCATGATTCTTTGGGCAAGGTACAGTTTTTAAAATACACTTTGTAAGACCCCTGCATATATATATCAAAATTAATTTAAGCCATGAGCCTTGTGATTCTCTTTTTTAGCACTTTTGAGAGATCCTTGCTTAAGCAGAGGAAGATTGACCATTCCCTCTCATCTGTAACAGGCCCGTTGTCTTTTAAACATTTCAGATTTCATATTTTTGCAAGATAGTTGTGTTCAATTTAGCGACAGCCAAGCTACCTATTTTTACAGTCATGTTTACATTTTAAAGTGATAACAAATACTAGCAAAGAGGAACAAGATTTTCTAGACCTTATGGTTCAAATTAACTTTCCCAGTCAATATTTAGTCAAGGTCTTGATGGTTAAAGTTAACTGTCCAAGTCAATGTTTAGTCAAGGTAATGACTTGGTTTTTATAAACACTACCCAAGCATTCTTGCTGAATTAATCAGAGTTGTTGGATCACAGTACGTTTGCTCAGCCAATTACTTAGGAATAAAAGTACATGATTACTTGGTCTCTCATATGTCCTGTGCTATTTGGTATTATTTCTGCAGTGCTTGCCTTCAGCTCTTCTGTGGCTTTGTTCTTACAGCACTAGTTCTATCTTTAAAGCATTTATCTGCCTGGTGGATTTGTGAGATAGAATAAGTCCTGTACTATCCTATCTTCATGGGCAGGAAGATGAGGTGTGAAGATGTCGGATACTGGCTCCCAAAATGAAGTGCAACATGTAGTGCAGCAGCAGCTTTTATGTATGTAGTTCCAAGAAAGCCTTTCAGGAGCCTCTTCTGGGCTCAGCTCCTTACAGAGTGAGCAGGAAGAAGTGGACACTTGGATGAAGCAGTCCTTGGATAAAATGAGTAAAATGATAAAATGGATAAAAATGGGAACCATTTTGGTGTCTGGGACAAAAATAATGAAATTGATTATGTTGTCATTGTTACTTTATAGTGCAAGACTGAAGCGTCTTCGTTCTTCCAGTATGTCCGTTAAGTTTCTTAAACTGACACTAAAATCACAATCTGGACTTCAATTGCACCAGTGTTTTATTTCTTTCTTTTTCTTCTTTCTTTCTTTTTTTTTTTAATTTTTTTTTTTTAATTGTACCACTTGCAAATGCATTCCCTGCAATTACATGGGTATTAGAGTAGATATTCATTAGGATTTTACTAATCTGAACCTCAAGTGCTGTTCTGCAAATTTGCCAGCCTTTGAAAGGCAGTGCTTGACTTCATCAGCTGCACTGTTTTATTATGAGTATTTTGATACAGTAGAATGAAAAGCATATATTCTAAACCAAGTAATTAATCAGATTGAAACGTTTTAATTTTCATACTTTGACTTGTCACATAGAGAGCCTGCAGCTCTGTATTTTGTCCTTAACACTAGTTTTTGCCCAGTCTAGCTGCAGCAAAATTACATTTCATGGTGGTGGTTTAAGAATTTCACCCATGAATCAATCTTCCATTTCTGTTTAAAGGGAGCAGAATTGTTACAACTTAGAAAAGGTGAGTAAACCCAATACTCTGAGTTCCAGGAAAGGCACCTGTGTCTGTGTATCTAATCTTACACAGCCATCAAGCATGTTTTCAAGTGTTGCAGGTTACAAGCAGTGTTTATTGCTTATAAGTGTGCAGTAAAAACAAATGTAATGAAAAGCCCTTAACTTAGTTTATTTTCAGTGGTTCAGCCACATGCACAAATCCTTGCTGGTTGTGGTGGGTTCTCTCCAGGCTGTTTGCAGTGATGGATCTGTTTCAAGGTCTGTGCCATACTGAAGAACCAGATCAGAGCAAGACTTGTCAGCTTTTGTCTCCTAATCAGTGTATTGCTTTTTGAGGAGTTAGAGTGAAGCTCATACCCTGGAATGACCCTTGTGTGTCTGTGCAGGTGCAGATGCTGAAGGCTGGTGTGTTCCCAGCTGTGGGGAAAGCAGCCCTCCAAGTCCTAGCTCATGACAGCTGCATGACCTAACCAGATCCATCCACAGTGGAGCAACAGGACTGCTGAAGGGCTGCTTGTCACATCTTGCTCTGACTCAGTCCTCTTCTTAGATATGTGAAGTACTTGACATGAACTTATGGCCCTTGGAAGCGTGAAGATTTACTTTACTTGCTTATAGAATCAGGAAGGATGATAACTGTGGGCAAGCTTTTAAAAATGTAGTGTTCCTGAGCAGGAAAAGCCTGTTGGGGAGGAGGCTCCAAACAGAGTTTCCAGCCTGTAATCCTTTGCACTTTCTAGAGATAGTAATTCCATTACTGTTGGGTTAATGAGGATGCATAGATTGTTACTTTTCTTAAGGATATTTTATCTTTTATATTAATTTTTGTCTTATGTTTTATATTCTTAAGGAGAAGAATATTTTCTTAGGCTAGATATAGAAAAGAAATTCTTCCCTGTTGAGGGTGGAGAGGCCCTGGCACAGGTTGCCCAGAGAAGCTGTGTCTGTCCCATCACTGGAAGTGTTCAAGGCCAAGTTGGACAGGGCTTGGAGCAACCTGGTCTAATGGAAGGTGTCTCTGCCCATGGCAGGGAGGTGGAATGAGGTGATCTTTCAGGTCTCTTCCAGCCCAAGCCATTCTGTGGTTTTATGATTTTATGATACATACAGCTTGAAAAAATAGGGCAGTGTAATGCCTAAGTACACAAAAGCACTTGCTGATTTTTATTCTCTTGAATTTTGTATGTCTGTGTGTATGGATAAATGTATGTATATCTTATATGTATGCAAGGATTTATTAGCTGCTCTTTTTATTATATAAAGATTTCTGCGGTCTCCAGGTATTGTCAAGCAGTTAAACTTGAGAGATTCCCCCCACCCCTACATAGTGATTACTCCTGTGGGTAGAGGAACATCAGTTTCTTGAGAGTCTTTGCAATTCCCCAAGCCTGAAGGCAAATGAATAGAAATTTAGTGGACCACCTAGTTCTTGACACAGAATTCTCCATAGAGGAGTCTGACCTAATTTATATTGTATTGAATCAAGTAATCCTATCATGCATGTGTGCTTGCTGTTTTGTTCTCTTTTAGCAGGCATATTTCTCTCTTGCAAAAACTTCAGATTTAGATGTTAGGCAACAGTCCCTGTGGTTTTAGGAGGTGCTTTTACTTAGTGAATACTTGCTGGAAAATGACATTTAGAGGACATTGGTGAAGAGGGAGACAATCAGGACAGAATACTAAGGCTGCTAGAAGTATTTATACCTGAATGTGAATGTGTTGTTGTTTAGCACTGAGGGTAATCAAGAGTCCTCTAATACGGAGTCCTTCCTTTATCACTAAAGATGGAGCTGGAATCTCCCAAAAATGCTTTTTTTGTAGCAAACAGCAGTATAACTACCTTTATCATCAGTGTTACAGGGATACTGGTGGGGTTTTGATGTGGGTGATTGCTGCATTTCATCTTCATAGGGTTGCTGATGATAAGTGGTACTAAATGTATTTGTTTGGGTCAGCAGGTTTTGAAGCTACTTGGAAGCTGATTATCATCCAGGCACTGCAGTTGTGGCCTCCTAAAGCAATTCCTGGTGTGCAAAATCCTTTTCTGGTGTTACTCTTTAAATTGCAGGACCCATCAGTCTGTGTGCCCCAAGATACACTGTAATGCTTATCGGTCAATCTGTGTATGGAAAAGAACTTTCTAAACCTGCACAGGTTTATCAGGTTTATTGTTGGAAAGCTTAGGAAAGTTGTGGATCTGCAAAAATTCAAGATCATAGCAACAGTTACCTGAAAACAGTTCTTTGCTCTTTGACTGAGTAGGTATCCCAACTGCAGAACTCTCGCACTTGTTCAGTGTCATTCAGGAAAGTTTTGCTTAATTCTGCCAAGACTTGCTTTTTTGGCTTAAAAGTATAGCTCTTCCCTTTTAAAATATAGAGTTTAAAACCTATTGGCTTTCCAGTTAGAGATTGTTTTCCCCTCCAGTTTCATTTTAGGACAGCTGAGCATAAACACCCCTTTAGACGGGGTTAGTGGTTAGTGAGTTAATGGGTTTGGCAGGCACCAGGTGACTCTTCTTGGTTTAGGTCTCTACAAAATAAGCAAGGTCTTACTTCTTCTCCAGCTGTGGAACGAACTGGATGATGTTACACTTTTCTTGGACTGTGTGGGGTCAACACAAGAGAAAACAGAGTAAAGCACTGTATAGTGCTCTTAACCCATGTAAATGATATTTGAAACCAAAAGTTCTTCAACAGACATTTTCCTAATTCCTGCAGTGGCCCGTTGCTACAGTTTGCCCTCATGACTATCTTTAAGCTTCACAACATACATAACTAGGAAGAAAATCCAATATCTGAAGATAATAGATTATGAAACATTAAAATATTTTTTTAAAAAAGGAAAAATATGTATACTGAACAATAATGGACGTTAATACTATCAGTTGATGTAACTTTTAAACAGCACTAAATGACTTGAAATGCACACTTTCCAGCAAGTGCAAAAAGTTTTAAAGTTGCAGTGGGTTCTGCAGTGTTACTGTATTCTGGTCATGGGAGAATTTTTTTTTATTGTATCTTTTCATCTGGTTTCATTCACACCAGCTGTTGTTGGTTAAAAGTTGAATCACTCATGCACAGCATAAAGTAACTTCTGGAACACATATCTATCTTAGTTGCACCTACCATATATAATTTTATCCATCACTTGAAATGTTTAAATGAGATTGTTGATGTTTGTAGTTTGTAGAATTTGAAAATGCAAAGACTTTAATTATACCTATTTGAAAATGAAGAACTTCAATTACTGGGAATCCAACTGATGCAATACACATAACTGTCTTCTACCCTACTGAAAGATTAGTTTCTTAGGGAATACCAAGCACCATATTGGTAGTTTTTCAACCTAAACGGTTATAATTTTTTTTTTTTCAGTACTTGAAGTAACTGAGGGAAAAATTGTGAGTGATCTCAGTACACTGTTAAAAAAAAAGTGCTTCATTTCTGTTCCTAGTTACCTGAGATGGAGCTCAATAAACTATGCTAAAACAGCAAAGAAAACGGGCACTTCAACTTTTTTAACCTTCATTGGATTTATTCAGGTGCCTCAAGTAGTTGCTCAGATCAAGCCAGGATGAAGAGATCCAAGCCGGCAGGACTCAGTGCTCCTGCAGGAGCAGGCAGTGTTAGTAATTTGACAGCCTTTCCAGGACCTGTCAGTCTCTGCCTGGAGACTGGCCATAACAGTTCAATTGGCATGTGCTTTTTGCCAGATTAACATGTAATAGGTCACTTGAATTCTCCCCTTATTGAGTTCATACCTTTCGTTTAATTCTCTCTCACAGTAGCCTGTCAGCTTTCTCTGTATTTAGGATATTTTTAACAGGTAGTTAGTATGAAAAATTTGGTTTACCCTCTTTTTGATTTCCTTGTATAACCTTTACAAATCCAGCAATTTTTAACCTATCATATTTTGCTTGTGGCTGTGGTGGAGTAGGAGACTCTGCTTCCTTGATCTTGAGGTTAGTGATGATGGTTTCCACTAATAACTTGGACTCCAGTGCATCGATGCAGTAGAGGATTCAGGGCTTAGGAATTTCCTAGTAGCTCCATGATTAAGCCAAGCACAAAGGTAATTAGGAAAGAAGCAAAATACTTTTAAAATACTACTTTAATGTAGTCCAGCTGATATTCAGGAAATAAACAGTCAGTGCAGTGAATATTTTATTTATATTTCAGTTTTTCCCTCTCATTCCTTTATGTAACAAAATACACAGTTAATTTTATTGTTACTGCCTTTTATGTCAGTTTTCTTCAAGTTTTGAGGGCTATTGGCAAATTCAGACTTTTTAATGGCATTAGATGATTAGATGACCTGTTAGGCATTCATGTCTTAACTATAGCAGTTATACCACAAATATCAAGGGTCTTGCCAGTAGGTGGATTCCCCCCCTTTTTTAACATAATGAAGGTTTTTCCATTCTAGGAGTTTTTTTCCTGTGGATGTGCATACATTTTGAAATTTGTTCATTGTGCCACAGTGACACTGACAGCGCCATTTGAAAATGTTATGGCCCCGGTAACACCTGGTAGATGTTTGCAATAAAGACTCCCCTTTTTAATTACACTATAATTAATACAAAACAAATCAACAGGAAGTGCTACTTCACACAGCGTGTTGGCAGTTAGCTCAAGTTTAAAAACAGTAAAAAAACCATTAGTGGGTTTAATAAAGATTACTTTATGAATGGTTTTTTATTGTGGTTGCTGAAGTAATCAAATCTCAGATTATGGCTTCAGGACAGTTTTCTGCCCACCGTCCCTGTGTGATAGTTTTCATATATTCTGACCTATTTTTCTTCTTTCTGAAAACAAGAGAAATAAAATGTTTGTGAAGTCCTAAAGAGGATAACGAATTGAATTGACCACTTACTGTTCCTGGCACTCGATTTTATGATCCTTACCTCCCTGGTGATGGAGGGAGCTATTCAGTAGCGCTGTGTGAGAGTTACAGATGATGAAATTTGGTGAAGTTCTTTCAAATCAGAACCACTACACTGATTTACATCAAATGAGGGCCTGTCCGCTGTTGCTATGTTACATTTGTAGCAAATGCTAATTGATTTTGGTCCATAGAGAACCTCAGAGAAAAGTGAGGATTGTTACTGAGTGAATCCCACTGTGCCAAGCTTCAGTTTCTGGATTTCAGTGCGGGATGCTCCTGGAGAAGGACATGAAATCCTCTGTATGTGAAAGAACACTAGAAAATAACTGCCACAGCCTCAAAATGGGTCTGAGACTTCAGCACTCCTGACTTTGGGTTTGATGAAGAACAGCAAGTGATTTTCATAAAGGAGCCCTGTTTGCAGTTTTGGTTTGGTTTGGTTTTTTGTTTGGTTGGTTGTTTTTTGTTTTGTTTTTCTTGTTTGTTTTTCTTTGTTGTGGCAGGAGTGTCAATCCAAATATCTACCTGTATGTGGTTGTCCCTTCTGAATGCAGTTTCTTGTGTTTCATTCTTGCATAATTTGTTCTGTTAGACTCTTGGGTAAGGTGAAGAGATTGCAGAGGGAGGAAATTCCATGGGATGGTTCTGTTGCTCATCAGTGTTTGTAGAAGCAGCTGTGTTTGTTAACTTACACAGGATGTCCAGTCCTGACAGCTAAAACTTAGGTGAGAGGAATCCTGTTCTCAGTCACTGAACTCTAGCTGCCTTTTTCCAGGCAGCAGAAATCCAGGGGAGCAGATCATGTGCATCAAGCTTCGAAATATTGCTCAAGCCTGTGTAGAGAACTAACTCTGTTCTTTATTGCAAAAATCATCTCTAGTTCAAAGAACAGATTGCAAGTGACCCATACACATTGTGGGTGGCTGACTCTGCTAATCAGTATTTTTAGATGGAACTTTTTGATGGAGGTGGGAATTAGTACAGTGCAGAGAAGGCAAATAGTACATGTAGACATCGTGTGTTTTGTGGATCCACTAAAACAATAATAAATTGATGACTACAGTGTTGATTTTCTTCTTTGTGGCTGAAAGTATGTACATAATTTGCAATGTAGACAATGAGTAAAGGGCTATAATATCAATTTTAACGTCTTTGATGGACTAGCTCTAAGACTTTTTCTCATTTTGGTGGACTATGCTACTTTATTTTTGGCTGTTTCACAGTGTTTTTTTGTTTATTAATTCAAAGAGAAGTACTCTTAGATTGAATGATAGTGAATGTATCTCATTTTCATATATGCACATATATTTTCATGAGGAAGACTAACACTGGATTTTTCCAAGACGGTCTTGGTTTGCTAGGATAAACAAGCATCAGGAAACCACTAGGAATTGTGCTTATGGAGTGTACATCTGCTTTCTTCTAAAAAAAAAAACATTCTGGAGATCCATGTAGGGTCACTGTTGTATATTCAAACAATACTAGAAAAAAGCAAAACAAACTGAAATCAGGATCTCTGAGGATTCCTTCCTGTTTTGGATGTGAATGTCACAGGTGTTAGAAAAGACCAACTTAATCCTAAGTTATAGTCAACAGGAATAGAAGTAGTCTGTGATAGCTCTCAAGTTTTCACATTAATAAAGTGTGGAAAAGTTCAGCCTAGAGTTACAGAAGGTTGTTGCACAGGCTTTGGTCCCTGCTGGCACAGATCTTTAACATCTCAGTATCACCATGGGATAAGATGCAGACATGACGCCATAGTGTGTATTAATCTTGCTGAGTCCTTATGAGAGTCCTAATTGTTCCAGCAATTGCTTCCTGTAAGAGGTTGGCTATACTGGGTACATTAGGGAGAGGACAGTGCTGAATAGAATGAATTGTGTATTCAGATGTACTTTAGCTTGTACTTTAGTTGGAAAAAGTGGAGAAAATCTTGTCTGCCTGTCTTGAAAGTAAGGGGGGGTGATGTCTGGAGGAACGGTTCCAATGCTTGACAATTAATAATAGCACTTCGAAGAGAAGCTTTTAGCAGAAGGCAAGCATGTAGGTTACAGAGAAGTACAGAGAACAATGTATTTTTTGTGCTAATATGTTGAGATCAAATAACTCATTAATAGGAGAATAATTTATAAGGATGATGCAAGTAGAAGAGTAAAGTTCTTCTAAATATTAATCTATTGCATGTATTATTTATTGAAATAGAAGTTTGACTAGTAGACATGGGAGACCAAAATGCCTTGCAACTTGTAGAGTTCACAAAGTGCTTTTTTAAAAGAAATTTCCCTGAAGTGAAAAAATGCTGGTGTAATGTTTTGGTGAGATGCTGGAAAAGCAGTAACTTGTAAAGTTGGTTAATGCATCTCTGTGCAGTGGTGTGAGAGAGAAATTTCTTTGTCATGGTGCAGTATGAAGTCTGCAGGGCTCTGGGCAGAGCTTGCAGATAAAGGACTTAGGGTCACTCATTCTGAGGAGCAAATAGTGTGTACATGACTACTACAGTGGGGAGAAGGTGTAACTTACCTGTGTAGTATTGAACTAGGCACAGGAGAACTGGATACTTGGGAGTGTAGGAGCCTGATTGTGCAATGAAGAAGTTTTACCTGAATGAATCAAGGATGTTTGTTCTCTCCAGTTTTTTAATATTTAAAGCTTATGAGAAAGATCTTTATATATATATATATATACTTAACATATGTATTGTATGAGATATAGAAAAGCTTTTCTATAAAAGCAGGAGTCACTAACAGAGTCTTATGGTATCATAACAACATCTTAGAATCATAGAACGGCCTGGGTTGGAAGGGACCTTAAAAGATTATCCAGTTCCAACTCTCCCACCATAGGCAGGGACACCTTCCACTGGACCAGGTTGCTCAGAGCCCCATCCAACCTGGCCTTGAACACTTCAAGGGATGGGACAGCCACAACTTCTCTGGGCAGCCTGTGTCAGTGCCTTACCATCCTCACAGGTGAAGAATTTCTTCCTCATCTCTAATCCAACCCTCCCCTCTGTCAGTGTAAGCCATTCCTCATTGTCCTGTCACTCCAGGCTGTGAACAGTCTCTCTCCATCTTTCTTTTTGGCTCCTTCAGGTACTTGAAGGGCTGTTAGGTGACCTTGAAGCCTTCTCCTGTCCAGACTGAACAATCCCAGTTCTCTCAGCCTTTCCTCATAGCGGAGGTGCTCCATCCCTCTGATTACCTTGGTGGCCTCCTCTGGACTTGCTGGAACAGGTCAATGTCCTTCCTGTGCTGTAAATCACACTTGGGAAGAGAAACTCTTGAGTTTTGGCACCAATAAAAGTGTCTTATTGACCCTCCCACCTCCAGTCTAACATACCAAAGGTTACCTTTTTAAAGTCAGAGAAGTCCATTACATTTTGTTGTTATAGCCTTAGGAGCTGTGCTACAGTTTACCCATAATATTTCAAAAATACAGTGTGAAAAACGGCTCAGAGAAGAGTCAGGGTACAGAAAAGAAACAGCTGCCATTATAGGTACAATGTATTATTAACCACAGCCTCCCTTTTATTCACTGAATAATTGTGTATTCAGCAGTAACTTGTGAAACAATGTGATGTCTGTTAATAAACTGGAGTGGGATACCTTTTAGTTGTTTTTTGCAAAGGTGTTATGTGCTGGCCTACTTCTTCAGGAGTATGTGTAGACGATTATGTTATGTATTCTATTTTTGAACAGTCTTTTTGTAGTGCAAAGCCTTACAGATTTCTGTCATTCAAAAACCTGACATGACTCTGAATCCCCTCCTGTGATAATTCTGATTGATCACTGATGCTTTTAAGGCACTAATACAAACTGTAGAAGAATTCTTGGTGTGTGACAGAAATGTATCCTGCTTATTTTGAAGAAGTGGAGTTCATATATGTTCACAAAGATTTGTAAAACAGTTCCTTGTATATCTTTGCAATGATTGTAAGTTAGACAGTGTGTTGTAATTGCCTTCTTTATATTTTGTGAAAGCTTTTGATGTGTTTCTTACTGTTCTTGTATGATTTTCTGGCACCTGTTGATGTTTGAAAGATGATTGTCATGTTTCAGTACAGAAGTTTGGGTAGAAAACAGCTTTTCTGATGTTAACTGCTGTTAACTTTTCTGGAGTTAGTCAGAGATGCTCTTCCTGCCATTATGTGATCTTCGTATATTGTTACTGTTTCAGTTGTGTGTAGGAATGTGTTCTGCTTAACATAAATAAAATGTTACCTGCCCTTGGGTTTATGCTGTGGTAAAACAGACCTAATCGTGCTCTACTTTAATGCTTTGTGCTGTTGTTGTGTAGCAGTAAATCTTACAGACAGGGGTTCTGTCCCCTGGGGATCCAGTTTTCTTTGTACCCAAGTGAGCAGTAAAAAAAGCTTTTCACCTGCATAGAAACCTGTAGGCCTGTAAGCTCTGCATGTGCTTCTGATATCAATGCCTTCATATATGGATGTAGGTAGAAAATGTAACACCACTTTCTGAAATGGCCATCATAGCTTCCTAATGAGACACTTGGATTTTTTTTCCTCTTGTGACAGAGTTAAATGTTACGTATTAGCCATAATGCTTAAATTGATGAAGTGTAAAACTAGTGAAATGGGTTACTGGGAAAGGAAGTGAAAATATTATGAACCATATGCCCTAATTTATGTCTTCTTAGAAAATTCATCTAATGAAATTAAGTATTTGGAATAATTCAGCTTACAATATTCTACAAGAAGTATAGTAGTAATGGTAGGATGGTCTTGCTTCTAATATAGTAAGGAAATTACAACTCCTTTTCTGGGGAGGAACATCAAATCTCAGTGTGTTGAGATCCATGTGCGTCATCGGGTCTAGTTTGAGGTTTTTTCCTATGAATAGGCTTACACAATTTGGTGTAATTGAGTAGCAGTGACAGCAGCTTCTGCTGTGTTCTTTGTGACCCTAAACAGAGGCAAATGAGACGCATGTTCTCGACATTAAGAACATGCATGTTCTTAATCTGGTTCCTAGTACCCTGAGTTAGCCCTCCTTTCCTCACGGCTCCTTATCTGGATGCAGCTCCTCTCTTACAGATGATTGTCTCATCCACTCTAATCCTCCCCCTCCCCTGAAGCAGTTTTTACCTCTTGACTCCCAGACTAAACCTCCCAAGTCCTCCATTATTAAACAGCACTTCAGAATTCTTCTCTTCTGCTTCTTGTGATACAAGACTTCACGTCAAAGTCTATTCCTTTTTTCTCTGGTCTGATACTTGTATTTTATGCATTCAAACTCAGCAGCTTTCTGGGTGCCTTGATGGAAAGACAAACCTCTTGCTGTCACTTTCACTGGTTTGTGTAACTTCAGTTCAGAGCAATAATTAAAGAAACAGCCTGTTTTCCAGGACAGTGTTAATAGGAATGTGCATGCACATTTTAATTCCTTCTGGAGGCTGCAGGAGGGTTGATAGTGTAGAGGGATTTTAGTATAAAGGAGTCGTTCCTGCGGAAGTGTGAAATCTCATTTTTTACTTTAGGTAGTTTTGGCTTTGGGATTTTTGGATTGTGGCTTTTTTTGTGTGTCTGTTTGTTAGGGGGTATTGGGTTCTGGTTTTTTGTTTATTTGTTTTTTGGGGGGAGATGGGTTTAATATTAGCAAAAAAACCCAGATCCATTGTATGGAGACCAACTCTTACTCCTGGTTTCAAAACTCAGAAAGCTTTTCAAAAACGTTCATGATTATTTAACATGGTCAAGACACAGTATTTCCCTGCAGTCTAAATCTTGGAAGTGATTAAACTCATTCCTCTTCCCTCATGTCCTGAAAATCACACCAAAGCAGACACCTTTAACATGTAAAATTGTAGCCTGAACAGTTAAAAATCTGGCAAAGTTGCAAAGTAATTCAAGGGAGTAATTGAAGGGAGTGGGAAGTGTCAGACAACCTTATCCACAGGTGGTGCTTCCTGCCCTGGCATTGAGTAGAGAAAATTAAAATAGGTAACTTTAAGGGAATTATTTAGCAGTGTTACTGTTCACAGCAGCATCATAAATAAAATGCACAGAATTTTTGGTGATGTATCAGACCTTGAGATCAAAGATGTTAAGAGGTGGTTGGAAGAGCAGATTGTGTAGGGATTATGTACTCATTAAGGTACTCTGAGTCTGGTTGTTTCAGTCAATGGAACGTGTTACAGCCGGTGACTCCTGTGAGGTGGAGCACAAGGGTCAAAGATACCAAGAGTCCTGTTGACTCCAGTTGATGGGAAAGAGAAGAATTTAAACTACGCTGGAGTTTGAGTCTTAGAAGAGAATGTGAAACGTGAGGAGCTTGGAAAATGGATCCAGCTTGATGAACTCTTACACCTGGGAAGTGATTGAGAGCTTCTGAAGAAGGAATGCAGTACATGTAGTTGTAGTGCTTGAGCAGATTCAGGTGCTTTGCCTTTTGTAATTGTTTCACAGTTCTGATGCTGCCAAACTACCTTGTGGTGATTCAGCTATTTCTTATCAAGAGTTTTTTAGCAACTGGTATGTCATTAGCAAGAACATAGTAAATGTGAGGGTGGTGAGGCACTGGATTTCCCGGAGAAGTTGTGGCTGCCCCATCCCTGGAAATGTTCAAGGCCAGGTTGGACAGGGCTTGGAGCAACCTGGGATAGTGGAAGGTGTCCCTGCCCATGGCAGGGGGTTGGACTGGGGTTATCTTTAAGGTCCCTTCCAACCCAAACCGTTCTGTGATTCTGTCTTCTGCCACATAATACCAGTATCGACTGCTGACTTCAGTTTTCAGGAATCTGTAAAAGTACCTCCACCTCTACATTTTCAGGATAATCATTGTGTTTTTAATGGCTATACATGTCTGAAGCATTTTGCTTAGGAAAGTGAGTTTTGGGATGTCTTGTTGGAATTCAGTTGGAGGAAGATATAAATAAAGATATAAATAAAAACAATATTACTGTCCTTGGGCCTTCACTAGAGAATTCAAGACATGCAAATGCTAAATCAGTGAGTGGAAATGTCATCCTTCAAAGACATGTGAAATACAAGGACTATGATAAAAGTCTTGTGCACTTAAAGGTAACTGAGTTATAAGGAAAGCTTGTAGTTCATGGAACTATATCCACGAGTCTTTTAATATACTCAAGTTGTTCTTTATCTCCTATGGAGCATTTCAGAATTTGTTTCCCTGGAGGTGACTGAAGTAAGGCAAGAAAAATCCTACCTGATCTTTAATAATCCTTCACATGCATGGTAATACTCCAGAATTATACTGTCATTGGATAATTTGCACTTAAATCCTTTGATTTCTATGCTCCCATCCTAAAAAAAAATCCTTTAGTGTTATAGGGACCCAGGGATTGCATACCTGAAATACCTTGGCCTTGTTACCAGTTTAGTCTCACCTGCTTAGACTGATTTATTGTGAGGTTTTTTTTCAGAGGGCAAGACTGAAAAATACATTTCTCCCATTATAGTTAATAGATTCAGGAAGTAATTTGCAGATCAGGAAACAATGGATCTCATCTAATAAAAGCACTGCCTAGGTAATTCATAAGGAGGATAAACTTGTATTGTTAAGCTTGCACATTTTGCTCCTATTTGTAGGCCATATATTGCTCTCCTGTGCTTTCCACCATTAAGCAGTAATGTTATTGCATTAGTAAAAAAAGCACTACTGCTTTGACTGGCTTTCCAAACCACATACAAAATCAAATAATGCATTTTACTGAATTATGAAGAACTGTGTTATTTGTTTGTAACCACTCACTTAGTTATTGCTCTCCGGGCTCCGTGTTACAATTTAATCACTTCTCTGCGTCTCTTGAGTTCACACAGGCTGGTGTGAGGCAGTGAGGGGACAAAGCAAAATGACTGGCAGCTAAGTGTTTCAATCAGTCAAGATACTGATTTATTTCTTTGAGGAGGAGTGTAAAGGAAATGAGAATGGCTGTTTTTTGTAACTGATGCGCTGAATAGTCATCAGTTAAACTGTGGAGGTCATACACATGTGCTGAAATCTTGAGAGAGGAAAAAAACCCACTAGAGTGTGTCTTGTCTCCCACACTGCACACAGTCTGTGGGAAGCTTCTGATGTTCAGCATGTCCTAAAAAGGCAGCACAAAGGATGAGTCTGGAATCCTTTCACTTATGGGGTTTTTATCACAAAAGAAGTGATATGAAGCATTAAAAGGCAGGGGGTTAGAAATTCTTTGTTGTCTGTCTAGTTACTGTATACAGCTGTGAAGTTTTTAACTGTATCCAGGACATTATACTGCAGAATGTTTAAACTGCACCAAATGAATTGCAATAGGGAAGGTGGTGTGAATATCTGTGCCAATGAATCCCTTTTGGAGTAAAAAATATAACTCAACTAGAGCAAAAATAGGAGTAAAAACATTGGTGGAATATGATAGCTTTGCTTTAAAAGTATTCATAGGTGTGCCTGAATAGGAACAGATACATTAAAGTTTTCATTGCCGACTTTTGCAATAGAAACCATGTAATTTTATATCCCCCTTGAAGTGTTGTTTTTAATCTGAAAAAATAATAATTTTTAGATAGTCAAAGCAATAAATATCCTATAGCAAACCTGACAGCATTAGATGATAGAGTTAAGAGATAGAAAAATTCAACTAAAGTTTTTTGCTAATGGTGTAAAATCCCTTCTTTTGCCCAATTCTATATTCCATCTGAAGTAATACAGATATAAAATCCAGAGGAAGCAAGCAGATAGTTTTGAATGAAATTAGGTCTTTTCTAAGAGTTTAAATCTCCAGAGCCCTGTGAAAATCTGTGCTCAACA
Organism: Corapipo altera; assembly: GCF_003945725.1. Taxonomy (NCBI): domain Eukaryota; kingdom Metazoa; phylum Chordata; class Aves; order Passeriformes; family Pipridae; genus Corapipo; species Corapipo altera. The sequence goes on along the minus strand of NW_020884899.1, from coordinate 10,306,514 downwards.
ATCTTTGCTTTTATAGTAAGGAAGATACCTTACCTATCAAGAGACTGCTTTAGTGGGGTATTCCCTAGAAAGCCCACTCTAGCCTAGCCTACATTTCATGTTCTTTCTCTAACCTAAATCCTGAGGTTTTCAAACAGTTTCATAAAATGCATGCACTAAAATTTGATGAAAATGTGGCTGCATGCAAAAAGAACTACTTTAGAAGATTTTAGTGCTGACAATAGGGAAACTTTTTACTGCCTCATGGAAAACTACATGGCTGAAACTGTGACTACAGGGAGAGAAAAGGGGACTTACCTCTTGGTCAGAGGAGACATTTCCAGGTTTGCTGCTAAATGCACTCTGGGGAGGTGAAGATATCTGTGATATGAAATGATAAAAGATAAAAGCAGCCCATTTTATTGCAGGGACTGAATGGCAAAGGAGAAGCCCCACTTCTTGATTACACTGATTTCTGGATGTTTTATGCCTGTTGCAGGTACTGCATCCAAATGAATTGATATTTCTTTTTATGGCACCCGTTAAGACAGATTTTCAGGTCTGTTTTGTCTCTTTCGTAGGGAAAGTGCAAGATATGGTGATAGATATATGAACATGATAGCTGTGGAAGATAAAGGAGAAGAGAAAATGTGCTGTGGGCAGGAAACAGCTGCTTCAGCATTTCTTTTCCCTCCTGTCTATTTTTTCTGAGCTAACAGTCCATTCAGTCTGAATACAGATCTGTTCTTAATGTGTTGAACTGCATTATTTAGCCCACCACTGCAAGCCAAATTGTTATCCCTGGAGATAAAATTGCTAAGTTGATTTAATGGAGCTTTGTTAATCTAGAATTTCATTTATATCTTCTCTTGGATCTGTGCGCTGTAGCTTCTCTGTGTTTAGTAAGGATGATTCTGACAAAAAGGCACAAATACACAGTGATAGCAACTCTTTAGCTCCTTCTCCTGCAAGAAGAGGAGACCCTTGTCTTGTAAGAAGCACTTAAAACTTGCTATTAAGTCCTGTAGTTCCTCTGTTCGCAGCACATCGATCCTTTAGAAGTGAGACACTGAAGAAGCAGATCTCTATCGTGCTCCTTGGCTGTGAGTGATTACTGAGAAACACAGAAAAGACTACCTGAGTGGTTTATTCATAATCTACTTAGTGGCTGTATTCCTTACTCCTGCGTGGTTTGAATGCCACTTGCTACAACCACCAGTTGAAAACACAACCAGCCACTGGCTGAAAAGATCTGCAGTGGTTAAAAATACTGTGAGACAGAGAGAGAGAGATGGATCAGATAGTCCTCTGGAAGAATTTGGAGAAGGATTATGTAAAAGAGAGAATTTGCAAGCCTGGAATGTGTTTTTCCCTACAGTATCTGTTTCAATTTTCTGTGAAATGACTTTCAGTATTTAGGTTATTTCACGTTTTGTTATGATCTCTTGGAGGGAGATCAGCTTTGAGATTTACAGTCTGAAAACAGGTTGAAATGGTTCTTGATGAAGTCTGGAATGTTTTGCAAGGTTTTAGCAGCTGATATGGTGCAGATGAGTGCATAATACAAATAATAACATTTATTTTCTGTATTGCAATCCCATTCCCTAGAACTGTGGAGATGCACTGGAGCTCTCCTTCCCTTCATTTCTGTGTGTGTGATCCTAGACACTGTATAAAACAGGGGAAACTCCTCTCAGTTATGTTTTATAGCAATTTTCTGATGAGGAAATACCAGAATGATGGGACTCTGGTTATGAGCTAGTCAGTGGTGTCAGTATTCAGATATCAACATCTTTAACTCTTTCTTTCTTGTTGATTAGATCACACAATAAAAAGCATATTCAAGATGAAATTTTTAACAACAGATAATTGGCTTTGGAGAACTGTGTGGCAATGAAGATGCATGTTTGACAGCAACCTGTGGTGCTGTAGATAGGAAGGGTCAGAAATGGGATGAGCATAAGTTATTCATGGTGTGTGATAAAAATGATAATCCCGGTGTTGTTCTCCCACATCAAGGACAGAATTATGAAAGAGGCCACTAAAATGGTTTTTTGCAGTCATGTTTTGAGTGGACTGGGAGTGGAGCAAGACTGAGATTTACAGACAAGAACCTGTAGTAATTGGCTTCTGAGCCAACAGCTCATAGATGGGCTGTGCAGAATTTAAATTAACTCATGGATCAAGGTGTTCATCACGTTGTACTGAACCTGGTCACTCAGTACTGTCTCTAATGAAGGAGGGGAGAAAAGCTTCCATCTAACCTCTCAGCTGTCCTGTCTTCCTCAAGAAAATGCATCCACTAGACCTTTCCAGATTGTTTTGCAATGTTTTGCCTGATCTGATGCAGGAGCACATGACCTCTGGCTACTGAGCAAAGTAACCATCTCACCTGGCTTGAATAGCGTTTATCATGTGGAATAAGTTTTTCTGCAACAGGTTTTTATAAGATCAAGCTTCTTCTTGCTGGATTTGTTTGTGTATTTCTTAATGGAAAAAATAAAAAGTTCTGAATTACCTGTGAAATGCTGAGTGTTTAAAGCTTTCTGCTTGCTAACAGCTTTCTAGTTTGTGTTTGTTAGTCCATAAAGTCTGTTCTTTCTTAAAGTATTTTGTCTCCTAAAAGTGAGACCAGATTTGCACTATGAGCAGTTTAGTGTCTTGAGGCTGAGATTTGTGTTAGGGAAAATGTGATTGTTGTGATGCAAGGACAAAAGGTGGTCTTGCCCAGATTCCCATGTTGGTCCATAATTAATGTATTTCTTTCCTGTTAGTTTCAAAGGATTTCTTTCTAGTCAGGAGTTAAATGGACCCATTCAGTGTTTATATTTATGCAAATGATCGTTGTGTCACTCCAGTTGCAACATTAAAGAAAAAAAGCCAGATATGTTACATGCCTTTGAGTATTAAAGTGATTACAATTACCTACATAAAAGCAGTTGCTTTATTAATTAATTAACTTGGAGAAAAAAGGCTAGTGACCCTCTGAAGGAATATCAATAACTGAAACATTAATTATGTAAATAAGATCTGTCTTTACTGTTCATTACTCATAGTTTAACATGAAAATTGCCTTTTAAAATAATGCCTCATTCATATATTTCAATAAATATCTAATCTGCCTGGTCTGTCACTTGAATCTAGAGTTTGAGACAAAGACTCTGCAGTGACATGGGTACAGACCCTGTGGCATTTCCTTTGAGCCACCAGCACCCATTTCCTAATTGCTGGGCTGGCATTTTTTGATTTTCTGGAGGTCATCCTCTCTGAGGCAGCAGTCCGCTCTGGGAATGAGTTCTTGCAAAATTTGTGTCCAGAGAGATGGAGTTGCTGTGTTTCATAGGTGAGGAAGGAGAGGAAGAAGCAGCAAAATATTTGAAGAGGTTTTGTGACTCTTGTGGTTTCAGAAGGGAGGCTGTAGCAGAGCTGCAGAACCAGCCCATCTCCAAATCCTCTTTGAGGCTGTTGAGGTGTAGAATTACTAAGCAGAGGTAGTAGTACCGAGACAAACCAATACCACAGTTAGACCATGTGTTTGGTTGCTGTGAACCTGTGCGCTCAGTAAACTTGCTGCTCCTTTTTACCTTTTGAAAATGTGATGTCTGCCTCCTGGCAAGTGCTGCAGGTGATTTCATACAGGCTATGAGAATATTTCCCCTGTATTTCCTCTGCCTTTTTATTTTCTAAAGTATCACAGGGTGTATTAGCAAATTCTGATATAGGATTCCTGGTGGGTTTTTTTCCATTTCATATCCCTAAAGACAACAGTCAGAGGTTTCTAGAGCTACTTCTTGCTCAGGTATCTGAGTATACCTGTAAGAGAAGGAAGAGTTGTGCTTCTTTTTCATGATATCAAAGGCTGTGCTGCAAATAATCTTGTTTCAATTTTGGGTATGCAGACAAAAAGTAGTAGCCCTGCAGTCCCAGAAAATCTTTTACTTTCCACTCCCTGAAGAGTACCTGCTTATAAGCCTAAGATGTTCAGATTTCCTGTTTTTAGTGCCTTAGCACTCGCTTTGCCCACAGCAGGAAGGGCTGATGAAGAAATATGTGTGTCCCCCCCCCCTTTCCCTTGTAGCATGATAAATTGTGGAAGTCCTGATTGAAAATTCTAATCACAGCCTTGCAGTCCTTCAGATCACAACCCTTGACAGTTGATTCACTCCTTTTCATGCCTGCTGCCTCTGACTGCTCCTGGTGCCTCTTATGCATGAGTCTATCATTAGCACACAAAGCATGATGGATTGGTTGGGGTACCTCTGTCCTTAGAACCTGGGAAATGCTTCTTTTTCAGAGTCAAAGAACCTGTGTGTGAAATCGTCATGAATGAGAGAAGAAAGTAATACAGTATTGGATGTGCCTGTTTGCTGCCACTGTTTAGAGGGAAAATGATGCATTATGGGGACTGTAAGTATATGGTCTGTTTGTTTGGGGTTTTACTCCTCACAGGTGAACGATGCAGAAAATCACAGATTTTAAGCAATGCATAAGCTGAGTCAGGCAAATGCACAGAAGTTGTAGTATTTTTTTTTGAAATCAGAACTGTAAATACTTCCAAAATCCTACTTAGAGATCAGCCTGTTCATGAAATCTTTTAACTTTCAGTGTGATCTGATGGCTGAAATGATTATAAATAGTGGCTTTTGGTACTCACGGTGGATTCCATTCACTTTTGTGGATTCTCTTCTATAGACCCTTTTAACAAGAAACTTTTGCAAATGTTTGCATCTTGCAAATGCTTTTATTCATCTGTGTGACTTGGCATTTAATGTTTCAGTGAACAAGACAGTTAAGTTTTGGCTCCAGTGAAAGATTGATAGGAACAATTTTCGAATGTGGTATCACAACAAAGTGAAAATATGTCATCTTCAAATACTGAGCTCTGATGCGTCATGTGGTCTTGTAATAAATGAAATAGCACTACAGACCTGACAGATCTGCAAGAAAATGGTTTTAAATTTATGATGATTAATTTTCAAGATGAACTGCAATGAAAAAAATTGTTAGTAGATACTTAAAGAAGGTAAGGGGAAACAGCTTTCTGAAATGATAACAGGCAGGTAATGATAAAGCTGCCTTCACTTTTATATCATGCTTTCCTAAATTTTTGCAATGAGGAAATTGATATTCTGGCTGCTGCAGCTGGCATTAACAGCTATTCATGGAACTGTAACATCTCATGGCAATTCCTCTTCTTGGATTTGTACTATTGCTTGGTGCTGGTTGTCTCGGAAATAGGAGTATCGCAAAGCAAAGCTGAAGATTTTCTACCAGGTCTGTGATTCTCTCAGAGCTATGAAAATAAACTTGGTGAGAAAACAGAAGTAGCTTGATAGTGCCTTGAAATAAAAAGAAACTTCTCTGAAACTCAGCATGTTAATTCATCTTGAGGATTTGCCACTTGCATATTGACATTGTTTACAATTAAATGTAAAGAGTACTGTTTGGTAAAGTGTCAACCAATTTATTTAAACATTGTTAGGGAGTTTCAGGCTAAAACCAGGCCTTGATAGGTCTTATACTTTGCAAGAAGTCAACCATATATGGCAAGTGCTTAAGTTCTATTTGTATTGATTTAGGTTTATTTCTAACAGTGGGGTTCCTTGCTTCACTTCTTTCCATTTCACTGGGTTTGCACAGATGCCTTGGCAATCAACAAGTGCAGAATAGCTTTCTGCACCCATTAGGACTTTGTAGTTGCTGGCAAACATGATTTAATGAAATGGATGAAGGAACTATACACCGGGACAGATCCTGGATCCAGTGTAAATTGGCAGAGCTCTGTTGCCCTGCACAGCTGGTTTGAAGTTGTTGTTCCGAGCTGTTACAGATCAGAAACTGCATTAAACTGAGTGATGATTACGTGTTAACTCTTTCTTTGGTAGCATTTAGTTCAACTGACGCTTACTTTTTGATTACAGATTGCCAGTTGAAGACTGCCTTAAGTAGATACAGGCTTTTACATATACGTACATACAGAGACCATCTAGTCAATATATAAAATAATATATGGAAGCAGTGACTTTATTTTGCTGCTTATTTGAGTATTTGTTCAGCAGTTTTTCGCCCTGCAAGACCTCTTTGCTTTATCTAATGTCTCTCTTGTAATATGAACTCCTGCCAAATGCAGGAAGGTAAAAGTGTTAGTTTGTTTTAGAGTTGAGAATACTCTGGAAGACTTTCATGATCAGGACTGATCAGTTACACTGTGGCATTTACAATTGGATAGAATTCAAAGTTTCTTAAGCATAAATATTCCCAAGCACTCCATGTCTCATGTGAATGTGTTGTTCAGTGATTCTGATGTCTGTTAGCACCTGACATGAAGTGACCAGAAAACTGTATTCATAACTTTCAATAACAATTGGATTGTATCTCTTTTGCAGTTTCTGACAAGTTTAGCTCTCAAATAACCCGTTGGTTTTTACCATCTGAGCTGAGAAAACTTTATAAGCTTTGGAAGTTAATTCAGAGAACATTTGAGTTTTACTTGCCTTTGAAGGAGAAGTTCCATGTGTAGGGGGCTGGGTTATATTTAGGTGGGTAAAACTTCATGATTGTCTTAAGGATTTATATTGTCTGTAGTTACACACAAGATCCAATGGTCTAAAGGCATTAGAAAAGTGGTTTTATTTTTAAAAAAGCATGGTTTTCAGTTCTCTATTTTGTCTGTTAAATTAGATTTTCTGATATGTTTAAGTCAGTGGAATTTCATCTTCCATTTCATTACATAAGCATCATCAGAAAAGATTTCATGAAACAACTATAAAGACATATCCAAATTGCTCTCTATTACCATGGAGAGCTGCAATTCTGGCCTTTGTAGCTGTACCCAAATGAAGGTTAATCCAGGCAGCAGGAGCACTGCCTGTGTGCCAACTGTGCCAGCTCTGTTTCAAGGAGCCTATCCAAGCCTGCCCACCACCGTCAGGGCTCACTTTTCACAGCCTAGTCCTGGCTAGTTGGGGTCTAACTTAATTCTGTTCACACAAGATGTATTCCTATTTTCTGGGTTTATGTGTGGAGGATTTTTGCAGCAACTGGAGATTCTAAATGTAAACTCATCACATTTTAAATGTTCCAAAATTTAAAAAAAAAAAAGTAAACCTGACTAGTTGGTGGGTTTTGTGTGTGATCTTGTGTGTGAAGGGCACTTGAGGCAAGGGCACTCTTGCCTCGAGTGCCTGCTGACAGGGATGAATTGGTGTTGGGTCTCATTGACTTGTCTGTGGCTTTGCATTATACTGGAATTGGCTTGAAGAAAGATTTCCAAGATTTTCTTAAAATGTCCTATAAATACATTTCACTAAATAGTGTGGATTCTTTTTAAAAATTGTAACAGACATTTTCTGATTTTCTTTGCTTACAAATTTACTGTGAGAAAGTTTTCTTATTTACAAAATATTTATCGCTGTAACGAAAGTATGTAGCTTCTTAACACACAATGGAAAAAACTCATAAAACTTTTAAAACTAGGTTAATATTTGAGATTAGTATTCTAAATCCTGTCAAGAAGTACCTAAATTATATCAACCTCAGTGACTAAATTTTGACATTTACAGATGGACCTTTGACTTTACAGTTTGTCAGATGTGACCTGCATATCCTAGGCTATATCAAATCTGGAAGCTAGACTATGGAGCTGGAATCCATCTGCAGGCAAAATTTTTTTAAATTTCACTGTACATACTTTTTATACTTTAAGATAGTTTCCATCTGAGATGTGACTTACCACTGTCGATACAGTTATTAGATTATATTGGAATTACTGGTTATTAGAGTATTAGAACTAATTTGAATTAAAGAGTGCTTATGAATTTTGGACCTTGTGTGAAATATTTTGATACGTACTTTGACAAGATGAGCCAAACCGTTGGTGGAGATTTTAGTTTGCCTCTGAAACCAGAGAAATATTTTGCTTCTAAAAAATGAGTGTAGAAGCTTCAATATGTGATGAACTTTTCAATTTGTTGGTGGAGCTGCTCATACACACCTCTGTACTTACTCAAAGGGAAATTTGTGTACTTAGAAGTTTTGTTTGAGAGACTTTGCAGGTTCAGAAAGTTCAGCATATAAACTCAGTGTATATGCTGGTAATGGCTGGGAAAATGAAAGGTGCCAAAAAAGCTAAAATTCCATCCTGCTCTGCCATTGTTTGCTGGAAGTGACCAAAGCTCATTTGCAATAGGTGATACAATGTTCAAGTTGTATCTTGGCAGATGAAGGCAGACCAATAAAAAGACACTGAGATAACATGTGAAGTCAAGGTTTGTACTTCCTCAAGAAAATGTGGATTTCTATATAGCCTATTTTAAGTCAAATGCCATGCTTTAATATGTAATAAAAATGTGTTCTATAATAAAATTGAGAAGACTGTATTGATATGTTCATGTTTTAAGCAATAATCAGTGTGGCTTGTCTAAAATGGTCTAGACTTTCATTTTAACATGTAGTGACAAAGTGGAAAGGCTGTACAGACGTATGGTGCTTTAATTAATGGGGGCAATACTAAGCTTTGAAAGTCCTCTGGAGCTTTTGTCTCTGTTGGAACATTGTCTGTGCTGTGAATCTTCCCTAATAGTTAAAGCAAATGAAGTAAAATAGCCTTTGGGCTATTTTGTTACACTGTTGTTGGGGAAAAATTAATCCTGTGCCATTTTGCATTTGCTGTCTGTGAATCAAACTGTGAAAGCTAATTTAAAAACTTTCACACTCGGCTTGAATGAGGACTGTCAGTGCTTGGAGAATGTCAAATAGAACACAATTAGCTCCAAGTGGGCTAGCTCAGATATACCCACCAGCCTCAGAATGCCCAGCCTTAATGACTGCTCTGATAAACTAACAGAGGTGACAGAAAAGAATTTAAAAGAATTAAGTTGCTGCTGAAAACTCACCCTGTATAGAAGAGATCTTTGAAACCGAAGTAGTTTGTGCATCAAGGGGCAGGGAGGTGGTGAGACCCTGTGGAAAGCTAAATACAACACAGAGCTGCATCTGTGAAAGGGAGAAAAAAAACACTGATGAACCCGATCAGAAATTTTAAAGACATAAATTATTTAGGTGTTTGTTAATTGTTGAGCAGTTAAGTTGCCATTTATGGTCCCTGAAGTAGTTGGGTGTCATAGGTGTTTATAGAAGAGGCAGCTGGTACAGCTGTGGTAGACTGAAGTCCTGGAATGTATTAGGGAACGATGGAACTACTGCTGTTCTAGTTGAGAGAAATAATGGGGGTTTGAAGTTAATCTCTTAATTGTATCTGTTTATGAAATGCTGCATTGACCAATAATGGGACATCAAGTCTGAACTTAACTGATAGAGTGACATTCCAAGCTTTGTTCAGGGTATTCAGAGTAACTCTCACGCTTATGGATGTGAGCAGATCTCTCAGACTGCAAATGTTCTAGAGATGGGGATTTTAGGAAAAAGACTGAAGAAGAAATAGCTGAAGTTGTGAGGAGTTACCTACAATGACATTACCTGCCACTCTAAGTATAATGACTCTTCCCTTGAAAGATGAGGTTTGTCAGTCACAGTGGGCTGTGGCTTTTGGATATTACTTTTCCATGACAGCATGTCAGAAAAGGTGTTTAGAGCTCATTCAAAACCTTTTTATAATTTTTTCTTCCCTGTTTTTCTTGGAGAAGGCTACCTGCAGAGTCTTATCTTCAGGTGCCAAGTGAGGTCTCAGCTCAAGTTACTCGATGAGAATTATAGTGAGCGACCACTGATTTTCCTCATGGAGAGAGACCTTGATGGTAAATTGAAAAGAACTCAATCTGTAAATTAGCATTTTACATGTCATGCCTTCTTATTTGAGCAACACGAATTGTGCAGACAACAGCAACATTTTTAGTTAATGAACCCAGCCATGAGCACTGTTCACGTTTAACATATTTACAGGGGGTAGCATCCAGTCAAAAAAACCCATTAATTCTCTTTGCATGAATATGGTGTGCATGAGTGCATACATTTGTGTGTGGATTTGTATATATGTGTACACTATTAGTGTATGCAGTGTTAAAGCATATATAGTAATTCAAGAAGAATCACTAAAGAAGTTTCATTAGGCATGTAAATATATTCAGCAGAAGATTTAAAATAACTCTTTAATGGAAAAAAAGGAAAAACTGTGCCATTTGACATGAGAAATCTATTTTGAACTGTAGTATATGCACAGTCTGTTTTCTGCTTTTCCTTGCTTGAAGTTGTTGCCTGAAATATTATGGTGGCATGCAAAGGCTTGTAGTTTAATTTTAAATTTAATTTGCTTGAATGCTGACAGGATATTTTTGCATAGTAAAATGGCAACTTTGTAATATTTGGCACTCAATTTCTATAGAAAAGGCATTCAGGATACAACTTTGGGCTCATAAGTAAAATAAAATTAAATCACACATGTTAATGATGATTTTAAAATATTTTCAAGACTATGTAAATGTAATTTCTGCCTTTTTTTTTTTTTAGTTATATGGGCATCAGGGGGGAGGGTTTGTAACAGTCATATATATATATATTTATATATAAAGCTGTGAATGAACTTTTTCAATCTGTTAATCCAAATGTTCTTTAATAGATAAAAATAGAATCAAATTACTTCACATAAAAATCCAGGATTTACTTAGTGAGCTTCAAACAGAATTATTCTTCCAGTAATATTCTGAATATTCTTGGGTTTTGAATAGGGTGCCAGAGGATTACTTTGCTGCTAAAGACTGGGCGTCCTCACCTGTGTTTGCTTATGGTCTGGTGACACCAGTTGTTCTTCCTGGTAGAATTGCTGTGTCTTGCTGAGAAAATATATTTTAATGGCTGTTATTAATCTGAAGTATTTGCTTTGAGGTGTTCAACACTTGTTACCAGTATAACTTTCTCTTCAGTCGTGGGCATCTTTGTGGGGATATTTGTGAAGGTCACTGAGGATCTGTGTGGGTTATCTCCCTGTGATGTTTCTGAGCCGTTGGCTCTGATGAGGAGCTGTCTCTGCCCGTGGTGCTGCCTCCAGAGCAGATTCATTCCCTGTGGGCAGACCCAGCCAGCAGCATCGATCCTCCTGCTGCTGCTCCTGCCAGGGCTGCAGCATGAGAGCAGAGTGCAGCATAAATCACAATGGGACATCTCTACTGTGTGTTCCTTTTAAAGTCATCAATCTGGGGAATATAAACCCCTGTCCGGAACACAGACACTTATCCTTTCGTGTTGATTTGAACCACAGGCTGTGTTGCAGGTGTTCTGAGCTTGCCCTCACAGCCCCTCTATCATCATCTTGGGCAGTACAGGACTTTGAGCTGGCCTCTTTGCAGGGAACTAAACTGGCAAGCAGTCCTGCCTTCTTCAACCAGGCTGCTTCTCAGCATGTCCTGGCACTGAGTGTATGTGGCAGCAGAATTTTCTTCTCACGTGGTTAGTTTGGTCAGATGAGCCCTGTTGATTCCCTTGCCAACCCTGCCATCCTGCTTTCATTGGTGCTGTACCTGAAACCAGCTGGTTCAGGTGTGACCGTGGTACTTTGTTGTGCTTCTGAGGTGACGTTAGACCTTCGGGGATGTATAATTTGTGGGGAGGACCAGAGAAGATGAGAGAGAGGCATTTTTCTTGGCTGAATGTCACATTTCCTGAGGAAAGCCTTTGGCTCAAAGACTCTGTCTTTGTGTGGTTGATTGGTTGTTTTATTTACTAAAGTAGTCCTTAATAAAGAAGTATTTACTAAAGTAGTGAATGCTCTGTGAGCATTCGGGGCTCAAGACTGTGTTTTGTCTTTCCAAAGCTTTTTGACACTGTTTTGACACAAATGGATCTGAAAGTCACAGTTAACAACTGAAACTCCTGTTTTTCTTTCCTGTCCTGTTCAGTCCAAGTCATGTTTGAGAGATAGTTACCACTGCCAGACTCATATCACTTATTGCTGAAGTAACTTTTGCAGGAGTAGGTGCTGAAAGAATGCAGCTTGTGAGCTGAGTTCCACAAGATGCTGCAATATGGTTGTTGTACACCTGTGTTGCGTCTTTTTCCCTGAATGTTACTACACACACACACAAAAATGTAAATTACTGTTACAGAGCCAAGCACATCAGTAAAGAAATGCTAAATTTAACATTGTCCAGATGGAAGATAACAGAACGCAAAGTTGTGTGTGCAGTGTACAGAATAACTTCTCTTTGCCATAAAATCTTAGTAGGAACATGTCTGTGCTGGAGGATCAAAGTCAGGAGTGCATGATAAAGGCAGTCACTGTGGGAAACTTCACTGCTTAGTGAGCAGAGGAGGAGGAGAAGAGTGGGGTGATCTCATGCCTCAGGGCAGCAGGACAAGGTCCTGGAGGTTGATCTGTGAGTGTCGCTGCTTTTGCCGTGTGTCATGCAAGATGTCAGCTCTGGCATGGTAAAGTTATAAAGAGCTAGAAAGAGAATCATTAAGGGAAATGTCAGGCAACTTTAACAACACATGATGTTACCAAGTACCATTTTAATTAACCCAAAATGTATTTACAGTAATCAAAATAGCAAAATCTCTTTAAAAATGGCCAAAAATGCTAACAAAATTATTGTAACAAACATTAGTTTTGACTCACATTTTATTGACGTGTTTTGGGCTACTGTAATGTGCACATCTTTGAATAGATTACCTGAGTTTATGCATTAAATGCCATTAATTGTAGTTACTGTGTAGCCACATGTAGCTTCATGTACCTATGAACTACAAGTAAAGTGTTTTCTGTGACTGGTTGGAAATAAATCCACAAAACTCTTATAAGCATTGTTTGCAAAAGAAGCAATACTTTTAGACAATGAAGTGACATTTTCTTTGCCAATGTGATACCATGTCAACATGGGTTTTTTTGTTTGTTTGTTGGGGTTTCTTTAGTTTTTAATTGACTTTATTGCTAGGCACTGTTCTGTACTGCTACTATTCCCAGTGTAATAATAATCAATAATCTATCCTTTTCACTCTGTTTTTGAAAAAAATATATCTGAAGGTATAACACATTATGCATGTCTTTTTTTTTTTTTAAGAAAGAAACACCTCTATGCTCTTACTAAAATTAAAGAATAAAATGTATCTTAAGCTTCTTAAAATCTAAGTAGGATGAAGAATTCGCTGCAGATGATCCTGTGGAAAGGCTTTGCAAGAGGAGGGCAATCAAATAGGGATAATTAGAGTTACTATTTAAATATGCAGAAAGCAAAAAAAGCTTATCTGGAAAAGCAGAGTGAAGTTATAACAGCATAAGACTAACGTAAGAATGATATGCAAGCAATAAAATCACATCTCCCTGACTTCGTAAGTACAAAATAATAAGCAATATTTAATAATGGAGACTATAATAGTCTGGGTTATAAACCCAGTGGTATGTGATTGTACCATTAGCTCTTACCTGAAGGGGATAGATTGGTTTAACACTGACAGAGTGGAGCTGCCTGAGGATTACAGGCATTTGGAATGTGTTTGCAGTAATTGCTGAAGATAATCTCTGAGCAGTTAACTCAGAATAATGATACAAAGTTAGCAGGATGTCTGTTCTTGGATTTTACTTCTTCCTCTGAACCAGCCTGAATGTGTGAACACCTTTGAAGGAAGGAGATGTGACTCTTAAAAAGGTTTGCAGAAAAACAGCGTTATGTGCTATTAAGAACAAATCCTGCTTGGCAGAGAAATGGGGTAGGATGGTCTTCAAGTTCTTAATCATCCCTGATTTTGTAACTCTGTCATTATTTTCATTAATTAACTGGAGTGGGTAACACAAACATCATACTTCTTCCAAAACTAATATTGCTGCCTGCTATTTAGTCTGTGGAACTGAAAAAAAGCCCAAAACAAACCAAAATGTTAAAGTGACACACAGGCAATAACTTCATTGAGGGCATATTTATCCCAGCGGCTTTAATTGGCCATCGTCTGCAGTCTCACTGTATTGTGCTGAGAGCCTGTCTGGTATCACAAGCTGGGCAGAGCCAGGTCTGCCTAATGCTGGGCATTGGGAGGAAGGACCTGCTGGAAACACTGGAAGTCAGAAGCTGGCGTTCTTCCCTGGGCCTCAGCTGCAGGGCACGTGGGTGCCAAGGGTGCCCTGCTCAGGAGCCGGGGGCCTGACCACTGGAATTCTTTTGAGTTCCCCTGGCCCTTTCACAAGGGCTTAACCCAATGGTCCTGGCTGTCTTCCAAGTGCAGTAATTAAATTCTGCATTCCTAAATTCCCTCTCCTTTTAATTGGATTAGGTTTTCTTCACCTTTTGGCTTTAAACTCAGCTGGCAAAACAACTAGTTTCCATTGTAGCAGAAACTTTATTTCAGATTAGGTTATATTATCTTTGAATATAAAGTACATTGTTTTAAGTGCGCCAGATGTTTCAGGAGAGCAGTGTACAAGGGAGACCAGCATTTTAGTTCTATTTTTAATTGACTGTACTAAAGGGCACTCATTTGATGGCTATTCTTGTTTCCTTTCTCAGTTTACAGGCCTTGTTGAGATTGTAGAATCAAAGACAGTTTATAAGAATATTTTAGATCTTTGCTGCATCAAGGAAACCTTTTGTTTGTCTCTCTGTGCAGCTTTCATCTCTTTTGTGTAGTCAGTGAAATCTAGGGCATCACTGGAAGTTTAGTCTTCAGTGTGTATCCAAATGTTCACCTGATCATTGAGATTGCTCAGTACTTTGCAGAAACCAGCTTGTAAACAATGGAATCTGTGCTACATCTCCCCTAAAATATGGTTTGGTTTCTAGTGTGCCAGTAGCTTCTGTTCACATACTGAGGCCTAAATAATTGATTTTTCAGTGTGTGCCATAGCACAGCATTTTAAAACCCAGGCTGCCTTGTCAATGCATATTGTGATTCTGCACATATTTTAATTAATGAACGGGGATATCCAAAAGATGTATGAAGTAATGAGAGTGAATACATGGTTTAAATGTGAGAAGGTAATTTCTGGACAGTACAAATCTTTGCTATGGATAAAATTCAGATTAGCTCACTGAATGGTTCACCTGGCCCTAATGATACCTAAATTTAGAACTTGTGAGCACCACTGCCCTGCAATCAGAATATGTTTTGCCCTGCATAAAATGGAATTATATTAGTCAATTTGCATTAGCCAAGTCTGAAGTCTGTGTCTGGTTGGATTTAGTTGCACTCTGCTGATGACAGGGCTCTGTTTGGCTTTTTGTTTGACCTGAATATGTGTATCTTTCTTAGTGCTGTCAGTCTTCTCTCATGTTGCTCTGTGTATACTCCTGTTACAGAAAATCCAAGAGCCATAGCCCTTTATTAAATTATAGAGTACATTTCTTGTACCTGTAATATTTACCTTTGGGCATTAGGACTCTTTTTTCCTAGAAAATAACCTGGTAGAGGATTTTGTGGAAAGTTCTTTGTCTAACCTCTCTGAAAACTCTTGAAAGAAAAAAAAACAAAACGAGAAGACATCGAGGCATATCTTTGTGTGAAAGTCTTTAGAAAAAAAAAAGTAGCAGTAATGAACACTTCTGCCTCCTTTTCTTTTTAAATTAAGGAACATATTTCTTTTAAGGAATTGCACAAAAGTATTCTAAAACCCCACCTGTGTTATGGACTATAAGTGCACTTTCTATAGCATTGTGCCCCCTTTCTCTGTATGAATTCTAGAGGACAGCTCCAAACTGACATAAAGACTTTTTGTTTTGGACTAGGTTTTGTTGGTATGCAAGGAGGGCGGGTAAACCCAACACCCTGTCCTTCATCCTTCTGGAGGAGGATTAATCATGATCACAGCTGCAGAATAATGCAGATCTTTGCTGCTGGGGCTGGAGAGGGGGAAGGGATGGGCAGTAGGGAGATCAGAGAATATCATCGTCTGTCTTGCCTTCTTCCCTTCCATGTGCCCCTCCTGCCCTTGGAGGCACCGTGGTTAATGGAGGAATTGCAAGTAGCAGATTCTCAGGAATTGTTTTTCTTCTGTGGACTGAGCTGATCCCCTTGTATTTCACTTTATGCTTGCTGTCTGCCAGAAGCATTTCTTGACTTCATATGCACTCTCCCTTACTACAGGATAAAGCACAGGACTGTCTTTACTATATCAGAGCAGTCCATGTTAAATAAAGGCACAGATTTGCTGTTGCCCATCCTACCTTTTTTTTCCTTTAATCTTAAGGAATACATTTGATTTACCAGTAAGACACACACACACACACAGAGAATTTTTGCATGGATTAGTTGTTTCCTTGATGAGGCATTAGGCAATGGATGCCGAAATGCTGCTGGTTCAAAGGCACACAGATTTAGACCAGTGACTTTTACTGTGTCTCTGTAGATGGCCTCTAAATGCCTTGCAGGTCAACTGTTTTTGAAATGGATAGAAATGTGCTAATTCCTTCAAGGTAAATCAGAAGGATTATGACATCTAGGAAGAAGAAACTGCCAGACAGCTCCTGAGCAGTATAACTAGGACTGACCCAACAGCATCTCTAAAGCTTCCAATAAAATTGCCTGAGGAGTCTGCCAAGAAGCCAGATGCTGCTGCTGGAAAAATACCTTCTGTAGCTTGGCATTTGTCCTGTAATTGCTTCCAAGAGAGAATAAACTGTAGCATGACAGTAGAAGGTGAATGGTTCCTCACTGCACCCTACTTGGGTGATTTTTAAAAATGTTTAGAATATAAGCATGATTTTGTGATGCATTACCACTCATGCAGGTCTTATACTCGTTTAACTGTTTGAGTTATCAAACATACCTTTTTTTTTTCCTTTTTCCCTGGACATTTTAGCCTGGCAGCAGTTTGGTTTTTCTTTTTCCTTCTTTTACAGGGTCTCTAACCCAGGATCACTTGGGCTTTGTTCCTGTAAGTGGGTGATATGGTCATGTAGACCTTTCCAGTTGCATGGTCATAGCAGAGTGGAGATCAGTGTGTTTCCTGGTATGGATGTTTCTGAGTGTGGAATTACAATACAGCAAACAACACCTGGCCCACACAGTTTCAAGGGTCATATTGTCATGTGACTTTTTTTGCCTTTAGTATATTTTCCAGAACTGTCTGTTATTATTCAGAAACACTGCTCAGTTTTATCCACGAACAGGAAATGTGTGGAGCCTTCTTAGGGGAGGTGCTTCCTCCCTTTGAAAGTGTTTAACATTCTGACTGATAGAAAGCAGAGGCATTTGTGGAGCAGTGTATAACATAATCAGATACAAGGCACTGCAATCACAAATGAGATGAGAACAGATAAGTGAATCCAAGAAAATTATTTATGGTTTGAAATTTCTCCAGTAAAATCTAGCAGCTGTTCTCAAATACTTCTGTTTGATATCGTGCAGAAGCCTGCCCGCTGTTCATCTGGGCATTCCTGTGGGATTACCTGCATGAGTGACATTGCTGGTTTGAAGACTGGAGTCTTTAAATGGTCAAAACTATTTCTGTAGGTAAAACTCAGAATCACAGAATGGCCTGGTTTGGAATGGACCTTAAAGACCATCTTGTTCCAACTCTATATGGGCAGGGACACCTTCCACTAGACCAGGTTGCTCAAAGCCTCATCCAACCTGGCCTTGAATACTTCCAGGGGTGGGACGGGCACAGCTTCTCTGGGCAGCCTGTGCCAGGGCCTCACCACCCTCACCAGGAAGAATTTCTTCCTACTCTCTAATTTAAACCAACTCTCTTTCAGTTTGAAGCCATTCCCCCTTGTCCTGTCACTAGATATCCTTGTAAAAAGTCTCTCTTTCCTTCAGCCTCCCTTCAGGTTCTAAAAGGCCACAATCAGGTCACCCATTTACCAGACAATTTAAAATAGTGATATTTGTCAGTTGTGGAACAAGAATGTAAAAATTTTTGCTTGTTTGTGTAAATTCATGATTATAGTCCCAGAAGCGTTTTGCGTTTTCCCCTTTGCTCTGCTAGACAATGAACTTTCGCTTAAGTCAGGTCACTGAGTTTGGTGTAATAAATCAAAAGTCCATTTACAGCAAGGTGAATTCCTCTGATTAGCTTTCCTAATACTTAACTGTCAGGAAACAAGGGCTGAGTGTTGAAAAGCAGCAGTGAATAAAGATCCTGACATAAGGGTTTTTTGTTGCTGTTGACATTAGGAAAGTTTGCTTTGCTTTGCTATAATGTCAGGAAATGTTCAGAGAATGGAAAGGCACAATGTACAAATCAACTCATGTGACTGAGAAAATCTCAAAGGGACCTGAAAAAGTTGGTACAAAATCCACATCCGTTAAGCAGGTTAGTATAAGGCATCATTCCAAGCTCTACTTCAGATTTCAAAGTATAGCTTAAGTGTGTAGGTATAGTGATGTTATTTTATTTAAAATTAATGAGAAGGCGAGTCTCAGTTCAGTCTCACTTGCCATATTAAGAAAGTCATCTTGAAATAAAAAAAAAAAAATAGCTGAATTAGGATATTTCTATAAAGGACAGGAGATGAACAAGTTTCCTTCAACTTACTGTGCCACTTAAAAACATGCTGAGCTGTCCAGGATGGGAGATGTTTAATTCCATAACCGTTTCTTCCAATTAGAATACACAGATTCTGATTGTGAGGAATTTGCATTTCAGTATGAAATGTGGTGTCTGACATTGCTTTTACCTTCTCCCTGGTGATGTTCCTGACTGCATTCTTCTCCCTTTCCTTCGGTGTGATGATTGCACCACCGCACTTCAGTAATCATTTAACAGCTCTAATTACAGAATACTGTGATCCCAACTGTGTACTTTGTCCTTTTCACCTTCTTAGTCTCTGTTCCTTTGGTGTCAAGAGGATCACAAAAGAGCCGTTCTTCTGCTTTGCAAAAATAAATTCCAAAGGCCCTGCTTTGGTAATGTACAGATTTGCATTTTCTTGTCGCTTTGGAGTTAACGACATTGAATTTTAGACATACAGGGGTTGGTTGGTCTGGTATTGTTTACATCAGTCACGCCGGCATAACTTCTCTGACACTAATGCAGATACACCAGCATAAAATTGGTGTAACTCCAACTCCATTAAAATCAATGGAGTTACGCCAGTATAAGTCAAATGTAACGCTATTGATTTTGTGCTGGTGTGACTTTATTGACTTTAATGGAGGTGAGGCAGTTTGCTGCTGGTGGAACTCAGGACGCAGGCGGGCTGTGCCTGGCCAATGTGTCCATAGCAGGTGTGAGTTCAGTTTCTAGTTTGCTCTTACACAGCATTATCAGAAATTCTTTCTGTTTTCTGCTTCAGGGTCAGCAATGCAGCAATCTGGGTGTAGTAGAGTCTTGGCGTAATGCAGTTCATAGAGGAAAAGCATTTAGGTAATTAAGTTTCACTGAGCACAGGGAATCTCTAGTCTGAATGACTTCCTCTGTTTTCTGGTAATGTAGTACTGGAGGAGTGATGTGAAGTTTTTAAGCCTGTTCCTTTCAGTGGCAATGCTCTTTTTGATGTAACACCCTGAAAAAGCTTACAAATAGCGCTTCGAGTGGAGCTTTGCATCTCAGAGCAGAAAGTACACTTAAAGGAACAATGAGTGTTGTATTTATACCCCCAGCACAGAGGGGTTTTTTACTCATTTTCAGCTCTCTGGACTGGAGTTGCATTCCCTGCGACACAAGCAGAGGAGATGCAAACATGAGCCTTGGGATCGCTGCCTTCCCGGGGGCAGGACAGTCCTGGGAAGTTTTTTGTGTCTAACCTTTTCCAGGAGCGGCTTATTTCATTCAAGGCTGCAAATACCCTTGTCCGGCAGAATTACATACTTTCTCAAAGGTTGGACTTGATGGTCTTGGAGGTATTTTACAGCCTTAATGATTCCATGATTCTTGTGGAACTGAAGGCTTACAGTGATGCCATGACTGGTTTTAGTAATTGCCATTTCCGTTTTGATTTCCAGCCTTTAATTTTTTGTGGTTGTAGATTTAGGGTTTGATTCTCTCCCTTCTAGCCTTGCAAGACTCCTGAAAGTGATGCTACTCACATTGCATAATATACTTAGCTCAGAGGTGTGTATGTGTATATATATATATATATATATATATATATATATATATAAATATTTTTCTGTTGGTCTTTAGTGACTGACTGAAATGTAATGGTTTTCCTTAAAAGTATTTGAATATTCTTTCTCAGATAAATTATGAACACACATTATGTAGTTTTTTCTGAATCCAAATGGCATATTTTGAAGTATTTAAAAAATTCCGTTAAAGCAAGGTCCATGTCTTCTATTTTGCCTTTGCTTCCTGAATGCAGTCCTCTGTAATATAAAAAAGAAACTGTAATATTAAAAGGACATGTTAGCAATTCCCCATTATAAATGTTGGTGAAATCAATTCATTTCTTTGAAAAACATCTTTTTAATCTGGTCAGCATTTTCTATGAGTAGAAAATTCACAGCACTTCTGGTGAATAATTGGTGAGGTAGAGTGCAGTATTCACCACTATATGGAGTGATTTCCAGGAGGAATTTCAGTAATTATTCCTGCCATCATTGGAATACTAATAAAAATCTTACTTTAGAAATATTTTATATGTCAATTTTTTCCCAAGATGCTCTTCTAGTAGTAAAGCAGCTTCAAGGGTGCTATTTACCCCATCTGAGGAACTGGGTAACATGCCTGAAAGATGCTTTAAAAATAGAATAATGAAGAATCTTGTAAACCACAACAAACTTAAATATAAAATATGTTATTTGCCTTAGTTACATGTACGGTTTTTTAAAAAAAGAGCTTCTTGTTTTCAGCAGATAAGAGAAGTATTTTATGAATACAGTCAACTATAGCAACTAAATACAAACGGAAATTAAATGCTGTGCTTTGGGTACTAAGTGGTTTTCCGATGTTAGAAGAATTAAAAAGGGTTATTTGGAAGTGTTGTTCTGGAAGACACTGCAGACGTAGTACAGAAAGCATAATAAAGTACTTAAATCTCCTTCTTGTGTCTTAATATATAGAAAATCAGAAGTGAGAAGGTAAATGCTCTAGAGCAAACAAAACTAAGTATGAGCTATGGAGGCAGTTGTGAGTCTTTGCAGGCTGTGTAACTTAGGGAGATGGAGGGAGAAGCAGGATGCTGAGTTCCAGAGGAGGATCTGTAGTTTGCAAGAGGAATTAGAGGAGTTAAACAGCGCACTTGGCTTTCCACATCTGCTGAGGGAGTGAATTTTTTTGTAGAATCTCAGTTTGTGCACGTGATCAGTAAGATTCCTTCCACCTTTAGAGGCTGCAGAAATACCAGTAAAGAAATGGCAGGAAAGAGCAGGGAGGGAGAGTCATTTGACTTTGTCACTAGAACCAGTGCATTGTGCTGTTCTGTGGGTAAATGGCAAAACTGGAGGAGAGGACTGGCCCATGCAACAGCCTCACAGAGATTGTTTTCTGTTCCAGGGTAGCCAGAATTTTAATGCGTGGTCTGGCTTAGATTTTGCTGCTAAGCACATTATAGAATTTGCTGTAACGAAGTGTCACAGAGACAGCTTCCCTGTTTTCTTTTGTTTCCTTCTCATTTTCTCCTCTGTGTCAGTATCTTAAGCTCTCTCTTTTACCTCGTCTTCCTCTTTTTCTGGTTCTCACTTACAGGCCTTATTAACTGCAGTATATCAGTGAGGTTTGAATCAGTCCCTTGGGTTTTTGTTTGGAATTAGTGTAGTGCCTGCTGTAACAGATGAATACTCTCATGTTCCCGAGCCTTGACCATTGGGGAAATGAGCTGATGAGTACAAAATAGTGTGAACAGCACCAGAGAATTCATGGCCTTCTCTCCCTGGAGGGTAGAAAGAGCACTGATGGCAAGGATGGGTTTTCCATTGTCTATTCATGTGTGGTCCCACTGCAGTTCTCTGTGTTAGGCTTTGTGGTCAGATGGGAAGTGAATGAGTAACATTTTCTCCCTGGATTGCAGTCCTTTATGCTTGAACTGGTTTTAGTTTTCCAGAATCACATACTTTTAAAATAATTTTGTCACTTACATTTTACCCTTTTAGTATGTTGGGCTTTGTTGAACACTTGCAAAACTATGGCATCAACATGATTATATTGGGTGCTTTGAAGGAAAAAAATTGTTTTCTGGACTTCAGAGCCATAAAAGCAAGAGCTAAGGATGGTAGCATGGCTTTTGTTTTGTCAAACCAGCGTTTGGGAGGTACTATCCTCTTGTCAAATCCCACTTTGGGGCTGTGGAAAACTTAAATACCTAGGGAATGCCAGGGCTTAGTTACAAATCCTCTCTAAGACTGCTTTTCTTTTACATAAGCAGATGGAAACTGGTTTCAGGGGAGGCAACTTCTTAAGTTTTGAAGCCCTGAAGAAAATTAATTAATTCATGTATTTTAAAGCCAGAGGGGAAGTATTATGATGGTCTGGTCTGACCTCTTTCATAACTTGGGCCAGAGAAGTCTCCTGATAATGCCTTCATGAGCCTGCTCAAGCCTGGTGGAAAAGACAAATGATTTGACAGAAATTGTTGTTTTACAAATGCATGGGGGAGGCAAGTGGAGCATGGGACTACTTTCCCCACTCATAAAGGGTCCAACCTGTGTTAATCCTAACTGCAAAGAATTTATGGAAATATTTTTTCACTGAGGCTTTAGGTTTCATGCTGGCGTAGGAGTAATAGAGAACACAGGCTTAAGACTTCTCTTGGAATTAAAAGCCAGTTAATTCCAGAATGCGCTGATTGTGTTCCTGCTGTAGCCACTTAATAAGGCCACAGAAAATGTCAGTATTTTGTTAAAATTAAGAGCTCTGAATCCTCTTTAGGAAAAGCTGAGGCATGCACATAACATTGTAATAGCCAGAGCAGAAACAAGGCACACAAGAAGATCGTTAGAGTGGATACGTGTAAGAGATGATGGATTTTTTTTTTGGAAACGCTGCTAACAAAATTTTGTCTTTAGAGCAGGGAGAGAAATGTGGCAGAACTGATCAAAGAAAATAGCATCTCATTGATAAAACACATGCTGCAGTACTTCCCACAGTTGGGAGACTGTAGTGTTTAACAACGGTGACCTAGATTGGAGGAGACAATAAAAGCTGTTGCAGTGAAGAGCAGATTGACTGCCATTCTCATCTGGGTAATAAACGGCTGAAATATGGACAGTGCATGCAAGTTTACTAATGTGGCTTACATAAAGACCTATACTTTTGGAGGAATTGTCTCTGTAGCAAATTCAGTTTGAACTATAGCTTGCATCTGACGGATGTTTATGTGCTCCTTTACAAAGATACCTATTACTTTATTCAAGGATCTATGAGCCTGCGAGAGTATGACCTGATTAGGTTTGAAAGCAAATCAATATGTGAACCTGTCCAAAAATAGACATGCATTTATTTTAAAAAATATTACTCAGTAGGATAGCCACGAGGGGATATAGCTTTTCTGGAGAGTTTCAAATGAGATAGCAGTCCTATGTTGTTACTTTAAAATATTCAGTGCCATTCAGATGCTACTATTTCCTGTTGGAAGGAGCTGACAACAGATGACATTCCTGATGCTTTGTACCCACAACAGTCTTCTAAGACATTAAAATTTGCTTAACTATGGACCCTAGTGGTATTTTTTATTTATTTTTAATTTACCTTTTTTAATAAATGGACCTGTCATAAATATTTTCCTTTTGTGAATTGGTTCATGTAGAGTTATGTAGTTAACCTTTAGGTAAACATAAATCCAAATTCTCAAAAAATAAACTGTCAATCCAGCTGTGACTTGAGAGATGCTTTAAGTAAGTGCCATTGAGCTGTAAAGGCTGATGCATCCCTACTGTGCTGTAAAACTAAATATTATTAAATTGGGTTGCATGCAGGGGGAGGGGAAGGAGATGGGGGTTGTGAGGGACATCTGTTCTCTGCCACGCTTCTCTCCGTGTTTGTGGGGGGATTTGAGGCATAAGTGAAGAGCAGCTCTGTCTGCAGCCGGGTGAGAGGGTTCCCTCCACAGCACAGCTCTGAGCTGTGCTGGGGCCCATCGTGCCTGTGCTTGGGAAGAGTCATCTCCCTGTCCATGGACCTGGCCAAAGAGCACTCCAGATCCTGGAAGTGTCACTTCTGGAGCTGTTATTCCTTTTCCCTCTGTGATCAGCCTTCATCTGCTTTGTCCTTTTCTAATGTTTTCCTAACTAAGAATGTTAATCAAAATGGTGTTAGTTTATTTGGGTCTATTACACCAAGAAGGTGTATTTGGCAACCACTGCAACTCCAGTTTGTATGTTGCTTTATTTTTCCTCCTTTTTTGCTATTCGGGACTTATTCAGATCCCATAGAGAAGGAACAGGGAAGTTTATATTTCAAAATCAGTTCAGCAGATTTTGAAAAGCTATCTTTGAATATTCTATAATACACAGACAGACTTGAAGAGCTTATTAAAGAAAACCCCTGACACACTTCAGCAATATTAAATCACTTCAGACGGTGCATGGCAGTGTAATGTTACTGAAGCATTTTAAAATGTTGAAAGAGCCTGGGTTTGAAAGTACTGGTGGCTTCACAGCCCTTACTGTGAAAAGTGATTTAAACTGTCAAAATTATTTCAATGTTTGCAGTCTGTTACTTTCTTAAATGACAAAGAAGGGACACTAGTAAATAACTATAACTGCAGTTAATCTTTGGCCAGCTAACCAGCTGATATGCTGGGTTAATATCTTTATTAAATGCTTATTTAATAAGTGGGCAGCTGTTTAGACAGGCCAGATGGACTTCACTGTAATTGTGCTAATAATGAGAACTTTCTCACAAAAAGAAAGGGCAATAAGAAGATGCATTTGGTGAGGGAACATCATGACAAATGGCTCCAGGACAGTATGGTCCTCTGCCCTCGACAGACTGGCTGGAGTAGGTGGCTCATCCTTCAAAGCAAGAAGGACCAGCAGTAAGAACTGGAGTAATTTTTTGCTTAGATGTTTATTCTTTGTGTGTTCTTTACCATCCCCAGTCCTGCCTCCCTCGTACTGCTCCAGCACATTTCTGCTGTGGGTTCACAGCTGGTGTATTTTTGTATCTCCCCAACAAACACATATTATGTAAAACTGTATCTTGCTCTCTAAATGTTATCTTTTTGCCCTTATCCCATTTATATTTCATAGGTTTAATTAGCAATTCTCAGAGTTCTTTACAAGAAAGATTACTAGATGGGTGTTAAAAATTACAGCTTTGTTTGCGTGGAGACAGATTCTTTTATACTGGAAACATTACCATAAGCAAGAGGAGTGGCAAAGTATGATGTTCTCAGCGTGAGCAATGAATACATTTTTCATTTGTCTTTGTTCAAGTAGAGAATGAAGGTGCTGAAAGAGCACTGGAGTAAAAATCTGAACTTGCTATCTGGCAGTATGTTTATACCTTGGAATTGTTGCATTTAAGAATTGAGTCCTTGCAGAATTTTTTGCTTTTGGTGACGTTTCAAGCTACTTCTAAGATCATAATCTTTGTCCTCCAGCTGCTGGTCCAGAACTACTGATCTTCTGTACATCCTGAGTAGTGTCTCTAGCCTGTTAAGACATAACAGATATGCCAAAACATCTAAAATATAGATATTTGAGGCTAGTCAGAGATAACTGTGTTTAGGCATCCAAAATTGTGGACAATTGGCTCTGTAGATGAAGAATTTTATGTTTCTTCTTCAGTAAGCTTGCAATGGTTTGCCTTTTTTTTTCCTTTTATGTTTTAAACTCAGAAAATGACTGTTCCTTTTTGTTTCCTTCCTTAACAGCACTCGAAAGGAGTGAATGAGATGAACTGTTTGGGTTATAGTATCTGAAAGGCTAAATTATTCTCTTGGAGAGACGTTCTAAATGAGCCTGACCGAGATCCTGGATCTGTGTGAAGAGGACTAAGGATATAGGATGTCAACTGAGACAGAACTTCAAGTGGCTGTTAAAACCAGCACAAAGAAAGACTCCAAAAAGAAAGGTAGTGACTCATTTCTCTTTATTTGTACATGTTTTGTACTTTAATCAGCTCCTACATCAGCCACCTTTTATGCATCTGTGATTCTTCTGTTATCTGTGCGCTCAGTGAAAGTGGAATTTGTTACGCTCAGTGGAACTCTGGTACAGGAATATGAGTTTCAATTCTCTGACATCAAAATACCTCATTTTGAAATATACCTGAAATTTGAGAAAAAACTTACATGTTATTTATGGTTCACAAAAGGAAATACAATTTTAAAAATTACCCTTAACAAAAGATAACTCTTTTTCCACTCTTGATAAATACGTTTTCTTCTAAAGGCTTTTTTTTCTACTTTCTTTTGAACTAAGCAGAGCTTAAATGCACTTTCTGTTACTGGAGGTTGAATCTTACTGACACTTTGTGAAGTTACAGAGAACTCAGCAGCAATCTGTAGAGATTTAATTGTAATCTGCTAAAGGAAATATAAACAAGGAGGGAGAAAACTCAAAATCAAGGAGAAGCTATGGATAAATGCATGGTTGGGTTAGATCATATTTGCATTTACAATTTTGCCTCAGACTGTAGGGCAGTTCTTTGGAGTGATAACCATGAGAAATGAGCCGATATGAATTTGATGCTTATGCTTACTTATCTTAGTGGGAATTTTTATTCTTAGATTTTTATTAGTATTTTTACTGCTTATGGTTTTAAATACTGATGAACTTGGAGCCCAAGACCTTAATTTCTAGTGGTAATTCATGTTGTTCTGTGTAGCCATCTTTGATTTGTTTTTTAAACCTATACATAAAATTGAGATTGAAAACAGAATTACTCAAATAAAAAAGTAAAACAAAAAAAAAATCATACTAAATAGTTTTGATACCTGAGACAGCAAGATTTGAACTTTCATGTGAGCTTTTGAGTTTGGCATTCTGTTTCTTTCTGTGGGTGTATAATTTAGCCATTTATTCTGAGGATTGTTTACATCTTTATAAGACAAAAAAAGTTCTCATCTTTGCTTATATATGTGTGTTGTGAATTTTACTCATTGTAGATAACTGGTTGAAATTCTGGGCAACTATAACGTTTACTGCAGCAATTCTACCAAAACATTTACTTGTGTTTGCTTTAGCTTTTGTATCAGGAATCTCTATATTAGAATTTGTAAGAGACACAGCAATTAAAAAAATTCAAGTGTTTGTTTGGGAAGATGATTTAGAAACCTTATGACTGCTCAAGGCCTAAACTTACAAGGAAAAAGGGATTCATTTAAGATAAAAAAGCTGTAGTTTGGCAAGGCAAAACCAGGGGAACTTTGATGTAAATTAGAGTGTGATCTAAGAGAGATTTTTAAGGCAAATAAAGAAAGTGGTTTAGTTGTGCGATCATTCAGGTTTTTCGGGCAGGCAGGAAATTAAAAAATGTCTCCTTTTTAGTATGGATAACATCTTTTTGATGTGTGCCATCTATGTTTTTTCTTCTGCTGGAGGGTGAAACTTTTGAACGCAGCAAACAACTCTTTTAGGAACTTGATGTTTATGTTGATAAAATATTCAGCATCCAAGTTCTGAAAACACTTTCATAAATCATAATAACTGAACGCTTCTCTGCACAGAATCTGATTCTATCCCCCACATGGAAATTCTGAGAATTACCTTTAGTGCTGAGAGGGAGTATAAAATATGTTGTGTGGCAGCGATCAGAGCTCCCTGCAGCAAGTATGAGTGTCTGAAGAGCTGGAAGGGACAGTGTAGGGCAGTTGCACATCTGCAGGATTAATCTTGTTCTGTATTGTCTGTGCAGTCTGAGTGCATCTGATCGCATCAACCATCCCAGGGCTCTTACATAGACAAGGTACACAATGCACACACTGTTTGCTATTCAAATCCCACATAATGAGAGTCAAAAGAAACTTGTGTGCTCATTTACTTACCATTGAGTTGTATGCATTTGCCTATATTTCAACAAAGGAGCTCTCCATGAATGATGGACACATGAAAAATAGGGATTTTTTTCCCTTTTTTTCCCAAGTTCATTAACTGTGAGCAGTGGCAGGTAGCAAGTGCTAACATGAAGTTTCTAATGTTGCTAATCAATGAGTTTGATTATGCAGTGGAACTAAGTATTCCCAAGATATTAGTCTCTGCTTTATAAACAGAAATTTTAACTCTCGTGTTTTCCAATGTTTTGTTGTACTTCTGCAAGATGCATGCAGGCATCTCCATCCGGAGCAGGGGTGGGCCTCTTTTGCTGTATTATCTACTGTTTGGGTGGTTCTCCTGCTTTCTGCAGTTCACAGCACTGCATGGAATGTCTGTCCCACAGGTATATCCCACGCTGAAGATCTGGGGTAACTGAAAGGGGATGAGGAATAGGATGGAGTTAGAGCATGGGACAGGGTTCTTTCTTTATCTAAGCAGAAGTCTTCAGTGTAGTGTCAGCTAAATCTTTAGCTCTCTTTTTGTCTGTATAAGGATCTAGTAAGCTAATGTTTCTTATTCAAAGTGTTGAAATAATATGAGGCTTAATTCCTAAGATTTGTAAAGTATATGAATATAAAATATGATAAAATGTCTGATAAATGCAAGCAGCTTATTTAAGTGCAATTGCTAAAAAGAAAATTATGGTTATTCAGATGATGTGATTTGTACATTTCTATTATAGTGCCTACCTTGAGTTAAAACCACTGTAATGTCATTAGTTAACAATTTATTAACCTGGAGAGGTTAGAGGGAAGGTCCAGGAGGAATCTCATGATTAATCAGCAAGTGTGTATGTGAAGTCCTGCTGCTGGGATGGACTAACTCCCTGCAGTGGGGTGGAATGTGTGTCTGAAGTTCCTTTAGGGTTTCTTATAATTGTTTTTAGGCTCTATTGCATTGGCTACTGACTTTGGGGTAACAGGGAAATAGTTTGATTTCTGCTGCAGAGGGGGCAAATGACAGTGGGCATGCAAAGATTTTACAATATTTCTTTAATATTCTGGGGACACATCTCTTTTTGTAGTCATATGCAAAGCAGTTCTCTTTGAAATACTTCTCTTTAGACACAGCGTTTTTACAGCCCTGAGCTTTCTAGTCATAGTCAACTCTCCAGTCTCTCTCAGCTGTCATCTGAGCTGGTTTGTAGGACAATATCCTGTTCCAACACTAAAGGGTTGTTACTAAGGGTAGGACAAAAACATACATACAAAACGCTCTCAGAAGCTGCTATTTACAAAGTCACAGCTGAGAAACTCTTAATGTACTGTAGGTAAGTTCAGTATTAACATGATAATATCAAACTGTAATTTTGTATGTTAACATTATCACCTGGATAATCTTAAAAGCAGGCAGTTGAAAAATCAAGTATGAATTTTGCTTTTTGTTCAGTCAGTATTGATCTTAAGGATCCAGAATTTGGTGGGGTCTGGAAACACTGCCTAGTCATACTCCCAGCAGGGGTGTCAGAGTTTTAGCTGACTTGGAAATACAGTTATGGAAATGGAGGTGAGCCAGGCACCTCCCTTCCTCCTCAGATTGTCATTTTTTGCTTCCTGTGCTGTGAAGATTCTTGCCCATTGAAGGCCTGTGTCTCACCCTGACCTCCACAGCCGTCCTTTCTACACTTTATTCAATTTTTTGAGCTTGCAGTACACTAGATGCTATTGGAGGAGATTATATTTCTGCCATCCCTCACCTCCAGCCCTAATCTTCATACCACTCTTGCTTATATCTGGTAGTAACTTTATTGTAATTACCTTTTTTGAGAACTTGCTCACATTTCAAAAGACATCCTTAAGAGGTTTCATGTTGCTCTCTAAGTGGAAATGATGACAAATTCTCAGGAGATTTAGAAAGCTCTAAAGCTCTATTTGAAGACTTTTCTGTGATTTAGGGTTTGGGGCTTTTTTTTGAGTTTGCCAAAAATCATGTGTTGATATAGCATTTAGAGATCTAATGATACAACTAATGCTCTTAAATGCTGATTTTATTTCATTTGTTTATGTCATCTGGTTCATTAAGAAGTGAATAAAAATTGTGTGTCTGTATCATTTGAGATAGGAAATTAGAATTTTTTATTAGCCAAAGTTGTTACAAACATAAACTATGTTTGTCTTGTAGTACATGGGGGAAAAGCCATTTTATAAGTGTGTATGGATTATTGAATCAAATTGAAAACATTTACTTGAGCCTATCAGAATTAAAATTGATTTAGAAACCTCTCCGGGGCAAATGTGTTGCATTGATGTTGAATTCACACTGATAACTGCCTTGGAAAATCCCTCCTTGAAAATTAACTGAAACAGTAAAACTAAAATGGGATGTCAGTGGAGTGAGCCAGGTTACCAAATTTCAGTGCAGATCTTCACCTGCTCGGGGGAGGGCAGGAGACTTTTCTAGAGATTTAGTTTCTTCCCTTTGCGCTTAAATTCTGTAATTTTTCTATTTGAAGCTTAGGACTTTTTTGCAACATCATTTCTCATTGTATCCCCCATAGTAAGGCTTTTGAGTCAATTTTCAAAATGACAGGGACTTTTAAAAATGGTAACAAATACAGAGAGGAGCTTGGGCACGTTGACAGTCAGCATCATGATGGTTGATGCTAAGGATCCCCTTGGGTGAAATTCCCCTATTTAATGGGTTTCCACTGAATGTGTGGGAAGCACGTGGCATCTGGAAGCAGATTTTACAGCAGGCAGGGCGCCAAGCTGAGGATTGCTGTAACTGGCCAGTAGGAACAGGAAATTCAGAGAGGGTGTGATGTGCTAGGTCTCTGCTAGAGCTGGATGTCTTCTCTTCTTGTGAGCTGGGCACTTTGTTCCGACTGGATGAATATCCAAGTTCCGAAGCCGTGCTTGAGGAGGGAGAGCTCAGGGGGCTGGTTAATGCCAGGTAAGGAATTGCCCCTCTAGGAGGGCAGGAGGGGTTTTTCATGGTAGGGCTTTCTTGGTGGTGGGAGATCTGAGTTTGATCCTCTTGGGATCAGGATGGCAAAAAGCTTAACTGTCCCATTTTATCTCTCCTGATTAAAAGGAATGAAGTGGCTCCAGGACCATTCACGTCTGTTGGATTGGGCCTCTGGCAGAGTCACATCTATTTCCTGGATCTTTTAAACACTAATGAGAGACTGAGGTCTGTCTAACTATCTAAAGGAGAACCTTTGCATACCCAAGAGCAAAACTCTAGTCACACTAAGATCAAACAGGAGGTACCTAGTTAGTTTAAAAGCCTCTGGGGGAGGCAGCCTTTAAATGAGGTTATGTTTTGTCATTTTTAGTTTTCATCATAGGTGCCTAATGCTACCCAAGTCCTGGTTTGGGCTTCTTAGACCTCATTTGAATCTAGTCTTTGGACTAATCATTGCTAAATTTGAGAGAGGAATGGAGGTTTGTAACTGATGTGAAAGTTACAGTTTTGCTGACACATGGAAATCTTGATGCAGTTTTTACAACTTCATCTCCAGATTAGAACTTGAGTTTAAATTAATAAGTGCTATGAACAAGAGTGGTGGATTATTTTTTAATTATTTAACGTTAAAACAAAATATTGTGATCAGCTAACATTAATGAAACCATCATCACTGTAATGAGGCATTTCAAGTTGTCAGGTTGGTATAGGTTCATTTATTTTTCTGATTACATAGCTAAGATTCATGGAATCCATGAAAATTCAAATTTGATTTAAAGAGTAATGAAAGAAGGGCACAGTCAGGAGCTTATTTCATTGACGGGGAGTGGATTTGCTTTGTTTCCTTGTAGTAGCTATGAGGTTTTCAATAATTTATAGATCAAGTAACAGCACCATTAATTGATACACTAATTGTGTCCACATGCCTGCCTTTAACAAATCTCTTCTGTGAAATGATTACTGACAATATTAATTGCACATCTTTTGAGTCTTGATATAAGTTATGAATTCATTCGCAAGTTGAAAGGGGGTGGGAAAATCATTAAATTTGACATTGTGTAGCTATAATTAACAACAGTTATCCAATAACCTATCATCAATTAGAGAACTCATGAATTGTATTTTAAATACCACGTACCAAAGGGGGGGTCTGTGGTTGTTAATGGAATTGTTAATTCTTTGGGGGTGATGGATGTTGTATCTTGTTGTGGTTATAATGTGTACTGTTGTTTGTAATTGAGAGAGGGATATGACTGAGTTAAGGTTGGGGCTCTTGTTACTTTGCTGCTCCTTGGCAGAGGAATCAATAATCTGTTGAATGTTAAGAATAAGATTTCTTGAAGGCTTCTTTTATAATTTCTCAATGTTTTAACAGTTGTCAAAGCCTTTCAGTTGAAACTAGTAATTAGGAGCTTAATGCAAAGTATATTCCACAGAGGATTTGATTCATACAACAGTCATTAAATACGGGTGGGTGTTCCTGTGCTCCAAGGCTGGATGTAGATTGGGAAACCTGCTGGTTGCTGGCAGGGAGGATCACCTATGCATCCTATGCATCCCCCTCAGACTGTGCTGTATGTTGTTTCTGGCTTCATCCTCTTATACTATAAAACTACATCTGAGATTTGATTGAAACCTGGAGAAGGTGGGGCTGGGACTGGTAAGGAGGTAAAACTTCCAAGCAGGCAAAAGAAATTAATTTTCAGGGAATATTTTCTCCACTTGCAGTCATTGAAAGGCCTTAGCAAAATTCGTATTGAGACCTTTGTAAATGAAAAGTTTTGTTCAGAGTTCAGGGAAGAAAATTCTATCATGTAATGAATAACTGAGCAGGAGTGACCTAATTCATCCAGATTAGTAGCTAAAATACCTCCAGAGGTTTGGATTAGTAGAAGTTTCCTAATATGGCTCACAGAGAAATACTCTACAGGGACAAATATGCTGATGGTGATAATGTTTTTGTAGCATTCTTCATCCGAAGACATTTGCTTGCCTAATAAATATTAATGAGTAACATTTCTGTCACCGTGTTGCACTACATGCATTTGAACACTTCTACTTTTCTGAAACATTTTACCTTTTCTATTGACATTATAGTTACTTGCAGAATTTCACATACAATGCAATTAAGTGTTACTGTGTAATGCACATTAAAGGTATCAGCTGTGTTGATAACTGCTCCCATTTTGCTGAAGGAAAATCAAAGTCAAGTAAATTTGGAATATTAGCTGCATCTCGGCAATCTTGGAAGCATTAAGTTGCTCACTAATTTTCCCTGAAATAAACATGTAACACTTAGCATTGCTGTCCACATTATTGCAGTGAATACTTTTTCATATCACTAGGGAAAATTCCTCCAAACTTATATAATCTTATATAATTTATGGAAAATAATGAGCTTTCGTGACCTGTGTACATATGGGGAAATATAAATTGATTTCAGAGGTGGTTAGATCTTTGCATTAAAGCCAGTGCTGATCTCTCAATTACTTTCCTAAGATTACAGCATAAATCAGGGCAGAGCTTGATGTGTAATCTGAGGATCCTGTTTCTTATTTTGTGCTTTAACCAATATGTCTGCTCTCTCAGTGTTTATATCACAGTAATTTCATTAATCAGCTTGTGAAATAAAAACTGTGGAGCAATGTGCAAGTTAACAGAAACATGCAGGGTTTGGTTTGTGTATTTAAGCAACCTGAAACAGAAGTGTTGAGCTATATATACACGTCAAGTAATCACAAACATTTTGCTTGAAAAATAACTGTGTCCTTAAAATGTCACAGACCTCTTGAACACTGACCACTTACAGTTAAGAAAAACTTACTGACAAAATTGGTAGCATTTTGAAATACTAAGGCTGAAATTGTAAGTCCTTCATTCATGCCTTATGGTAAATTCCTCTTTAAGACTTCAAAGAAATATGTAGGGAATTTGGCAGAGTAATAGGCTCAGACTTCCCGTGATAAATATGTCAGGGCAGACATTCACTGTGCTCCTCATGAGTAAAGAAAAGATGTGGCTGTGATACTCGTAGATGATTGCATCTATAGAATCAATATGGACATTGTTGGCCTTCCAGAATAAAGGTATATAATATATAATTCATATTGTATTTGGGTTGACCAATAGTAAAATGGATGAATGTGTTTAAGTATAACATTCCTCTTGAAATTGAATTCTTCTTTGAGATAAACTTGTCCTCAGAAATAATTGCATATTATTTGTATTATTTTTATCTAGACACTGTTATATATAATATAACAGTGTAAAGACAGGAAAAAGAGCATTTCTCTGCTTTTACAGTTGGTTGGTTTTGCAGATGAAATGGTGTATTTAGTTTGTTTAACTGAGTAATGTGTTCGTGGGGGTCTTTTATATGGAAACAAAGGGCTGAATAAAAAGCAAGATATTTTTTCAGTTTTTTAAACTGTTTTTAAATCCACTTTGTGCTCAGGTGTATTAGATGCCCTTAATTGATTTGTTGGTTTTTTTACAATTCTTTCAATGTGTATTTTAATGCAAGTGCCAAATGATCCAATTTTAACATAATGTATGGATTTTGGGCAGACACAGTGAATATGAAAAATAATCAAGGTTCCCTCCAATGTGAGGAGCAAGAAAGAGAATTTTTAATTTAGTAACTACCAACAGATGCCAAAAAAGACTGAATGCTTTTGATTTTGCAGGAAAGGAGAAATCAGAGTAATTTTAGGTACCTTTGCTCTCCCAGGAACATGTGTGTAGAATCATGGAGTCCTGCATGAAATAGGTTTTGGATACAAAAGCAGATGTGTCTCTCTGGAAGGTGACAGTGGATAGAAGCACTGTCAGAGCTGAGCAGTGAATGTGGAGACATTGCCAAGGATCAGATCTGTGTTGTGAGTGCTACTTAGAATAGTATAGGGTCCTCATGTACTTCAGAAAGATTGTAAATTTAGTGCATGAAGTAACTGGTACTTATTAGCTGTCTCACTGGAGACCTCCATCATTAGGGACCACCTTCTAAAGTCTCTTCTTGTCTCTTGAACAACTCATTCTGCAGTCAGGTATCCACACCAGAGCTTGCATCCCACAAGCCCAGAGCTCAGGCTGCTCTGTCTGTCTGGCTTGTTGGTGGCTCATCACGAGTAGGAGCTGCACCATGGTTCACAGTTAGTGCTCTGCAGAGGGACATTTTCCAAAGATGACCCATTTTCCAAACTGGGAAAGAAGACCAGTCTTCCCTGCTTGGATCTGTGTGGCCTCTGTGAATAGAAACTCTACGTGAAACCAAGTTGTAAGGAGCAATGACTTTAATGCTTATTGGCATCTTTCCTTCTATTTGTAACAGCTGTGAGGCCAAAGCTGATTTCCCAGGACCGACCTAAACCTGAAATTTGACAAAGGCCATCTTTCAGTCTGTTTCTGTTTGTACAACCATGTGTGGAAGCACTCCACATCTTACAAGCTGCGTGTTTCTTCTTTGACCCTCCCTGAACAGCCAGTGCTTCTCCCCCACAACCTCTCTCCACAGAGGAGGATCAGTGGAGTTGACTCACTTCTGATTTAGACATAATGTTTATCCTGTTCTTGTTGCTCAGGCTGAAACACCAAACAAAAGAGGTTATCACTTATTTGCAAGCAGGTGAGTTTATCCACTTTATTTACTGTAATACTGTTGGCTTTTCCCAATTCCTTTTATTTATGCAGTTGTGCGGCATGGGAGAGTAGTTGCCAACACAATATCCATTATTATTCTGACAAGAACAGAGTAGCTTTCACTTCCATTTCCTGAAGACAGCATTACTCAGTGCTGCAAAACAGCAATGAAAATAGGAGAAGTAGAGCAAATTATCATTTGGCTGCTGAGTCCCAAAACTGCCATTCCTTCCTCCAAGTAGATCAAATTTGAAGTAGAGGTGTGAGTAGTGTATGGTCTGTCTGGGTTTTGTGTCCTCTCTGTGATGGTTCAGTCAGGGAAGGAAACAAGCTGTTGCTGCATGAACACGAAAGTCAGTACATGTAGAACCACAAATGTTAACATGATCGTGTTTCCAGGATTTTCCATTAGAGGTAATTGAATCGGGCAGGCTACAGGGCCTGAGGGGATTCATCCTCTCCCAGATCCTCCTGGCAGTGGTTTCAGTGATGGTAGGATGTCCTGCTTTGGGAGAGCCCTGCAAAGTTGTCCAGAAGCACAGAAAGCTTTAGCCTTGACTTCATAAATATTAATGTTTCACAGCCAACTCTTCTACAAATGACAGGAGCAGCAGCTTCCTCTGGAGTCAACTTGCCTTTAATGTCTACCCCATCTTAACTACTAGCAAATGTTGAACAGCTAATCTCTGATCTGTAATTACACCTCTGATTCTCTTAGTTTAGTTAGAGGAAAAATTGTATAGTGAAAAGGATGATTCAGGGAATGAAATGAAATTAAGCATAGTACGCCTTTTGAGGTTAGCTATTAATTTCACTTTTAAATATAAAATTGCCATCAAAGTAATAAGAGGGTAATATTCACACGTCACAATAATGTGCTGATAACTAGGTGGAAGGCAAAAACATATGTAGTAACTGGATGAACTAATCTTCTTTTTATACCTTGTGTTGCCTGTATAAGTTTTAAATTGAACTCAAATATACGAAGTCGCATAAAGTGAATTAAATGCCCCAGGGAAATTGGGTGTACTCTGTGCTCAGGCATGGCTTAAGTTTAATATTGACATGGTTACCTAGGTGTATTTAGTGTTTGCTGTATTTACTAGTGTAGGGATGTTTATGGATTATATGGTTTTTTTAAAAAAAATCACAAATCTGAAATGTTTCTTTAAAAATAATGTGTTACCAGTCCTTTCCAGTAAAACTGGATGTGGAAGAACACAGCATCTGCTGTTATGAGCATGTCAAAAAGATGGCAGTGCTAGAGAGACAGTGAAGATCAAAATGAAAACTACCTATAGAATTCTTTATCTGTCTTGGCTATTTTCTTTCTCTGTGCTAGACTATAACTAAAGCAATACATTATATCAATACCTCTGTTTAATTGCATTAAAGAAATGCTGGGGCTGTAAGGTTAAGCACTAAAATTCTAAGGAAGCAGAGACTCAAAGTTGCCTGTGTAAGCCTCATTTAACATCCCTTCAGGATATACATTTTCATACAGTTTTTAATGAGCTGAGCTCGTATTGCTATTTCCTGGAGACCTTTGTCCTGTTCAGTGAATGGAAGGACAGTGGTCAGGGAATGTGCTCCATTTGGTGCTGCTTTCTGTGCTTGGCAGTCAAGATGGAGCTGCCTGCTTTATTTGCATGATACTCCAACTTCAATATGAATACATGGATATTGATGGAAACATTAGAATGTCTAAATTCTTTATGTCTTAGAAAAAATTCTTTTCATATATATTTCTTTTTAAAAGTCTGTTAATACTCATGTAGATGTAAAAAGGGAGATGGGTTGGCTCATGAGAGTTAAATAAATTAGTTAAGTAGAAACTGTAGATGTTGAGAAATTACTCCTGGATAATTTTTCAACAAAATGAGCAGGTATGTTAACAGAGGAACTTTTGATAAAGAAGTATTGTTTTCAACTAAGGTTTCATTGAGGAAACTTCCTCAAATGCAAGAGAATGTTTCAGACAGAGAAGCTTTGTGTGAGAGGAGTGGTGGATCCCTCAAGGAGGGGAGAAGAGCTGGGCCCTTGTGCTGATTATGGGGCATGGCTCTGGGAGGAACTCGTATCTCTGGTGATTACCCTGGGCCACTGTGAGATATAGACAGATAGATAGATAGATAGATAGATAGATAGATAGATAGATAGATAGATAGATAGATAGATAGATAGATAGATAGATGTCTGTTCATCCTTTCTTCCTTCTTTGTTTGCTTTTACAGCTCTGTTTTCCTTTTGGGGAATGTCAGAATAGGAAAAATCTGAATATTTTCAGTGTAGATCCCATTTTTAATCAAGTTTTAGCTGGAAGAAGAAAAAAACAGATTTCAAATGAAGAGTCTGAATGACTGGACATCAGTGCAGGGCTTCAGAGGGGTGCCAGTCACAGCAGGATTCATGAAGGATTATTTTGGCAGAGGAACTAGTAAGAGGAACAAGTCAGAAAAGACTGAGGTCGCAGCAGTTTTGCAGAATTTAAGATACAGATGCTTAACGTGGCCACAGGGTTAGAGCAGAGGGGAATGAACAGTCTTTAATGATATTAAGAAGAGGTTTATTAGAGGTTACCTAACTGTTTAAAGTGGTGAAAAGGCCCGTACTTTGAAGCTCATCTGTAAGTGCATATGTTAATGAGGCCCAGGATAATGCAGGTTTATCTTCTTTCTTTTTAGGCAAGGTCCTTCCCTACTAGGCAAGTGTAGGTAGTTCTGCTCACTACAGCTTGGGTGTTCAAAAACAGCTTGAAAGAAGTCCTAACAACCTGAAAGCCCACTTTAATGCTAATTTGTATGTTCATAGCTGGAGTTTTCTTAATGTAGAGAGATTAATTAAGGAGAGCAACAAGGATCCTGGAGTCAGATCTTGTGGAAGCAGTGAATCTTTATTATGTTTAAAAACATTTAAGATGTTATATTAATTTCATCATTCATTTTAAATTATCTCATAACCATTTTCAGGGACATGGTCATTTAAGCAAATAAAGATAAAAGCAAATATATATCCCATATATTTAGAAACCTAGTAAACTCTCAGCAGTAATTCCTTAATTCAGTAATTCCTCATATTCTATTCAATGCATAAACTAGTAGTATACTGAAAAGATTATGAAGATAAAGAGGAAGTTTGGGTTTGTTTTTTTTTAATCTTGTGGTGGAACCAATCATTTGGGGCTAAATGTCCAAAGAGCAATCAGATACAGGATTTTTATTATGTGAAATTATTGTGTGTTTAAATTAAATACTTTGTGTCTTTGTATTAAACTCCTCAGTTCTTAAAACAAAATATAATTTTAAAAATGATTTTGAGGGAAGATTTGTGTCCTTTTGGTAATGAAGCAATCAGTCCAAATTTAAAAGTGCAATAAGAACTTTTATAAACATACTATGGAATATGTGTTCCTGTTGCCTGATGATCATGTGAAGAGCGACAAATATAAAGATATCACTTTTAACAAGAAAGCTGACTTTTTTTGCTACTGAAGTCCAATTCATCATAAGGCTTTCACAACAGAAGAAATCTGAATAATTTTGAAAAGCATTTGTTTTTCACCTTTTAGTCAAAGTTCAGCTTCCAGGAAAGTCATATCAACATTAATAGTTTTGAATGTTTCATAATGAGAAAACTCATTTAGAGTTGTTGGCCAACACAAGAGTAAGAAAGTTGGAGCTACACATTTGTGTGAAATTACCAAAGAGGACTTTTATGTTTTATTTAAACTCGTGTGGTGAATACTATACATTGTTTTCCACTGCTGAATTGCAGAGGAATGCTCTAGTTAGAGAGAGAGAGAGGGAAAAGATACCAAAGGGGCATCTCTTAATTTGTTTTTTTCAGAAATGCGAAGTTATCTTGAGAAATGTAACTGGAAAATCTTGTGAGTTCACTGACCATCAGATGAACTCGGTGAGGTCAGCATTACATATCCCGTCCTTTCTTCTTGCTCTGTTCCACACTATCTCCAGCAGAGAAGTCTAAACTATTACAACATCATCTTTTGTTAATGCCCTATAACCTCTGCAGGCCAGATTTTGTCATTTCTATCATTTCACACTAATTATTTCCAAACACAAGCTGATTTTTTTTTTCTCTCAAAGCAGATGATGTTTGGAGGAGACTGAATTCTCTAAGGTTAGTAATGAAGTTTCCATTTGAAGTAACCTAGTTCAAAGGGAAAAAATTTCCCCTTTAGGTTTAGAGCAAGAGGTTCTAAAAGCCTGAGATGTGAAAATAAAGAGGCACTAGTTATAAATACCTTTCAAATTATGTCTCTTTAGACTTGCTGAAATGTGTGGTTAAGCTTCTTTCTAGCTGCCTTAAAATATTCAAGGTTATTGGCCTGCATTAAACTCAAAACCCTTTAAGTACCATTTTTTTAAACCAAGTTACTCAGAACTGACAAGCAGAAAGATTTAGGAATGGGGATCTGTGAGGGGAAAAAACCCAACAGACTTGAAATAAGGAACTGGGTACTTTCTTCTAAAGAACTAATGTTAATATTTTTACACTCATAAGTGAATTATCTTAATTGCCAATAGTAGGTGTATAACACAAACAGTTCCCTATTGCCAGTACTGTTTATGTAAACTGAACATCCCTGGAATATGAGTATTTAGTCAGCCAGACTTTCATGTCTAAAACACATTAATATGCTTATGCTGGTATGACCAAGGCAAAATATTCCAAGTTCATCACTGTTCAGAGTTCCTTTGCCAGCATTTAGGGTAGGATTTTCATTTGCTCTGTTGTGTGTGATTGGCTTTGAGGTCTGAGATTTTGTAATCAATAAGTTCCTATTCATCAGAATTTCACTTATATACAACACTTGAATTTACAAGTTTACTCATCTCAAACCTAATAGTAAGTAGTAGTAAGTGAATTCTAAGTCACAATTGTTGAGGGAAACACTTTTCTTTCATGAAAATTTCAAGTTTGAATCTGGAATTCAACCATTTGGAGAGAGTTTGGAGTCCAGGTGGAACAGCCTTGGTCCCAGTGTCTGCACAGCTGGGCCAGTGTTTGCAGTGGAGGTGATGGAATTCCTCCAAATGATGGTGTTTTAAGTATCGGTTTAGAAAGGGAACTGAATCACAGCTGGAAGTGAATCCCAAGAGTCATTATATTAAGCTGAAGCACTGGATTCATTGTACAATTGGAGGTGGCTGTTTGTGCTCCCCCTTTTAAAAACCTTGTAGCACATAAGGGATGTTAGAGATGACAAGATTGTGCCAGAAGTGTTGAATCACTCCGAGTATATCAACCCATCAGATCCTGCAGATTTTTATTTCATATGTCAGATGGAGGTGTGGCTAAAGCTTCATATGACTCTTCTTTA
Source organism: Corapipo altera (assembly GCF_003945725.1). NCBI lineage: Eukaryota > Metazoa > Chordata > Aves > Passeriformes > Pipridae > Corapipo > Corapipo altera. The sequence goes on along the minus strand of NW_020884899.1, from coordinate 10,265,848 downwards.
ATGTACTTAACCTTTGTACTAGAAGAATTTTTATTCATTTAGTTGCTAAGTACGAAAGGAGATTGGAGCAGCATGCCGCTGCAAAACTCTGCAAATGCTGTAATCATGGTATTAACCTACTTCAAAGCCTTAGGAGCACACTCACTTTGTGAGAGGAGTAAGAATGTTCTCATCACTCTGAGTTTGCTGTTCATTTATTTGTGTCTCAAAGTGAAAGGCTACAGGGGAAATGATGGTTCCATCTTCCATTCCACTTAGAGGAATAAGAGTTTCATACAAATTTTCTGTGCCTCCATGAGAAGGTTTGTATTTATTGCTGCTGTTCATAGAGGCAGAGATTCTCCTAGCGCATGAAATGTTGTTTAGGAAAAGGAGTGAATGAGTTAGTATATCCCCAAGTAATTTGCCAGTCAACTTTGGATTCCAGCTTACAACAGTTTATAGTTATTACCAGCATATTTCAGCATTTTGGGCACAAGAAATGGGTATAAAAGGCAGTGTTCATGTGCACCATGTACAGTTTTCATGGTTATCATACCAAAGATCCCATTCATCTAAAACTAACCTGATTTTTCAGTTAGAGACCCATGTACAGAAATTTAAGTATGGTTGGACTTGTAGCTAGAGGTGTATGTAACTTGATGCTTCTTCCCTGCTCTTATCTCCTGCAACTGAAATTCAGTTTCCCAGATTTGCTGGCATGATTTTGGGATTACTGCTGCACGTGACCAGCCTTGTTAATATGTGAATATGTTTAGAGGAAGTCACACAGAGCAACTGTTTCATTAAAGGCTGAGTTGACCCAAAAATGAAGCCTTCAAGAAAAGAAGAAAGAGAAGGAATTGTTGCTGTTAATCCTGTTTATTACACAGAACTCAGTTACATGGTCACAGCACTGCATCTGCACCATGCCTTACCTCCTTAAAAAGAGAAGAAGGTGGGATCTGTTTCTAGACAAACTGTTTTCCTTTCAGTTAATTTTCAGTGAAAAGAAGCAACTGCATTCATAATAATGGCAAGTTGGCAGCAACAGTGAAGAAGGGAAAATTCACGCCTTTGCAGCTAAACATTTTGTTCTGAACTGTATTTTAATTACAAAAATGTCACTTCATGATAAATGAAGCTTTCTGCTTCTGGCTGGTTTCAATTAAGTTTTGTTTTAAAAAGGAAGAATAGGTTTTAATAAGGCTCAAAATACATAAAAATATTTCATTTTGACTTCAGTAGAACAAAGAGGATTTTAATATTGAATCAGTATTGAATAACTTGAAGTTATCTTGGCTGTGGGCCTTGGTTTCTTGCTGTCCAGGTTGCTCCTTTTACTGGCCGGGATCACCACTGGCTCCAGTGGCTGTTACCTTTCCAGATGCTGAATTCCTGCAGAAATGCTCCAGATGCTGCAGAAAAACTCAAGCCAACCTTGTGCTTGGAGTTTCTCTGTGCTTAGAGATTTTATGGAATTAGGCACATGGACTAACTTCATGATTAAGGATTTTGCCTGAAAGGAAGAAGCTGTTTCCAGGAAAATTCAACAGTACCAGCAAAAATATTACTGTTTTATCTTAAAAATGGGGTTGAGCCTTTATCATCTGATACGTGCAGGTCAGTTTTTGTCACAGCTGTGCCAGAGTGTTTGCTCCTGACTCCATAAGTAGAAAGGAAATAGTGCATGACCACAGGGATTCAGCTGGAGCTAAGTTGGTGAAAGCCATGAAAGTGATAGCTATGGATGCATAGGAGACTGAAGCAATCGGACCTTGCTGCTCTGGGGGCAGCAGCACCCATTTGGATTTGGCAGGAGATGACAGTCAGAACACCAGCAGAATCACAGAATCATTAGGGATGGAAAAGACCTTTAAGATCATCGAGTCTGTCAACCCAGCACTGAACCACATCCTCGAGTGCCACATCGACATGGTTTCTGAACACTTCCAGGGATGGTAACTCCACCACTCCCCTGGCAGCCTTGTTCAATGCTTTACTACCCCTTTCCCTGAAGACATTTTTCCTAATATCCAATCTAAGCCTCCCCTGGTGCAACTGTTTCCGTGATGACAATGAAAGAAGAGTGGCTTGAACTTTGTTCTTGGTGGCTTGAATGTGTGCTCTGGAAAACAATGGCAAGTTATTCTGGTAATGAGGTACTGATATGGCAGTGTTGGTCAGCGTGGATACACTGACATATTGTTCAGACAGGGTTCTTGACAGCTTCCATTTGTTTTCTCAGTTGAAGTAGAAAATCTCACCTGCAAATTGGAAACATTTAGTGAGATAGTGAAATAGATGTGTTTTATATAACTAAACACATTATATAAGTATACACTTTATATATATATAACACTTTATATATATAAAGTGTTCTATATATCTTTATATAAGATATGTTTTATATAAGTAAAAACCCGCCTGAAAAGAGCAGGAATCTTCTCTTTTCACCTCTTCAGGTAAGTTCGTATGTGAAAGATGACTGTGGGAAATAAACATACTGTTCTAAAATCTAAGCTTTAACTTGACTTTTGAGTCAGTGGATTCATCAGAAAACATTTACTAGGTACATTCTGTCTGGATCATATAATTCATTAAGCTCCAGGCCAAAGTATCTTTGGTGAGATTTCATATGAACAAGAAACCTACCACAAAATGTTTACACTCTTGTGGGAAATTAAGAAGAGAGAATTAATTTTTTAGTTTGCTAGAGCTGTCCCACTTAAGACAAATTTGCTGGCCACTCTACTTTGAAACTAATGCAAAAGTTTTGCACATTCAGTATGGTGGGCTCAGCTCTCAGTTGTGTCAAAATCAGTGCAGATAAATTTCCCAGAAGTTACCAAACCAAGACATTATTTTCAATTATAGTTCCTGTTTGCTGAAACCGGACTTCTGCAATATGGAAAGTCTTTTCCTGGAATATACACTTTTAAATGGTTGCATTTTTGTAGGTTTTTAAGATAAAATTGTGTTTGTTTTTCAAGCTTGACCATTCCATCCTAATTAGAACTAGCTTAAGTATGTAAGGGTTGCTAGCTTTGTGGAAAAACAGAAGTTAAAACCATTTCATGTTAGTGCTGATATGCCTGGTTTGTTGATTATTGTTGGTTTTATCTATTATAGTCTTCTTTCCTAATAAGTAATCAATAAATTGTGATTCATAAGGTTTCACTGGAGTAGAAAAGTGAATAATTACAGAAAACAAATGATAATATTTGGTTTTTAACTGTTTTATTGAAATATAAGCATCACAGGAAACTGTGGTGTGCCCATTATGAAACAGGCTGTAGTACAGGAAGAAATACTGGGATGCTCCTAGATTTATTATTTCCTCATGAAACTTTATTTTTTGTCACTTGGGAAGTGAAATATGTTTCTTGAAACCATTGTACATGTTTTCTTCATTATGTAAGCAAATTATTTCATCTCCCAAGTTCATTTTGGAAGGTTCCTGTAGAAAGTAAAAAAATTATGAAAACATTACGGGAAAACGCCTTGTTGTAACAGTAGCACTTTTTAAATTCAAGCTATGCACACTCACATGGAAGATTTTGTAGATGACCAGTGTTGGTGTTGGCTGAGATGGTCACAGTACCCATAGGCAAGATGATAAGATGTTCTTGTTGATGTTGCTGCTTTTGAAGTGATTTATGGATTTGCAGTTCAAGACAAGCATTTAAACGTTGCTGGGAAATTCACAGGCAACCAGATTTCGTGATATGCAGGGAGGAAGTAACATAAAAATAGTTATGAATGTGTTCATTAATGAGTGGTCTTGTGACATAGCTGAGGGCAGGGGACATAGCAGTGATCTCAGGGAATTGATGGCCCAAGTGTCTGTCCATGAAACAGTGTTTAGATTTTAAAAAAAAATTAGAAAAAAATAGCATTATCCTTAAAATGAAAGCTTTTTTCCCCCACACTTTGCTAGACAACAAACCCACAAAATGTTGCAGTGTAGGCAAAGCCTCAGATAGTCTAAAATCCTTAAATTCCTCTTATTGCTGGGGTCTGGGCAGTGCATCAGCCACATCCAGGCTCTTAACAGAGCACTCTGTTGAGGGAATGGGATTTTCTCCTTAAGATGACTGAAATAAAGCTGGTTCTCTAGGAAGGAGAGATTTTAAATATCTTGTCATTGTGAGGGGATTTTGGTCCCTGGCTGTAAGAATAAACATATGTGACTCCACGTCTGCTGCTTACAGGGTCAGGAAAAATACTTTGAGGGAAATAAATTAATGTCAGTGATTTCTCTGTTTATCTTTTAAATGTGAATAAATACACCTTTCAATGCAAGGTCAGTCTAGTTTTCAGAATGGTCAACGTAATATGGTTTGTAGACGTGGCAATTTAATGCTGTGAAAATCTTCTGGCATAAGACAGACCTGGCAAACCTCTTATTGGAAGGTTGTTGGGAGAGGAGCAGGTAAGTATTTAACACTGAGTAGCTATTAAGCATACAGGCACTTTATTTTCTTTGTTAGCAGAGAGGGTTATGGAAATAGGAATTTCTCTGAAATTTTCATAGAAATAGAAAGAAATTGCTACCGAGGAGAATGGAAAAGCTGCTTCAGAAATCAAACTGCTCTTATTAGGTTTGATGCTTGGTAAATGCTTCTTGCTCTGTGTTGGTGCAAGTTCTTCACTGTCCTGTAACATGAACATTTTCACAAAAAGAAACCTATGTTTCTCTCCTTTTAGACCCATTTTTCCCCTCAGTCCCAGAAAAAGACATACATCTTGCTGTAAATGTCTAAAAGTCCATAAATATTTTCGTATCCCACAGGTAAAATATGCAGTGTGACATAATTAAAATATAAAAATATTAACCGTATTTCTTAACTATTTTTCCCCCCTTCCTTTGGTAGCACATTGTCAGGATGTTCCTAATGAATCCAGCCTGCAGCACGGCAGCAAAAGCTACTCTCTTCCCAGTTTCCCTTTATGAGTTAACGAAGGGAGAAAAGTAGGAAAAGTGTGTTGATGGCATCAGGGAAAATGACAGGCGGCTTCAGGGGCAGGTGTTGTATCTGCATGGCTCTGGAGGTGCCAGTGTGCCTCCAAACCCACTTTGGACTCTTCTTCTAGGAAATTGAGAATTCTGCCCAAGGCAGATAGAAAGGAAATTCGGGTTTGAACAACTTTTGTAAAATAACTTTGGCAGAAAATCCTGTTTTATTTTTTTCCTTCCTTTCCCAAAAGGCAAAAAGAAATCATTTCAGCTTGTTTTCTAAGGTTTCTTTTTAATTTTTCTTCCACTTTTTTTTCAACTCTGTGGCAGATTTAGGCTATATCATGCTTGAGTTTAAGGAAGTTCTGACAGTTTCATATTTATGACTTGTCTCCCCTCGAGGTATGCTGTCATGCTGAATTGAAATTAGCCATATAACTGGTCTGTAATTTCAGGTATTTCCTTGAACTATTTAGAAATATTATTTAAGCATATCAAGCACTTTTAGTAGGGCATTTTTCCTAAACTGAGTGATTGCTGTGAAAACATCTGTTTAAATTTGTCACTTTATACTGAACATCCCCTGTACGTTGAGATTCCATCGTAGTCCAAATACACCCAAATGAGAATGTTTTCACCAACATTGGAGCTGTAATCACAGTGAGGGCTGCAGGGTTGCACTCTTGCTTCCAAGCCCCCAATCCAGAAGGGTTAATAATCTTCTCTTTTTCAGTTATTTTTTGCTTCACAATTTGGCTGTTTATAGGCAGGAGTTTGTGTTTACAGAATGAGAGTGTGAGGCTGGTTATGTATTTATTTGTTATGAAATGCGAAATCTGTTGAAGAGGAATATCTGTGATCCTTCTGGGTCTCTTTCAACCCAGGATATTCTGTGATTTTTTGAGTAACCATACAAGCTTTTACCCTGTGTCAGGACAACCTCTTTGCATCATGCTTACTTGTTGGTTGGGGCAGCATCTGTATTAGAAGTCCAGAGAATAAGTAAATACATGAGGCTGTTCAGGATTCGTAATATTTTTCTCTTCTTGAACTCCTTTTATAGTCTCAATCTAAATCAAAATTTTTCTTTTCAAATTGGATTTACCGGGGTATTTCTGAAAAGCTCTTTCTTTCTCACCTCCCCATCAAAACTTACGGCCCAGGAGTGACTTTGGGAGTATCGAAGTTGCAGTATTTACAAACACACAGGCAGAAGATTTCTCTAATACAGCTGTTAGTCTTTATAGATTTACCTCCATAAATAATTAACCATAACTATAAATGAAAAACTGTTTAGATTTTTTTTTTCCTTAGGTGGGCTGAAATACAGTATTTCAAGTAAATTGTCTTTCACTGTCTTCCCAATTTAATTTGTTTCACTGTAATTACTGCTCTTTGGCATCATTACAGTCATGTATCCATTTCTGTCTAAATATAATATGCAATGCTTTTCCAGAGGCTGCAGGTAAAGAGCAATACCAGCTATGCAGAATAGAAAATGATAGTGCATACGAAGTCCCACAAGGATGAGACAGCAAATGCTCAGAACAATTAATGGAAAAGAACCAGGGTTTAAGTTTTATGAATTACTGGAAGAAGCATTTTGTAATCATGAAACAAAGCCTCATATGGTTATGGAGTTCAGAACTTAAACACTGCTCAGTCACCAGTCATGTCAGTATATTTGTTTCAAGTATGGAAATTTTTTTCCTGCAGTGTCAGGAGCCTTACTGAACTGCAGCATCTGTTTTGATTTGCCCTGGCCTTATTTTTTTTTTTGGACCTCCTGTTGCTGGAATTTTCTCACTGAACTGGTTCACAACAGTGTCCTGGGAGGTGTTGCTAGCCAAGTTTCTCTAACTACATCCTAGAGGCCTTCTGCAAACCTGGCTTGCCCTCAGTCTCCTCAGTTATTTCTTCCTTTACTGTACCCATGTAGCCTGACACCATGGTCTCTCTCACAATCCTAGTCATACTTTCATCATTGCTAACAGTAGTCTGAGATTTACTTGGAAAAAAGTTAATCTGTGTGTATTCTTCCATAATACACTTCCCATGAAGCTTTCTAGAATTAGACTGTTATTAAAATAAGCATCTTTTTGCTACCATGGAATTGAAAATACCCAGATAAAAAGATCCTGACAATGGTTCCCCATTATTGAACTCACACTGAGGATAATAATTGCTGGAGATATTTAGGACATGTTTGAACTTAAAATTAGTAAAGATACCATACACATCTGTAAATACTGCCTGTGAAGATGGATGTCTTGTCTTCTTTATCCCACATCTCAAAGTATTGTACAAAGTTTGAAACTAAATAAAGATGAGGAATTCACACCATAATGCCTAGAAATCACATGTGCACTCTGCCTATTGTGAACAGTGCGTTTAGAGTTTTATTTTAGAGCCGCTTTTTAAAAATGAAAATGAACCTGCATACATCAGTGATGGGCAATGAATGCAAAAATAATAAAGCAATCAGCCACCACTGAAATGCTGCCACCTCTCCAGAAATGACAGCAATTTACCGTGTGCTGCAGCGCAGTACAGTATCATCCCCCATTTTAATATTTGATTTCCAAGATTCATGTTTCTGATATTTATGACAGGTGTAAATCTTGGAAATCCAGAGATGTAAAATTATGGACTCAGTGCCCAGAGTTAGGCTTTTGTGCTTCTTAGCTAATAAATAACATCAGTTAAAGGAAAAAAGGTTCTTCCAGTATGTGAATGTCTTTAGGTGGTGTCTCTGATGATATGTTACGAAGGTCTGTGTTTCGTCCTATATATCAGTGAAGGGCAGATACACTACATTGATTTTACAAAAGAAAATGCTGGTTTTCTGTATTAAATTATACCAGCAAAGCTACCTGGTTGTAAAGCATTTTATCCTCTGTAGAGGCTTCACTCTCAGGTGTTTGTGTGCTGCTGGCTTGAAGCATTTCAAGCAGCTCTATCTGTTCGTATAGAAGGACTCACCACTAATGGGTCTGAAAGAAACGAGGTTTTCATTGACTTTCCAATCTCCAATGCGAGTTAAAAGCTGAATTTTACCTCAGTGTCACTCAGCTTCACTTTTGTGAAAAATTCTGAGCTGGATGTGAGCTCCTCAGGTGACAGTTTGAGCACAATGCTGCTGCTCTGAGCAGTGCCATGTTGAGTTCTGTCACTGAAGAGATGCAGGAGCAAAATGCATCAAGATGTTGAGCTCCAGGTCCCATTAGCAATTTTTCTTTATCAACACTCTATCAGAGTATTAGCTGTAACTGATATAATTTTATTGCAAAGCCATTTTTAGGTGAGCCATTAGATAGTGATGATAGAAAGGTGTAGCCTAGTTAAGTGGTGTTCTAGCAATGCTGCCTGCAGAGTTGTAAGTGCTTTGCTCAGAGTTGAAATCTTGTAGATAAATAAAAAAGACAAGCATCTGCTTCTCAAAAATTATATTAAAATATTCAAAATTAAGAAAGTTCTGCCCTTTCTTTCGTAAACATTCACCTGGGGAACATTCTCCTGGATTTCACTTTGCCTTTGCTCATCACAGCTTAATCTATATTTTCAAATTATTTCTCTGTGCTGTTTTGCCTTGTCTGTTGGGTTTGGGGTTGGTTTTCTTTTTTCATAAAGAACAAGCTTTTCTGTAGCAAGTGAGCACTTGGAACTGTAGGTTAGACATTAAAAGGTTTCAGCTGGGCCAAGCTGGTTGCTGCTGGAACTCAAAGTGCATGAATGGATTAAGATCAGACAAAGCTGTGTGAAGTTGGCTGTCAGCTACACTCAGACTTCTGACGGGGGATGTAAATTATGCTCTGCTGCAGCTCTCTTAGTTCGTTGATCTATGGAGTGAAATTGAACCTGACTACCTGGGCGACTGTTCATCTTTCTTCTTGATGGAGGCAGAGGTGCTGGTGGCACCGAACAGCAAGTTCCAGTGTAGAGGGAAAAGGCTCAGGCTGCGGGAGATCAGGGATATCCCTGACAGCCTGTGGGAGACGGGGAGTGATGGAAGCGCAGGCTCCTTTACCTCTGCTGCTCTGCAAGGGGAATGGTGAAAGCTTAAAAAAGAATAAAAGAAAAATAATACAATGATAAAGAAAATTAAAATACCTTTGATAAGGAAAAAGAAACCAGCAGCCACGTTGTGGTTTAAGCCCAGCTGGCAAATAAGCACTAGAACACATTAACTCTGTCCCACTTGAAACCAGGACAACCCATACAACAAACCCAAGTTGTAACTTTCTTGTGTGATGGCAATTAACAAATAAAAATGTACATGGCTAGTACTTGGAAAAGAAATTGAATATGAATTCATCATTGAATATTATTTATAGCTTAAATTTGCCTTCATCTTTATATTTCAGTGCTTTTGCTTTTGTGTATATTGTGAGAATGAGGATATAATTCTGTAGAAGACTGTCGTATTTTACTTTTGCTTTCCAGCATGCTGTAAAAATGATCCTAAAAACATTTATTCCCAAAGCAGCTCTTGAAAACCTGTTGCCTTGGTTGTCTGTTGTTCAGATTATGAACTGACACAGATTTCAGTAAAAGAGGATATGAGTAATTTTGAGTGAATTGAGTTAATAGAGTCTTCTTATCTCTTATGTGTATTATTTAATGTCTAATGATAAGCATCTACTGTGGTATTGCAACTTTTCTCACAGTGGAGAGCTTCACTTGAATCTTTTCTGACTCTCTGGCTTCCACTTACTCTGAATACCTGGATAGCCTGATTTTTATGGTTTGTTTTTTTTCAAGGTGCAAAATCCCGTGGAGTCCCATCCAGAGGAGACTTTCTCATTTTGCAGATATATTGACTGAATTGAAAGGGAAAAGATGTGTTAGCCAGTGAGGCACAGAGTCAGAGATAGGGCAGCTGTAAATGTTTACCTACTGTGCCTCATTTAAATGTTAAATATTACTCTCCAAATCAGTCGGCTTGTGGGAAAAGGTCACCTCTGCCTTTTCACACTGTGGGCAGGCTGACTGTGCTGGAGCAGGGATGAACACAGGCAGCAAAGGGGAAAAGTTCATGGTGAGAAGCAGCCTGTGGTTAAATGGGATCCTTCAGCTGTGGGTGGGAAGCTCAGAGATGGTGGGGATATCCTTGTCCTGTCCCCTCCTGTGCTGGGATCCTCCCTTGGAGCCTCTGTGCAAGGAGAGGAGCTTTCAGGAGCAGCTCAGGGCTCATGTTTTTCCAAGTGCTACTTCCCTCTTACAAGTTGTTTTAAATCAGAAGGTGCCAGTACTGGCATAGGAGCTTCTGCAGTTGTTACAGAAGTCATTATTGCATCTACTTGAAAAAACAGGGTAGTGCACCTCAGTGCTCCTGCACCTTAAAGCAAGCAGGAGTGAGTCTCTTGAAATGTCTCATTACCGTTCCCTTCTCCTCCGCCGTCATTTTCATTAGCCGGCATTGTTGGAGTGAAGCTCTCAGAGTTTGAGCTCTGATTTCAGCTTCCCACGTCATGGCAGGAGGCTGCGGGAGAGCATCCAAGGGAGCTTTGGAGATCAGATGGAGTCGAACACTGGGACCAGAGGCACGTTATGACTTTCAGTAGTTACCCTCATTATTCAGTACCTCCACGCAGAATTGTTATTAATAAGCTGGCCCTGAAAATCTTATTTGTCAACAGAGATGTGCCAGACAGGTAAACTGGCACTGTAAAGTGCCTGCTGAGGTGTGTGCAGGGTTCCCTTGTGGACTTGTGGGACTGCTGGACAAACACAGGCTTTGGTGTGCACAAGAAAGTTTTGGGACATAAGGAATAGTAACATTTTTGTCCTTCTGTAGCATTTGGTCTCCAATTTTTCTGTATTGTTTAAAAGACGAGCTTGTAGAGAATAATGACCTGTCTGGCCTTGCTGTAAGCAGGTGCCCTCGTATAAATGAGTGCATGTTTCTATGGCATTTTTTAAGTCTGAGGAATTTTGAAATGACAGCACTAACACAATCCGTGTTGAAGTCTGCTTTGTTCTTCTTCTGTACTGTTGCATTTATTTAAGATCAAGCCTTCGTCACTTTAATTACGGGTAAGTTGAGGTGGTGATTAGGAAAAGATTATGTGAAGATTTAGGCAGCAGCTTCAGACTCAGCGTCAAGGTAAAAGAGCTTAATTCCTGCAAGCTATTTTAGCAAAAGCCCCAAACTGAGTAATTCTCATGTGACAGGCCAGCCTGCAGAGGTTGCTGCCACCCTGGAATTTCTCTGAGCCATAATTAGAAAAAAACTGGGCTAATACTGGCTTGTAGACTGAGCTTAAACAACAGACCTAGTGCTGAGTTTGAGGCCATCGTAGTTTCCAAGATCTCTGTCAGCTTGAAAATCATAGCTTAGTGATTGACATTTGAATGTATGGAGGGATCAGGACCTACTGCACTTACTAGATCAATCTCATTTGTCCTCCTACATCAAAAATTTGAGACTTTCTGTTTCATGAGATTATTGAATTGGGAAGAACTTTGAGTCCAGCCCCTCACAAAGATAATTATGCAAAACAGTTTATCTCAGCCTGTTTCTTCAATGTCATGTTGCTGTTCTAGTTATCTTCTGCACATGCTAGACCAGGCTGTGAGCAACCAGCACGTTTGAACATCAGGCAGATGATTTTACAGCTGCACTGTAATTGCTGGGTTTGTTTACTGAGATTTTCTTTGCCCTCTCTAGTCCAACTGTTAACCCAGCACTCCAAGGCCACCACTAAGCCTTGTCCACAAGTGCCACATCTACACGGCTTTTCAATTCCTCCAGGGATGAGGACTCCACCACCACCCTGGGCAGGCTGGGCCAGTGCTTTACAAACCTTTTGGTGAAGAAATTTTCCCTGATATCCAGTCTAAACTTCCCCTGGCACAACTTGAGGCCATTTCCTCTTGTCCTGTGACTTGTTACTTGGGAGAAGACACTGACCTTTGCCTGGCTCCAACCTCCTTTCGGGGACTTGTAGAGAGTGATAAGGTCCCCCCTGAAAGAGACCTTGACTCTCTTCCAGCTGAAACTGAGATATGTTTTTATCCTCTATTTTAGTGTTGACAAAAGGGCAAAAAGGCAAAGGAAGTTCTTTTAGTCTCCTCTCCTGTGTTAGGCTCAGAGGTCAACATTTAGTATTTAACCATCATGAAGCAAATAACTTTCTAAATTTTTTTTTAAGTATTGGATACATCTTGGTTCTCTGCAATTGTTTGTTTTGGTTTTTTTTTTATCTGGAGAAACTGAGAGATAACCTGAGCAGGTATACAGAACTCAGTGTTGCATGTGTGGAAGGTGAGAAGTCAACAACTTAAAAGATCTGTTTCCTTTTCACACTTGCCTCTCATTTACATGGCAATTGAGGAAAGCACGACTAAATGAAAATAAGTATGCTGTTTCTAATGTTTGTTCTTCCTGGAACAGGCAGGCAGGAGATACTGGCATCTTTGTCACATAGATTGAGGAAAAAACAGCTGGTTTGTAGCATGTTATTTGAAATGTCCAAGGACACTGATCTGATTGCCTTTTACATGAGCAAATAGAAGGTGACTGTATTTAGGGGCATTGTTGCAGTAATCTTTTTGTTATTGGGGGTTTTGTATTGTTTTGATGGGACATGTGGCTGAATGTTCCAATCTCAAAGTCCCTGTTCTTCCTACCAAAAAAATCTTTGGAAGACTGATGTGAAATACTTGTATCTCTGATCCAGGAGAAGGTATTCACGTCTACAATTGTTTTACTCAAGCATATTTGTAATGGAAAGCAGGTAACTTTGGGGTACCCGAGGGTGAGAATGTGGCTGGTTCTTCAGAGTGGGAACCCGTGGAGCTGCAACCATTTTCAGCCACTGAAATCCCTGTGCTGCCACCTCCTTCCCTGCCCGAGGGCAGGACATGCTGTGCAGGGAAAGCTGCTGGCAGAGAGGCAACAGGGGAGGCAATTTGGAGAAGGCTTAAATTAAACTCAATCAGGCACGGCAGCCCGGAGCTGAAGGGCCAGATTCTGTGCTTGGGTACATGCACTGAGCTGCTATTTCCGTCTGGAGCACTGGAGAAAACAATGTTGACATCAGACATGTAAGCAAAAAGCCTCTTTTTTGTCCCTTCTTTTTTCCCCTATCTTTTATATCCACTGCTGGTTTTTTTTTCTTTTGGTAGACTTTTCCATTGAATTTAAAATCTCAAGACTTAAACCTTATGTAGACATAATTATGTCTCTTCCTATTTACTTAATCTTGCTCCTTGTTATCCGTACAATATTAGCGATGACACTTTTTCCTGAGCAAGGTTGTAAGTGACATATTTTCATGAAAGAAGGGGAAAAAGGATGAATATTTTGAATAGAATAACTTGACTTATTTCAATAAAAGTAGGCAGGTGGTGTGTTTAATATGTTAACCCCCCGTTCTATGAATTTGTTTTACAGCCCTTCTGTCTTGAGATAGTAAAAGGCTGGAAGGGAATTAAGGAGACCAAAGAAAGTCCCTTGACATTTTTATGTGCTGAAGTAACAGGCAGGCAATTTTGCTTTATACAATGCTGTCTTCCTGGGTAGAACAATTAGTGTTAATGTGGTAATGATAATTGTTTCTGTAAATTATTCTTAATTAACTATTTATGTAATAAGACACTTAAGGATCTGTATTTAACAATTTTGAGGGTTTTTTTCCCCAGCTAATTGGTTTCCCTATATATTTCTTTCCTGAGCTAGTGACTGTTTTCTGTTCATTATTAACTATGTGACATTAAGGCTTGAAATTTGGTACAGATGATCCTTAATTAACACAAAATGGTACATAAATGATCTAGAAACAGGTGGGTTCCTTCCTTTAGCTGTGTTGTAATTGCGAATTGCTGGTTTTTCAGTGAAGTGATCAGACTCTAATACAGATCTCAGCTTGTGGGGCCACCGTTCCTACCCGGTATCATCTCCCCACAGTTGCAGTAGGTGACAATATGTTCCCCTCTGCCTCTCAGATGTTAAACTTTACTCTGTACCAGATGTGGAAGTGCCTCTTTGGGAGTCTTCTGTATTCAACTGGCACAACAGAGTCAAAAATAGAAAGGGGAAAAGACTTTAAAGCAAAAGCTGCTGGGCAGTTTATGGTGGGATTCATAAAGCAGGGAAGAGAGTAACAACCAGATCATCTCCTGCCTCATCTGATGTTGTCTAATATGTTTTGAAGGGGTATTGAAACAAGGTAAGGGAGAGGGAAGAGCCTGCTATGCCATGTGCTCTTTAATTAGCTCCTCTTGTTCTGATTTGGACTTTTTTCATCTTGAAAATGTTACCTGCTGCCCTGCTTTTTCCTCATTGTTTTTTAACTTGCCTGTGTGTGAAGCATATACCAATATTTTATGTACGTAATTGGTCTAGGTTTCTGTGTACTACCTAATATAAAGTGCACATTCTCCTTTTTACTGTGGTTTATGTTTATTGCACTCACTACATTGCTTTATGTGCACACTGTGCTTATTGAATGTGTGGTGCAGGCAGAGGGATGTTATATTCCATTCTTAGCATCGTTAGTGCTGTTTTCTTCACTGATTTTCATCAAACTATGGTTTAATTTAATTCACTTCATTATTTTACAAAGCAGCTCTTATCTGTTGAATTTCCTTTCTGTTGCTTTTAGAACTGCCACTGTGTCAAAACAGTGAGAACCTAAGTGAGCTTTATTTTTCTTTTTTTGACATGTTCTGAGCATCCTAGGATTGCTGTAATACAGCCTATCAATTAGAGCCAAATACTGATAGCTTTACAAATTAATTAGCACCTCAGTTCATCAGCACTCACACTCAAATTAATACTGGAGTAAGCATTTAAGAATCTCATCTTCCATTTGCATTTTGTGAAGGTGATTTTGCAATATGTTAATTTGTATTGTGTGCAGAGTCTATTTATTCTCAGTGCTCTTATTTTTTGACCTGTTCAAACTTGGGTTCTAAGACCTTACAGGAATTGGCTTGTTTCAGTTTGTGTAAAGAATATAGAAAATTCAGTCAATTGCTAGGATTTATTTTGATTAACCAGCACTGACTCATGTTTTTCTCTACTCATGCATTTGGAAGGTAGGTGCTTCTCTGGCTATTTTGGGTTCTTTTAAAGTATATGCACTTAGGGCTCTTGATGTAAATATCAATAACTACATGACTAAAGTAGGAAAATAACTTTAGCCTAATCAAGCTTTAATTGTCTGGATTAGTAAGACCTACAGTAATTAATATTCTCTGCGGAAGTAATAAGCTTTTCATACTCAATCCATTGCATTCTAAATTTTTCACTACATAGGCTTTTCTTTCAAAGTCTGAAAGAAGTGGTGTGAAGAAATATTTACACTGATGGTGAGCTCTGGTGTATATGAGAACATATAATTGGAACTTCATAGGCTTGATATTTTGGGAAGAGTACGGGTAATTACTATTTATTGTTGTCTCCTCAGCTGCAACATATCAAGAAAAAGTAGCTGATTTATTCTTTCTTTAGAGGTGGTTACTGGGGGAACATTTCACCAAGGGTAGTATGTGCTGGTGCAGAACACTTTATCCAGGTGCTCTGGGAGGGCAGGAAGCCAGATGCTCTGCAGTGGTCCTGCTGGCTCAGAGAAGGAAAGTCTTTTGAGGCTCGAGTCTAATTTTACATCCCTGCTGTGGTGCTCAGGGCTGAACGCAGTGGAAATGCATTAGTACTGCTCTGCAGGCTAAATATCCCTAATCTAAGCAATCAGTTATCCCAAATACCAACATAAGGATTTGGAGTATATTAAAAGAGGAAGTCCGGACCATGTCTCTTGAGAGCACTGCCTGTGTGTGTTTTGGTTTTTTAGAAGTATTTTTGGGTTTTAGTGTATGTACTGCACCATTGTGTCTTCCTTTGGTTTTGTTGGGAGCAGAAGTAGATGAGATCTGTGTTTAGCCTATTTACAGTAAGCATGGGAGGTAGGATAGATTGGCTGCCTGCTGGAATAGAGACTTTTATCAAAATTTATTAAACAGGATACAGGTAAATGTTTCTTTCTTTTAGTGAAGGTTGATTAAATTACAATCAGAAAGATGGCCCTGCTCCCTTAGGCACATCAAAACCTTGTTATCATCTCTAATTCATCCAGCCTTTCAAGAGAGGATTTTATTAGCCCTTCCTTATCCCCAAATAATTACTCTAGACAAAGAGCTATTTGTAGAGAACATTTTGGCTACGGAAAAGGGGTTCACAAGATATCACGGGCCCTAATAAATTCTGTGGTGCTCTGTGACATGGATTTGCCTGATTGTCCAGCTGGGGGGGTCATGCTGGAGGAGTGGTACCTCAGTCAGCAGAGGTGCCTCCTCCTTGGGGTGATGGGGTTGAAATTTTATTCTTAGTGGTTCAGCCTTGTGAAAAGGAGCAAGAATGTTTTGAACAGACTGGTCTAAGGGAGAGGAGACTTCTTGTTGATGATTGACGCCTCTGCCCTTTTATAAAATAGCTTCGTAATTACACGAGGTAAGAAGCTCAGCAGGATCATTAATTCTTTAAGATTTCCACTTTTTTCATTACAGCTGCCTCTAAAAAAAGGTTTCTAGTTTCTGAGTTTTCTGTATTTCATAAATCAGCAAATTTTATGACAGTGACAGTAAAACAAAAAGCAAACAATCAAACCCTGACTATTTTATATACTTTGATGTTGTTTATTTACTTGCTAATACAATGCTCCCTAATACCCAGACTGTCTGCTCACATCTATTCCAGTTTTAAAGGAAAATACCTTTCCTACTGCAAACAGAGAAGTTAATAATAGCTGGCTTCTTCTACAAAACACACTACCAGCAATGAGGAAGGTCTGCATTTTTTTTTTAATTTTTTTCCTCCTCAAATAGGGAAACTTAAATTACTTCAGGGACTACTTAGCTTCCACTGGTGCAATTAGATTAATGTAGGAGGAATTTTGATTTATTTCCAGAAATGAATATATGTTTCTAGGTCAGTAACCCTATTTAGAACAAAAGATCTTAAGTTTTTTTTCAAAAACAAATCCAAATGTAGTGTTGGGTATGCTGCTCTCCATATGAATTTCAGTTTAGTCTTCATTTTATATTGTTCCCCTTTTCTTGAGAAGTCTAAAAGTGTTAAAGTTCAGAAGTAATACATGAATTGGGAAAGAGGGGAAAGGGTAATAAAATGATGAAGTCAGTCACTCTGAACCAGTAGTATGAGCCAGGAAGGAGGGAGATAGAAGGGCAGGGATGTTCACTAGTAGTAAAATATGATCCAGAGCAGTGGAACTGAAAGTTAACAGTGAAGCATTGAAGGCAGGATGATATTGAATAACTGGACAACAAAGCAGCAGATACAATTCTATGTTGATAACATAAAACAATCCACATAGAGGAAAAATAGTAATACAAGACTCCCTTTCAATGAATCAATGGCCCCTTATATGCAACCTGGCAGAATAGATCGTATTTTACCAATTGAAACAAAACTAAATGTGCAGTATGTTGCAGCGTGTGTGACTGGCTTGGTATTGTATCTGTTGACAAACTTTATAACAGAATTGTTAAAACTTGACCTTTGGAGAAATGAAAAATCAAAGAATTAGTTGAACCTCCCTTTGAATATTCAGGATACCATGTGAGACTGAAAATTAACTCGTGTTTCTTGTGGAAAAATATCCTCTAGCACACTGTTAAATGTGAATTTTAAGGGAGTTATATGTATCTATGATAGTTAAAAATAATCTTCTTACTCATTAGATTTTCAGTATAATATAGTCCCTCCTTGATAGCTAAGCTGCCCAGGGGAATGTATGGTAAGTGTTGACTTAAAAACAGCCTCACTCCCTAAAGATGCCCCAAAGTTTCCTCATCCCCCAAGAATCCCTTGCCCAGTCCTTGAACACCAAACTGGGATCCTGTCTGTGGCCCACCTGTGGAGTCTGCTGCCGTTCACCACCGCTTTTGGCTGCAGTTGCCAAGATTTATGACTATGGTAATTACCCAACAGTATCTGAATTTACAGCCTGATAGTTAATTATTTTCTGTATGCCATGTGCTGTAGATCACATGTAAACAGATGTTGGAAAGCAAAATAAACCTCCATGGTAGAATTGAGTGTGTTCTGAGGACTCCTCTCTGTTTGCATCTCAGGAGTAGGATGCTCTACTCTCATGTTTCAGCTTCTTGGAGGGTTTTAAAACATGACCTATTGTGTATAAACATGGTTTATCCCCATTGCCGATAATGCTTATGCAGTTGTAGTCTGAATACTAATCCTGAAGTATAGTTTAGGCTCTTTTTGTATTCATGATAGATTTTATGCACCTTTTTGTTGCTGGTGATGTCAGCAGAATCTCTCTACTGAATTATGGATTAGTTATTTAATCAAGGTCTGTGAATTATTATACAGGTTCCTTCTTTCAGTTTTCTCCTGAAAAACTAACTAAAAATTTTTGATTTGCAATGGAATTGCGTGAACACCTGATACATAAATTTCAGTTGTACATCCTGCATCTCTGTCTAACAACATGCAAATGCAGAACAGGAGGTGCCTGTCCAGCAGGCCTTGCTACTGGAAGCCAAAGAGATTTCCTAGATCAGTAAGAAAGAAACACAAAATTCAGAATAATTTCTACCAACTCTGATGCATCTTTTTTAGTTGATCCTGCAGATGTTGTTTTTGAAACATCTGTTTGTCCTGGTGTTTCTTTTCTCAGCATCTTGAATCACAGTTGAGCTGGTGCTACAAGACCAGCTTGGGACCACCAGACTTGCTGGTTTAGCAATTACATCTGGTTTTATTCCAAATTATGGTTTTGTCCAGCTGTCTTTTAAAATCGTTTCTATGAGTTGCTAAGATACATTTCTAAAAGTGGAAACTGTTTACACAATCTCAATATGAAAAATCTTTGTATTTCACTTATTTCTTGCCAAGGCTTCATTACAAGGCACTGATGAAGTTTACCAAGCTCTCAAAATTGTCGTACAATCCTGTTTCTTTGTTTGTTGTAATCAGAGAAATACATGGCTGATTAAATGAATCCTGTTTTGTCTACTGTTATTGCCTCCTTTGCTGAGCTTTCCATTGCAGCATTATTCAGATGGATGTTTAGTCAGCTCAATCCTGACCAAGGCCGGTCCTGCTGTACAAGGGAATTCTAACGTAAGTCAGGCTGAAACATCTCCCTTTTGTACAAGCACATGTGTGTCTGCACTGTCTGCTTTACAAATGCTTAATATTTAATGTGGTGAAAAGGAGACGTCATAGAATCACAGAACGGTTTAGGTTGGAAGGAACCTTTAAGACCATCTTGTTCCAACCCCTGCCATAGGCAGGGACACCTTCCACTAGACCAGATTGCTCCAAGCCCCATCCAACCTGGCCTTGAACACTTCCAGGGATGGGGCAGCCACAGCTTCTCAGGGCAACCTGGGCCAGGGCCTCCCCACCCTCACAGGGAAGAATTTCTTCCTAATATTTAATTTAACCCTGCCCTTTGGCAATCAAGGAGCCATTCCTCCTTGTCCTGCCACTCCATGCCCTGTCAAAAGTCCCCCTCTGGCTCTCTTGGAGCCCCTTTAGGTACCAGAAGGTGCAATAAGGTCTTCAAAGAGTCTTCTCCAGGCTCAACACACCCAGCTCTTCCAGCCTGTCTCCAGAGCAGAAGGGGTCCAGCCCTCAGAGTATCCTCATGACCTCCTCTGGACTTGCTCCAGCAGCTCCACATCCTCCTTATGTTGAGGGCCCTGGAGTTGGAAGTCAGAACATTTGAAAAAAATCAAACCCACACATTTTTTTAAGGAAAGTTACAGAATTGTAGGTAAAGAACTGTGTAAATGAAGGATGGGCAGCACAGACCACCAAAAGGCGGTTTCAGAGTTTGCCTAAGTTCTGCATAATTTTTAAATTGCCACTTGCCAAAATACGATCTCAAAGATCGAGTCTTCCTTATGTTGCAATATCTGCTGCAGCTTGCCTTGTCTTTTAATTTTTGGTTTTCTAAAATATGAAAGGCTTTGGATATAACAGTAGTTTTTAAACTGTAAAGTCTATACAGTAGAAGTGTATTTCAACATGTAAACTAATATTTTGATCTGTTGCTTCAGACTCACTGTTGATACTTTAAATGTTGAATAGTTTTTGTTTTGGGGGTATCATGTAGGAGGGTGAGTGAAGAAAGAATTGGCATTTAAATCTTGAAAGAGTTTTTCTTAAATGGTAGTTCTGAGATTTGTCTTATTAGCCACTGTTGTGATTCTTTCAAACCAACCCAATAGGCAGTTAAATAAATGCCACGGACATAATCAACAAATCAGATTATACTGAATGCCCGCAGTCTCCACCAGAAAGGTCTAAGGGAAAACAATTACAGATGAAACAAAACATAGCATTTAAATCCCTACATGAGAAGCAGCCAGACAAAGGGAACACAGACTGTGGTTTAATTACCCTGGTAGAAGAACATTTAGAAAATTAATATTAGTACACTGGCAATTGAAAGCATTTAAAAGTGTTAATGCCCCCCTTTTCTTTTCTTTGATTAAAAAGGTCACTGACAGAACATAGCTGTGTGCATACGTGGTACCTCGAGCAAACATGGGAGTGATGGTTGTGATGTCTCTTGCAGGTGTCGGAGGACTGAGGTCTGAACAGTGATAAACAGCTTCTTAAAATGGTGCCCAGAAACATGCTTTTGTACTTAAAAGCTTATAAAAGTAGCTGTATGAATAATGACTTCAGTGTTTCAGCATCCTAATGATTTTTTCAGGTGCAGGCTTTCTAGCTTGAGTGTATCAAGGTTACCTGAAGGTTTGGTAGTATGCAAAAATGAAAGACCATCAAAAGGTTCTAAGTCTGGTGTGTCTCCATTGTTCAGGGAAAACTTCTTAACTGATGTAAAATAAAGCCACTCCTTCAATTCTGTCCTGGAAGTAAAGAATCTTATTACAGGTCACAGACACGCATAAGCTGTTAAATGTGATCGAGGAGGAGAACGTGCATGCTTTGTCTTTGCATCTCACCGTGGGCATACAGTGTCCTGTCCCTTCATTTTGATTTACCAGTGTGGTGCTAAAATGGCATAAAAGAAAACATAGTAAAGCAAGAATTAAACTCATCAATTTTTGCCTTAGGAATGATAATACCATACATTTTCAGTTACAACTCCTGGCAGTATATTAGGAGATGAAGTATAGGCTTAGGCAGCACTTACTTGGGGAGAAAAAAGATTTTCCTTCTGCCAAGGTTTTTAGGATGTTTAATAGGGATATGGTGGGTAAAAAGTGGAATCCATCATGTGCGTGCTGATAAAAGCAAGGATTGGTAAAAGCAAGAAGAAATCCATGGGTAATCTGAATGCTGCAGCAAGGTGAGTGGAATGAAGAAAATGGTGATCCTGAAGACCTTTGCTTGCAATAGCACTGAAAACTTTGGAGTTGTTGTAAGTTCTTGTCTTTATGTGATCAAGTAGTCAGAGCTGGCCTTGGCTGGATAATGAAGTGGTTCCCAGAGAAAGGGTGGGTGCCCCATCCCGGGAAGTGTTTAAGGCCATGTTTAATGGGGCTTGGAACAACCTAGTTTAGTGAAAGGTGTCCCTGCCCAGGTTGATTCCATGATTCTGTGAACTTTTCCATCTCCCTGGTATTGCAGGAGAGTTGCTTGCAGCTTGGAGTCATTCCTCATCTCTCCATGGAAGGGGTTAGATCTTTTGGAGCATGTGGATGACAGTCATTGTATACCCACCTCCCTTTCCTCCTGGTAATCTTCTAATTTTGATGGAGAGACTTTTGTGCATTGAGGGACTGGTAAAGCCTAGTTTCTTGGGTCTTGGTGTTGATCTAAGCTTACAGCTTGGTCTTTCCTCAGCACATCCGTCCATAGTGTCTCTCTCTTCTATTGAGCTATGTATTTTCCCCTGACTGGTGAAGTGAAAAATTCATAATATAGATAAGACTTGACTGAAATTTGCCCAAAGGTTGAAGTGTTAATGCAGGGAAGAGTGGGCATGAGAAGGGAGGGTGGGGGATTCCATTGCTTTGCACATTCCCACACAACACCCAGAGAGTATGGGGCTGTGTTACTCTTGTTTCCCTGATAAACCAGGCTAAAAATAATGGCAAATAGGAAATGAAAACAATTCTGTTACTACATAGTACATTGTAAGGAAAAAACATTATCCACGTCTCCGGATTAGCAGAGTGTTTGAAGCTGTGATAACCCAGTTGTTAGCAACCATAATTTAGATGGGTTTTTTACATAAATATGACTTATTTGAAGTATGTTGAATTAGAAAACTCATGAATAAATATTTTGACATAATCAGAATTATATGGCTAGAAATTGACCTACTTTGCATGACAGATGCTCGAGAATCCCCCAGCTAATAGCAGACTAACCTGGCATAGCAATGCCCGATCTTATAATATACTAAGCTGCATACAGACATTAAATTATTAGATTGTTGGGTTTTTTTCACGGAGATTAGACACAGTCAATTTTGTTTGTAAATGAATAAGTTATAGGCAAGATATTGAGAAGGCATTGGGGTGCAGTCCAAAGAAGGACTTGTGCGTCATTTGATCAGTGTTTTCAGCATGTTCTCAAAAAATCTGTTAGAAGTAGAAATAGCCAGAAAAGCTTGGTGGTACCAGCAGCCAAATAACGAGAGTATTACACCCTGTGGACAGACTTTCCCCTTTTCAGAAGGTAAGCACAACTGCAAAAGGAATAATAGTGTTTTAAAAATCTGGTAATATTGTGATAATATAAATAGAATCTATTTCTTCCCCTGTGGCTGCTCTTTATACCCGTGTTGATTTCAGCAGACTGATTTTATCTGCATGTCCTTAAAGTTAATATAAAAATGATTTAGTATAAGTTAAGAGAAAACTCTGACCTTAGATACTAAAACTCTTCTCACTTTAAGTTTATATGGATTTTTTTTAATCATCTACCATTATTATTTTAACAAACACAGGTGATGAAACATTTTAGGTGCACATTGCTCAGAATAAAGTTTTCAAGCTTCATAAATTTTTGTTGTTCAGTTCTAGCACAAGTAGTAATAGTGCTTTTACTTGTGAAGTATCACTGCTTTTTATTTTTATTGGGTGAAAAGTACCTTTGTCATGGCTCAGCTTCAATGAAGAAAACCCTCCTTTTATGTAACCAATGCGATGAAAGAATAATAATCATATTCAATTTTAGTAGTCCCTTTATTCTCTTCCCAGTTGTTTTCTGTGTTTTCGAAGAATCTCTAGATAAAGTCAACTTAGTTCAGAATTTTTTTCTCAAAGTCTTCGGAGTAATATTTTGGTCTCTTGTAATGAACTCTTGTTACCACAAAGGTAGTAAAAACACATGTATAATCTTGGCAAAATAATATGTTCTCTTTCAAGCCTTAAGCAAGGCCAGGCCAAAGCACAGCTCCTACCCTCTATCTTGATTTGCTTGAGCTGCTTAAAACTTCTTACAACTAGGTTAAACTGTCTCTTTAGCACCCATATTTCTTCCAAAAGGATACAATTCAGTCATCCTTCCAGTGCACAGCTGCCAGACATAGCCTTGGGGGCTGTAAGCAGGGACGCCTTTGGTACTGCTCAGTTGGGGATGGAGCTCCTCCTTTCAGGGAATGAAGGAATCATTTTAAAATAAGTCATGTTTGGAGGACACTGATTTGCAGCTGAACAATTTGGATTCTTTGGAAGCTTCACCAAAGAGCAAGAGATGGAGGTGATGACTTGGCTGAGTTAATTACAGTCACCTTTTTAGGAGCTTCTCTCTGTCTTGCAGAGTTTGGAAGGAGGATTGATAGGGATTCCTTTCTGGTTGCACTATACCTTCCTGCCATTCCTTAGGTAAATAGCTCTGAAATACTGGACTGGTCTGCAGGTGGCTCAGCAAATGTGTTAAAATTTGTAAAAATCTTGGCACTTAACTGGGCACTCAACTCTGGTGTTTTGTCCTGCTTCTCCTCACATGCCAACAGGCTCTTTGGATTCAAGTATTTTTGGTGGGCACTTGGGCCCTTGTGCCTTTAACTCAGCCCATTTCACTGTCTTGAAAAAGTGACCCAGCTTTTTCTAGTTGAGTAATACTCTTTCCTGTTACTTGAAGCAGAGTTGGCTGGTGGGTTTTATCAGTTTGTTTTTGTTGTATTTTACTACTTTTCTTACAATATTCTGTTTCATACTTAGTTTCCTGAGTACTAGCCCAAACACTTCCTTGATGCCTGATCAGTTGTAGCTCCAGAAATAGAGGAGTTATCCTGATGTGCTGATCCTTCGTGGCTCTACACACACGAGGGATGCGCAAACCCCAGTTTCCTACCTCTGGAATTTGTCCTGGCACAGGGATGTTTTGCTTCTTATCAACACTTTGCCCAAGGGTGAGTGCCAGCGGTAGTCTTTTCATTTCTGCCTCCTGCTGCCACTTTGACAATAGGAACGGCAGCAGGAGGCAAAAATGAAAGGACCAGATTGAAAGAAGCACTTTGCCACTGTTGTAATTTTGAAATTGATGGTGTTTTTTAGCCCAAAGTCTCAGGAAAAAAGCTGCTTTCCTCTTTGCCTCCTATTGTTTTTCCAACAGGGAGAGACATTCTCTGATGTTGCAGAGGCGGTGGGAGGCCAAAATGAAAATAATTTTCTTCCTGAAACATTGGATAACAAAATGTGAACAATTTCAGCAGGGAAATAGTGGTTTGGTTTTTTTGTTGACTGCCATGTGGCGAATGCTGGTATTTCCATTTGACTGTGGAAAAAAAAATAGCAGCTGCTTTTCTTATTGAATTAATGTGATCTCAGGATAATTTCTAAAAACCTATTTACTTGGTGTCTTTAACATGTCATTTTTATTCTTTTCATTTTTCTGAATGAAAATAGGCGTTGTAAGTTGGGTACATAATTCCCTTCTGAAGCCACATGCTGCCCATAATGTCATGGCCTTGGAGCCAGCATTTTAAACTAGAAACTTAAAGGTCTGCATGTTCCAGAACTGCATTTTATACCAATATCATCAGAATGTCTAATAAATCCAGACATGATTGTCAGTGCTGCTAATTCCACAGAAAGAAAGGTGCAGGGTGGTTCTGGCAGCTGCAATGTCACATTGGTGATGTCATTGCTGTGACAGAATAGCAAGTGATGTGGCTTTTCTACTGGAGTCTTTGCTCAGTGGTGTCTTAAGTGTTTTTGGGATTAAATGAAGTGGGAAGTGGGGTGGAGTTACCTTCAGAGGAGGTCAAATAGGAGACCTTTTATGCTTCAAGACTGTTCACAGAATCACAGAATATGCTGAGCTGGAAGGGACCCACAAGGATCATCCAGTCCAACCCTTCGCCCTGCACAGGACCATCCCCAAGTGCTCAAACCATGTGCGTGAGAGTATCATGTTCACCTTCTCTCCCTAGATGACCAAGTCCTCTGATTTAGGTGAGACTGTTTGCAGTGGTGAACAAAATCAGTCAAGGAACACAAGGATAACTCTGCATTTTACAGATGTTTACAGCCTGATGGGCTTTACTGCATCATTTTGTGGAGTGCTGGCATGAGTCTCTAACAGAGTAAATTAAAGTCCTACATTGACAAAGAGGATGGCTTGGAGGAGGAAGGTTCCCCTGGCACACATCCATGATTGCATCCAGTGTGGTGCACAGACTTATTTCTGTGCCTGCACCCAGCACTGATGCAGTGGGAGACCACACCAGTGACAGGAGAGGGTGAAGTGTAAATCAATGAATGGCTTGATCCTCCTGCTTTAGCTGTTACGGGCTATTGCTCTTTTCTTTGGGGACTTTAGTGTCTGTAATTAGTTATCTTGAATGGAAAGATTTTTTTCTCTTATTGAACATGTGAGAAATTTGGGGATGTTAATCAGCAGAGCATAACCTTTTCTTAACTTGCTCTTTTTATAGTCCCGGAGAATTAACATTTATCTTAGGGCAGCACAAGAATTTGGCATTTGTATGAAGTGAACTGATTCTCCACCCTTTCTCTTTCTTTATACATAACAAAAACTGAACTCTCTGATAGACTCATCAACAGAATATATTTGTGGGCTTTGAAGTGTAAATTGTGAATTTGTGTGTCTCAACATGACTTTGGGGCACCATGTGTAAGCACATGCATGTCTGTGTCCTGGATTAGTTACAGTCTAATTAAAGTAGTTCCTGAAAACTGCATACTTCCACGTATAGGTAGACACATAAAAGTAGCTTGATTTTTTTTTTCATGAGTTCTGAACTCTTACAGTTCTTGTAGGATTAAAGAGAAATCAAGGAAATTCAGCAACTCTAGATCTTGTTGCATGTTCACATGCCAAAATAATTCTTTAGATGCTCATCTGTAAATGATCAGTTTTCCTAGTGTTGGCTAATTTTTCAGCTGCTTTAGGGTGCTTCTCAGTGCTATGGTGGAGCTTGGAAGGAAAGGCAATTCTAATTTACTTTCCTCTTCCCCAGCAGGTTCAGGTTCATTTGGTTGAGAAATGACACAGTCTGGGGTAATTTAGCAGCCCCTTTGGACTGGCCTCTCTTTGCTGCTTTGGAAGTCCTTTACAGAGATTTTTGGCAGCTGATGGTGTCAACTGCTGCCTCATTGGGAGTGTTTTGCTTGACCATATTAGTACAGCTGTAACAGGTCCTTCGGTTTCCAAAATGGTTGGGCTTTTACCATGCCCCATCCAAATGCAGTGCACATATTAATGCAAATTAAGGATCATTGTAAAATCAATTGCCTTTTCTTCACTGATTTTGGCTCAGAAGCAGCCAATTTAATACTGACATCCAGGCAAGTGAGTAAGGAATGAACTGGTTGATGACCTTGGTTTCCCAAAGGCTTTATGTACTTGACATTTTGATGTCTGCTTGATTTACACATTTACCCCAGCTTTGAAATGTTAGGTGAACAGAGATTTCCAAACTATCTTCTGTCTTTCAAGAGCAAAATCCACAGTTATCTGTCTTCTCCCTTTCCCTCTAGTAGTCCAGAAAACCTCATTTTAATTCTCTAACAGCATAAAATGGACTGCCAAGTTTTCCTTGTTTCACTTTTGGTCATTCCCTGGGGCTTGCTGAACAAGGTTAGTACCCCAAAATGAAGTTTTATTGCAGGGTCTCATTTCACTTAAAATCAATGTAGAATTTAGAAGTTTAGCTGCTTCTGCACACAGCTTGTAAAAGGCCACTTACAAAATGGCTTTCAAAGATTTATGAAGACTTGCATGGTACAGAGGCTGAAAGGAAGTTTAATTACATTCAGCTCTTGGTCATTTCTGTGTCTGAAGATGTGCCCATGTACTGTCATCTCAAAAACCATCTAAGAAAATAAAATTGATCAGTGAGCCTTCTGGCTAAAAGGAAAATGAGTGCTTTGTCATCTGCCTGTGGAGCCTGTGTGCTCAATCACTGCCATCTCCCTGGTGCTCGCCCCTGACTCTCCATCACTGAGATTTGTCCAAAGTTTAAATCAAACATTATTTTATACTGAGGCCTTCTCTGTAAATAATAGAACCCTTCTCTTGACATACTCACATGTACTTCACTGTTCTATAAGGAAATAATTTAATCTAGTCCATGCAAACATTTTGCTTTAGAGACAGTCAAATGTACATCTTGTTTTGTATCGGTTTATGAAGAGTACTCAGACAAAA
The DNA here is from genome assembly GCF_003945725.1 of Corapipo altera. Classification (NCBI taxonomy): domain Eukaryota; kingdom Metazoa; phylum Chordata; class Aves; order Passeriformes; family Pipridae; genus Corapipo; species Corapipo altera. Next base: position 10,238,312 of record NW_020884899.1, on the reverse strand, counting down.
ACTTGGCAAGTTGCTGTCACCTAATGAATGACATCTCTTCTTACAAAGCTCTGATTAAAACCAACAAATAATATGGGAATATCTTATTTGCTTATGGAGGAAACTTGGTTCTAAGAGTGGGTATGTGTAGGTCCCTTCAGGTACAGTAATTCACTGGCTAATAATTCCAGAAGCCATAAATCTCTCTGTTGGAGGTTCTATGAACAGCAGTGCTGAAAAATCGGGGAGTACTGCTGAGATGATAGTCTGAATGATGATTGAGTTTTCCTAGAGAGCCTTTATCTGTGCTTAAAATTGTAGGTAATGTTTTTAAATTAAACCATAATAGAAGTTCATTGAGCCTACAGAGTGGTTTGTGTGTCCCCTCTTTAAGTGGTTTATCATTTTCTGTAGAATTACTCTCGGTCTTTGCATCCAAGACAAATGTTTGCGTTGCTGTCAAAACGGGGCATTTTACCTTTTTCTGAGCTGAAGCAGCAACAGGATGGGAGGAAGGTTCTCCCTCTAATTCCCTGTGCTGGGAGGCTCATATGCTTCCTGATGGCCCTCCTGGGCAAGGGCATCTCCTAGGAAGAGGTGGGGTTCTTGGAGAGGAAGGTTTAACAGTTTGCTGAGGTTTTATGCACATGGCAATGTCACTTTGGCAATATAGTAGACCCCGACAGGATTCATGTGTTGACTCCACAGCACTGTCTGGAGCTGGATAAGCTAAAAGCACTCCAGAACACATCTTGCAGACTTTTTAGGAGATTTCCTATCAACTGATGAACAAAGTTTGCATTCAAGTTGTACCCATATATTGTAATCAAGGTTTTGTATAGGGACCTATATAGAAAAGAGGTACTTATTCCTTTTGAAACTTTAGCATGTTTTTTAAGGTTGTAACCCCATATAAAGTTGTATTTCAACTACATTAGTAGGTTTTTTCAGTGATTAACTAGAAGTTAAATTTTGGGCACATATACCAGTGTGATGTCGATTCTTTTCTAAAATGTTACATTAAAAAAGGAAAAAAGATTTTATTTTTCTGTGGCAGATCTGTGGGTGTCACACAGGGGGTTTGGGCAGTTGCGCTCCCAAAGACAGTGACAGATACATGACCTGGCAACTCCCAAGTTTTCTATGTCTAGCAGAAATTTTCAAAAATTACAGTAACAGATAGCAAAGAATCTTGAGAACTTGTGGGGTTTTCTTAGTTTTAAAATCCCAGATAAACATGACACACTGAACTTTTTTATGTATATGAATAAAGAATTGCATTCCCGAGGTGCTGTGGTTGTGGTATGACGATCCATCCCTTTGTGTGATGGATGATTTTGAGCCCTCTGTACTGGACTTGAGGTTCTGTGAAGCCATTGAGAAAAATATGCCATCAAGGAGAAAAATCAGAGTTTTTCATGATTCCTTCATGAATTGCTATTTAGTTCGTACTATACTGAAATAAATGTACATGTAATTACCTATGAGTATTTTCTCTTTTACACCTGCTTATATACTTGGGTGTGTTTTTCTAAGGAAATCTGTAGTTGATTAAAATTACTGTGAGTTTTCTTAAGATAATTGGTACCAAATGAACCTGTGCACCATGTGTGTATGCATATGTGCAAATACATAAAATTATGCATATATGTATGCACATAGGTGCATATGTATGCACAGATAATGGGAAATATCTTTCACTTAGCAATTAATTTAATATTCTTCAATCTGTGTGGTATCTTAGAGGTCATTCTGCACCACAGTGTTTTGTATTTTCCTCTACACTGGTGCTATACAAACCTATAAAAATGCTAATTGTCCCCAGGAAGATATAGACTCTTATAAGTGTGTATGGGATTGTTTTTCAGCCCAGTGATATAGAAGGAGGTGTTATTTCAGGTTTATAATTTGAATGTGTACATAATTTGAATGAATACAACTTTGACAGTTTATTAGTTAGAAAAGAAGAAAAAAGACAGTGCTGTGTCGTTCTCCAGCAAATTGATTGCCAGGAGCATGTTATTGACTTTGGTGATAATATCATTATATATTTTACAGTGGTAAAATCAAGAAATTTAGATTATGCTCTGAGGGCTTCACACATTTAAATAAAGGATATAGCCATTTCTGGGGTTATTGGCTTAGATTAGCAGGTGCTATGAAGAATGTTTAGTGTGTTACGAGGACAGAAAGAGCAAGTGTTCTTATTGCTGCGATGCTTTGGTTTATTTTCTTTTTCTATTTAAGAAAGACGCTCACTTACAGATCCCCTGGGAGGATGAAAAGCATTTGCTCTAAATGTTAACATATTAATACAGTGTTATCTCAGTGTTCTGTTGGGTAAAGAGCCGAAATCAGGTGTAATCCTTGACTTGTACCAAGAGTGAGGATAAGTCTTCTTGAAACATTCACTAAAATATACAGTGCCTGGAAAGCAGACCTTAAATGAGCTGCAGGCTGCAAAATTAAGAGCATTGTGGGGAGCGAGATAATTCGAACACAGCTCTCCCTCTTGCTGTCAAAGGCAGGGTGTGGTACTGCCTTGGGTGCAGCTTCCCGAGGAGCCCTAGTCCCTGCTGCTGCTGGGTACGGCCCTGGGAGCACCTGCCTCTATCACTCAGCTTGGGCTGTGGATCTTCCACAGTAGTTTATTTCCCTCTTGGACTGTTTGCCAGTCACCTCTTGGGATTGACTGGACTTGGAGTTGAGTACTTGGGGGTTTGGGTTCGGGGCTGTCTCTAGCTTGCCTGAGGGAGTCTTGGTTTAATTAAGGTATATTACCTTGAATAAAAATGATTGACTGCATTACAAACCTTGTTTATTACTTCTAGAGTAGCTTTAGGGAGATGGATGAAGTACCTTAACACTGATCATGCTGATATCTCTGCTTTAAATGCGAGCTCAGAAGCACTTTGCACCACCCAGCTCTGGGGATTTGTTGCTCTCTAAAAGACCGTGAAAGTCCAAGTGCAATGTCACAACTCAGCAGCAAAGATCATGTTGTCCTACTCATCAGGAGCAGGGGGTCCAGCTGGAATACATATGGCTTAAGGCTGTGTGGTGACATCTACGTAAGTAGATAATAATAAAATAATTACTCTAACATTTACATTTTAAGGGCCTCTGAGGACTATACACTGCAAACAAAACTTTTCTTACCTGGGTCAAGAGCGGCACATTTTCTAATTAAAAGTGATCTCCTTCCTAAACTGAGTTTGTGTGACCTTTTTAGGGGGGTTTTGGCTTCCTTGGAAGGTGGAAGCTGTGGAGGAGCAAAGATGGACTCCACTTATTACATGGAAGGAAAGAGGGAGTCGCTTTCTTGGGTGGGTTCCTGGCACAGAAAGCTCTCTAGTTTAGTGGTTTAATGTTATCATTTACCCTCCCCCGAAACTTAAGAATTACAGTGTTGTAATTCAGATATCTCTGATTTATGAAGTTTCAAATACAGAAAGAACCTTGTTCAAGAACTGTCACTAAAAAAAAACCTTTTTCTTTTTTGATGAGAGTCTGGACTATCTGCTTTCTAAGTGTCTGGTGTGCAAACAAAGTATTGCCCCACATGAACCTCACACCTCATGGGTGCTGTAAAATCGTCTGTACTGACAGTATCATACAGTAATTTCCTCTGCAGGTAGAAAGTTTTTCAGTGCTGATTACAGCACCAAAATTTGGGAATATGGCATGAATATGGATGGGAGGAGATCTGGGTATATGTGAGAAATGGTGACTGTTGCAGATGGCTGATGTACAATATAGGGCAGTGTGCGTGCTCTGTGCCTTGCACGGGACATATGCTCTAGGGTTTTACGGATGAGTTTGTACTCTCTAGTAATTTGCAGCTTCTACCACAGTTTCAAATAACTACATCATTTTCAGGTTGATGATTTTTCCCAGTCATTTATCCCAAAAGCACTTTATCCTACTTAATCTGGGTCATAATTGACATGGGACTATTGCATAAGCAGAACACAGCCATGAGGTGTGTTTGAATGGGCTGTTAATGTCAGGGATTTAGTTACGTGCAGTAAAACAGATCAGAGGTTGGAATAAGTATAAATGTTCAAATAACTGATGAATGCAAGGTCACAGTCACAACTTGGACTCAGAAGACACTCCTGAACACTTACATACTCATGCTATTAGCTCACAGCTGCCTTTGGCCCTAAGGAAGACATAAGGTTGGAAATTTTTAGTAAGGAAGCTGTTGGAATTGGATTGTATTTATTGCAAATCAACAGGATGCCTTTGCGAGTATAAAAGACATATGGAAAAGTCCGCTGTTATCACTGTACTTTGTTGTGTCTCCAGATGTTTTCCCTCCTGCCCCGCTCCGGAGGCTGAAAGTGGAAAATGTTTTTTCGTTGTTTTTAGCTGGTGGTGCCAACATCTGCCTTGATGTTTCCCTGGGGAATGTTATTAGCACTGCTGAGAGTTTCTGATGCATCATTTGTGTCTCATTTGCCTTTTTTTTTTAATTTTTAATACAATATAATGTAAGAGCATGAAGTTTGAACCCTGTTCAATTCTTTTGTGGGAGCAGGGGTGAGAACAGATCAAGGGGGACAGTTGGGTGGCTGCTGAAGTATCACGGCAGCACTTAGCAGCTACCTTATTTTTAAGGGGCTATGAATGAGGCATAAAACATTGCTCTGAGCTGATATTTTTCTTTGAAAGAAATAGCATTTGCGAGCTCAAACATACTTAAAGATCTGAAAATGCTTAATATAGCTTCATTTTTTAATATACATTTAATCCATCATTAGCTCACAGCATGGACAGTGCTCTACTCTGGGGGGAGAAGAACCAAATGAGTATCTTCATTTGGAAATACTCTTTGCTGGTCATATATACTCATAATGGTATTGTAAAAATTTCAGTTCCGTAGTTTTGAACCTAAAGTTTATTCATCCAGTTGATGGGTGTGTAAATTAGCAAGTTGACCCAAGTTTGACTGCTGAAGAAGGTGCTTCTAATAGAAATGCCAAACAAAATAACATTTTCCCCAAAAGCTTCTGTACTTCTCCTTATCAAAAAACAGATGCACAGTAGCAGATTTTATTAATTTTTCAATGCTTAAATCTGACCTTTTAAATAGGACTGAGCTTTGGAGAAAATTTGGGCCAGAATTCTCAAATGTAGGTGTCTAAAACTAGGCTCTGACCTGTGGTTGATTTATAGAAGACTATGGTTCTTGGTTCATTCTTTTACACTAACTGGAATGATGGGGCAGAATCTGTGATTAGAGCTCTTAGGTGGTAATGGTATAAATTTTAACAATGTCAGATCATGTTGTTTTGGAGGAATCAGATGGGTCCAAGAAACTACAAATTCTTTAAAGATCTTACAGTTTTGCTTGCTGATTTGTACCTTTCATGTTGTTTGTTTGGTTCCCTTTTTGGTTGCAATTATTTACAGCTCACTGCTGGTTTTTTGAGGTCCTAGCAAGAAATTCCACAGACAGCTGCAAAATATATTTTTAATCAATTTTTGGAAGACTCATTCCCTAACTAACATATTTCTTCCAGTTAAGACACAATAAAAACTGTTCTGCAGATACTCAGGGAGGGGGGGGAAAGTCTTCCTGACAAAGATGTCCCTTTTGTGAATTGCTGTGGTGTCACGGTCGTGTGGTTCAGGCCAGTCTGAGCATTGTAATTTAGGTACATTTGGTGGTGTGATTTAACCCCAGCTGACAACTGAATACTGCCCAGCCACTCAGTTCTCTCCCAGCAGAATGAGGGGAAGAGAACTGGAAGGGTAAAAGTGAGAGAACTCGTGGGTTGAGGTAAGGATAGCTTAATAGTTGAAATGTTGTTGTTGTTATTTTTATTTTTATTATTATTAATTTGGTAATGGGAAGAAAAATAGTGCAAAAAGAGAGGTAAAACCCAAGAAAGACAGGTGATGCCAATGAAAACCAGTTGCTCACCACTAACCAGTGTGCAGCCAGTCACAGAATCATAGAATTATTTGGAGTGGAAAATACTTGTAAGATCATTGAGTCCAACCATTCCCTCAGCACTGCCAAGCCCACCACTAAACCATGTCCCCAAGTGCCACATCCACACATCTTTTAAATCCCTCCAGGGATGGTGACTCCAGCAGTTCCCTGGGCAGCCTGCTCAGCACTATTTCCAGCACAGATCCAAAACACAGCCCCATATGAGCTCCTATGAAGAAAACCAGCACAATTGGCCTTATCCATACAGTGGTCTCTTCCCCCCAATTGTTTTTTTATTAAGAAACATATTTGCCTTTTTTTAAGCTTCTCAGGGTGAGCGTGCAAGAGCAGCCTTTGCTAGTTCTGTTTTTTTTGTGTATGCCTATAAGCAAAAAGAATAGAACAAGGAGACAGTATTTCTTGTGAGGGTTCTAAAGCAGTAATATTCTGTAGGCAAATAATATAATTTGGTTATCCATCTTTCAAATGTTAATGGTCTAAATATGGTTGATACAATTAGATAAGTCAGTATACAAGGAAATAGTAGCATGTTTCTGTTGGAGTTTTGTCTGCAAAATGTACAATTCTCATGTGTATTGGGATTAAAACAACTCGTACAGATCACAAGTTTTCAGATCCATGAGCTCTGATTCAGGTTTATCTCTTACTTCTGCAAAACTAATTTGTGTGCAAATTTTGTGCAGAAGATTTTGTATGGCAACAATTCCACTGTGAATTCATTTGAGGCAGTGAGGCCAAAGGGTTTTATTGAACTAGTACTTTCCTTCTAATTTTATTGAAATGTTTGTGTGTTTCAGTGTTGAGATAGGAGTTAGATCTAATTTACCACTTAATTGTGTTTATTCATTTATTTTCCTTTACACTCATGTAAATTACCTTGTTTCCCTTTTGTCTTTTCAGGTCAGGATCGCAGCGAAGCCACTTTAATAAAGAGGTTTAAAGGTGACGGTGTCCGATACAAAGCAAAACTGATTGGGATAGATGAGGTTTCTGCAGCACGAGGAGACAAGTTATGCCAAGACTCCATGATGAAGCTCAAGGTGCAGTGAAACTTGTAATACTTAATATTGTGGGGTCAAAGGGAGCAAATTTCAGCTTGAACTTTTACTCGTTCTCCTTTCGTGACACTGAGTCTCGGTCTGGTTAATTATGTATTGAAATCAGTCAATTTTACATGAACTCCTGGCTGGTATTGCTTATCCTGGTTTAATTTTCATACATTATCTCTGAGTTCAGTAGTTATTCGTGATTGACACCACTGCAATTTGTCCACAAATTATAAACAACACATCTGCAAATTGAATAATTTTATTATGCAAAAGGAGAAGTAAAGCACTGTGGAGAGAAATGGTGTATCAGAATATTTTCTATGACATTGCTAATCAACTACAGCCCTGCCTGTGGCCATTACCTCCTATGGGGATGGGCAGGAAGGTGTTAGTGGCAGTGTTGGGTGTAGGTAGCCAGATATAGAGGGGACCTGTGTCCTCACTGGAAGGAGAATGCCTTGCATCTATAATGGCAGGACTCATGGGTTACAAAATCAGGAGGCAGTGCACTGGGAGGATGGAGCATGAGATGATAAAGAGAAGTCCTCAGAGTTTTGTGGAAGAAATTGAGCAGTGGCAAGGGCAGATTTGAGTAGAGTGTGAACTTGGAGATTAGACAGAGTCTGAAAGCACCAGTGGTGTCAGAGCGATGATGACATCTCTCTGGCTGAGACTTTTCTCATGCCCCTCAAAGAGCATGAGAGCTGTTTATAGGAAGCATCCTTTCTCTTACCCTGGGACATGTGGAAGACCTTGTGTCATTGGGAAGGAGGGAGGGATAGGTTGTGTTTTCCTGGAGCGCAGTGTCGGCTGTTGACTTGCCATCTGCATTGTAGGTTACGAGCTAGTTCTAGGAGTAAACCTTTTGCAGTTTTTTCCCTTTTTTTTATTTCCTACCGGTCCTCTCCCCACCACTCTGCCAAGAGAGCTGATGGATTTCTATTGCTGATTTTTTCAGGAGGAGAAATCACTAAATGGTGTCTTGTTCACTACCAACCTGCAGAGTTCCAGTCCCAGCTATCTGGGAGGAATAAGTTATTCATTAAGAAACAGCATGGGGTGACATCCCTCCTATGGTTCAACAATCTAAAAGCAAGATCTGGTAGATAATTTACAAATCAGTTTTATGGAAAGCAAAAACTAATCTGCTCTAAAAGGTGTTCTATTGATATGTCACATTGGCCACAATATTCCTAGCTGATTTAAATGTGTGCTGGGTATTTCTCACTGTTTCATAGTTTTTAGAAGGAATTGGGGAGAGCTGCTACTGTTCTGCTGCACAAGCTTTTTTGTCTCTCTCCTCCATGGATTACTATTTCCACATCTCTCAGATACCTGATAACCTGTTTGCATGGTGGGAATATTAATCTAAACAGTCCTGGGAAATGACTAAAACTATTAAGGAAAGGGACCACTAGAAATTCACATTTGGTGGCCTAACATAAAGTTTTGGGCTCTGGAAATCCAGTGTCCTACGACATGGGTTTTAAGGCCACCCATAAAGTTTTGGGGTGACTTTTGATATCATGTCTGTAATGACAACAATGATCTCATGAAGGTCTTAGAACTTAAGTTAGTGGTTCTTAAAACATGTTGAAATTTCAGATAGCCAGATAAAGGCTAAATATTTTCATTAATTTAGGAGTGCAATTGATTGCATTTGGTCTTAGTACGGTGTTGTTGGTCAGGACAGACTCCTGAGAAGGTGGAAACAGAAGCTGCTATTATAGTTACACTGAGGTAGAGTGGTGCATGAGATGATATCGGCAAGTTCACTTAGAAAGTAAAAGTCTGAGTTTACAGCACAGGTGTAGTTATATTTTGAGAAGAATGTTTTTCTTCTATAAAAAGCTCAGTTTGCTTATTCCAAATAAATGTGCCCATGAAGTAAGCTGAAGCTTGTTGGCATTTTCTTTCCTCTGCTCCTTGTTGGGTTTTTTCCTTTAAAAAAAAAAACAACAACAACAACCACAAAAAAAAAAAAAAAACAAAAAAAAAAAAAAACCACAACAGAGCAGCTTATAGCTGGGAAAAGTGTGCTAGAGATGACCTTCAGCTTCCATGAAAACAAATTTCATGGAGGATTAGCTAGTGAGGTGGCTGGAGGTGGGAGCGCATTTGAAATGCTCTCTTGGTAGCATAAAGAGATCTGATAGCTTGAAAAAAGAGAAGAAGCCAGAAGTAAGAGGAGGACTGTTCCTGGAAAGCCTTGAAGTTTTCCCAGAAAAGTGGGGAATAGTCCACAAGCAAATCTGTGCTCTGCTGTGGCACCTGAAAGAGTCATGAAATCAACCAAACTGTTCTTTTTTTCCGTAGGGAATTGTTGCTGCGGCTCGTTCGAAAGGAGAACATAAACAAAAAGTCTTCTTGACAGTTTCCTTTGGGGGAATCAAAATCTTTGATGAAAAGACAGGGGTAAGTAAAATGATCAGTGGATGGAGCAGAATTGAATCTTTTCATGGATGTTTCTTTAGAAGCGTTTCCTGACTGGGCTGTGACATCTCACCAGCGTAAACACACGTGAAGCATCTGAGAAGCTTGATAAAGGGCCAGTCATTACATGACTTGTAGAGTGTAGCATGGAGACATGGTTTATTATAAAGCCATGTCCTGGATATTGCTCCTGAACCACTTACTGGAGTACACAGATTCTCCTTATGCTCACAGCTCTGAGTCCAGAAGTGGCAAAAAGGGATTTGTTTTCCTTCAGCAGATAAAAAAATCGTGTCTTTGAAATGCCAGCCCAGTATTTGCAGAAGACTGCAGGAGTCCATGGGTCACACTGGTATCTGTGCCCATACAGGTTTTCTCATCCATCCTGGGTCCAGCTGCACCCCATCCTCTGGATGCTGCTTAAGACTCCTCAGCAGTACAGGTCAGGTGACTTTTGAGGGTCTCATGACAAGGGATTAGGATTAGAGGTGAGAATTGCCTTGGACTGGGCTCCTTGTCTCAGAGTAGGCTGAGGGGATGAAAACAAGCTGGAACAGGGAGCTGTGGGCAACTCCAGAAGAGTGAAGCTGATCTTCCCCCCTGATGCCTGAGATAGAGAGAGAAAAGGAAGAGCAGTGTGGGCTGGGGAGCAGCATGCATTTAGCTGGGATTGTCCTCAAGATGTCCCAGGGTAGTCATAAGAATTTCTGTCAGATCCATAATTCCACACGAATGCAGCTGTATGTAGTCACCATAGTGTGATATATCCTATTAACAGCAATGCCAGTCTTCAGTGAGGAACCCAGTAACCATCAGAATCGGAGCTCATGTGTTGTCAGTGGTAGAAAAATTATATATTGTATGGAATGGGAGGCAAAAAGCACTGGAAAGTTTGAAGTTGCCATGTAGAGCTGCCAAGCAGCACCTTCCCCAGTAACATCTGATTGAGGAAGTTGCAGAGATTTCCATGTCTTACGCAGTTTTTGCCATAGCAATACCCTGTTTGATTTTTTAAATTGCTCCAAAAGAAGAAACCTAAGCAAAACATTATACTACTTAGATATAAAGCAACAACACACAAACTGTTTTAATCATAATTAAGAAGATTTTTACAGCAGTTGAAGCTCTGCCTTGAATTTTAAAAAGCTCTTGATTTAATCTTTTGGAAGATTAACTATTTAACATGATGCCAGAAATAAAACCCTACTGATGATAGATGAAATTATCTTTGCCAGTTAATTTATATTATTAGAAAATCAATGTCGTTGAGCTCACTGATATGTAATACGAGTAGTTAGTAATGAAAAGCTCATTTGGGATGTGTTGTGTACAGCCTGTGTAAAGTATTCATACAAAAGCAGTGTTGCAGAGAACATTGCTGGGGTTACAGAAAATAGAAAATGTTAGAATTAGGACTGTCAGTGAAAATTACACTCAGGTCACAGTTACTTTCCTAAGACTAAAGCCTTTTCTTGGAAAAATAAAAAAGAAGAAAGAGAAAGACTAGTCCTTTTGCCCTTGTCTTTGAATGTTTTTCAAACATTGGATTTCTCTGCATAGAATAAAGAGGGGAAAGGGGATGTGTTTTAGAAACAAAGGTGTGCTTTATTCCAGTTGTCTTTCCTGCAGCATCCTGCACGCTCTCCTGTCTGCAGCTGGTGAGGTGGGGACATGGGAACAGTTTCCTTCATTTCATAACTCTGACACCGTGTACTCTAAATCTGACACATCTATATCATCCTTATAGTAAACCTGTCACTCACTCACTGAGGCTTAGAATGAAACCTCTAAATCCACCTTCCAAATGTCTGCCCCTGAGCTGCTGGAGTGATGGACAGGAATATTGAGTTGTCCTTCTTGGAACAGGACTGTGACAAAGGGCTGTGGAAAGCTTTCGACATCAGTTTTTACGTGTTTTGAAAGCAGGAGAATCATGCTTTCCATGCCAAGGTTTTGAAGCAGGAGTGCATGAAATCCTCTGCTGGTTTTTCAGAGCCACCATCCCTTTGGCTTTTTCCATGGCTTGGGTCTCTCCATGTCCCAAAGTTTCACACTCTCATCCCATTATAGACTGTCTCATCCAGCCTGTCTCTGCTTTGCCACGAGTTGTCATCTCATTCCCATTCCTATTGGGAATCTCAACATCTGAAATATGCAAATTAATGGACAGATCCTGGCAGAGTCTCCAGGCTCTTGGAGCACTGCTGAGGCAAGATTCTTCCCACAGCACAAGAGACAAATATTTAGGGGTGATGCACCATGTCTCATCCATACAGCTATGGCTCATCCTGGTGGAATGCTGAGAGATGTCAGCTGGCAGAGCAGTAAATGAGACCATCTGTGTAGTCTCACCTCAATGTCTGTATGCTAAAATGACCCCAAAGAAAGCTGCATCACTGCTATGATGAGGAGCCTCCTAGAAGGCAAAATTAGGTGATGCAGAACACTGACAATCCCATCCTTGATTTAGAAAAATCCCACAAACTGGCAAAACTGGGAATGTACAGTTTCTTGGCCTGGATCTTCTGATGGGAAGGAAGCAAAAGGGGTTGCAAGAAGGTTATGTTTCTCTCACACTGGTCTTGTGATATCCATGTTAAACTTTGGAGTTTATAAAGTTTGGAGACTAATGTTTACATTCATACAACAGGGAAAAAAATAGCCCTTAATAGGGAACAGCCAGATAATCCTGCATTTGCTTTCTCCTCCTTTAACAGCCCACTCTGCCCCCACCTTGCATTCTCCCTTAGTTGTATTTCCATCATTTTGGAATTCCCAAAAGGATATTTTGGGCCACAGAGCTCATTTATTGTTTATTTTTAAAGATTATTTACCTCTTCAGAATGTCCTTTCTTAACTTTTACCATTGGGTATTGCTATCACGTCCGCCACAGTGGCAGTCTGGTGTGATAGAAAAGAGAAAAAAATATTCTGAAAAAATGTGGGCTTCTGTATGTTGAATGTCTTGTAGGCTGCCATTGGATTTTAATTTATCACAATAAAAAAATCAATTTGTAGCTCAAAACTAGCAAATTTTTTTTTTAAATTGGCAGTGTCATAGCTGACTTCATACAGATGATTTAGGGGAATTACTCCATAATTCGTTACAGATGAAAGGCTGTAGTTGGGTTACTACTGAAAATGATAAGCAGGGTTTTTTCCCCCTGTACTTTATAGCTCTCTTTAATATGTTCCAGACCTAATATTCATCAAAAAATATTGATTTTAATAATGCTGTTATTCCAGCCATCAGGAATTCTGCCCTTTGAGTAAATTTATCCATGAAGGAGAGTAGGGTGAAGGTGGAATATCATTTGTAAAGAGTTTATCTCACCAAGAAAAATGCAAGAAGGATTTGCTGTGAGTTTACACTGTAGATGCAATACAATATAGTTCCTCTACAGCACTGCAATAGAAATAATAACAATCCTTTCTTATATTCCATCATTCCATGCCATGGATCCATCCATCCCACTTGCTTTCTCCAGAATGCCAAATATATACCTCACAGAAGGGAAATACATCTCTCTGGGTTTTTAACATAAAAAATCTACCATAATTATTGCTAGACCCATGCTTTCTCTACCCATTGCCACTTGAGAGATTTCATGGCTGCATATTATATGAAAATAATTTTTCATAATTTATTCTGTCGTATCCATCTTGGTTATATCTCATGCTGCAGTATATTCTTCATTAGTCATATTTCATGAGAGTTCTTTTAGATTTTCAAAAGCATGTTGAAGGCAAAAATGCAAATAATTGCATTATGTTATTTAATATTCTTTTCAGGGTGGAACTTAGTGGTTGGTGATTTCTTTAGAAAGCAACAAAAGCCATAACTCTGCATATAGAAGAGTATGCAAAATTTTTAAAGGCCCATCATTGTTGGTTAGCTATTTATGAGTGTTATTTTGTTAATCACACACATCAGGCCATCTCCCTGTGATAGCTTAGTAATGCTTCATTAGATGTGCGTGACTAATATGGGCTCCATGAAGAGCCTGTAATTGTCTCATTGTTTATTTATGTGACAATAAATCTTTGTTTACTGTAGGTTACTTTCCAAAAATGTATTTGAAACTAATAATTAAATTCTATAAAATGCTCGGGAAAACATTTTCTTCTACATTCATGCAGTGAGCTGTGCTTTTAAACTCTTGTTATTTCTAGTTGACTTTAATGGAAAACTCAGACATTGTGAGAAAGAAATAAGATAAACTCAAAAAATTAATATTTGGCTTTAAAGTATTATTTCTGTTAAAGTAAAATTTTAAATAAATCATGAATATGCAAATTACCAGAATATGCCATAATATGTAGCTCTGTATGAGGTATTGTTGTAGCTTATTTATCTAGATTCTTCCATTGTCCAAAAAGCATGATAGATTGCTGTCATTATCTTGTTTATTTATGGCAAATACCCTGAACAGATGGATTGTAACCCAGTTGATGAAGATGACAGTCACCTCACCAGTTTTTTTCCTATTTTGTCCTGTGTAGCACCCTAAAAGTGAGTTTCATTTGCGTTGTCTGTTCTGCACTCTAGAGGGACTGGCTTGTCTTTTAGAGATATTAACTCATATCTTTAACAAATGTAGGGCACAACCTGTGGGATTGTAAAATTTCTAGGAAAAAAGTATCTAATGGGGTTACAGTATTACAGAGAAGTATTGCAGTGTGTTACTCAGGTTTTATGAATTTAATTTGTAGACATTTTCTTCAGGCTGTTAGTATGAAATCCAGAAAGGAAACCTGTATGTATAAATACATGTATTCCATGTTGACTATCTGTTACTCCAACCTTTGTTATGTTTGATGAGGATTTTATTTTATTATTTTTGAGGTTTACCTACCTGAGATGGTGTTTCTCAGTGAATAGCACCTCGTTGTTCCATGGAAGGGGGACTAGACCTTACCTGTAGCATTTCATACAAAAAAGTAAATTTTCCTTTTCATGATGGCCACAGAACTGGTGATTATGTTTCTGCTTTAAGTCTTAAGTCTGTTTGTCCTCAGGTCATGTCGTTCTCTTCTATTGAGATAATGTTGTGGCACTGGTATGTTCCAAACAGTGTTTTGGATGCCAACATCTTGCCCATCTTCCTGAACTTTGGAGCTCTCTTGACCTTTTAATGCACAGATTTCTCAAAGTTCTTTCTATAAAGCTTCCAGCATATTCCAAGAGGTTTATGCTGATAACCCCTGGGTTTGCTGCTTTTCTCTATTTGATGTGAATGATGGTGTTAATTATGCTGATAGATTGCTAACAGGACAGCTAAACTTGGCTGAAAGAAAATTTTAACAAGATTAAAATTCTCAGTTTTGGCAGAAGATACTTCATTTAAAATGTACCAAAGGTACTTCTTGACTTTACTGGAAATCTGTTGGTTTTGGCATCTGTGACCAGAAATCGAGGTACAATTATGGATCTGTAGTTATTCCTTGAAGCACATGTGTTGGAGCAGATGAAATGTCAAACCGTCAAGTCTCTTATCACCGAGCATCTCTGAATACTTAAAAATAGAAATAAAAGAAGGAATTAATTCCTTCTGCTCTCTACTTGCTCTGCAGGAGCAGGAGAGATGGTGTGATTAGTTCACTGAATTTTGTGTTTACCAGAGTGTGGTACTGGCCAGGAGACTGCTGATAGTCTCTGCCTGGGGCTCCCAGAGGTGGGTTTTGTCTTTGAAACTGCCTAAACTTCCTGCTGGCCTCTTCATGGCTCATCTCAGGTGCAGTACTTTGAGACCATCTTACCTGATCAGCTGATTTTGCATAAAGTCCTCCACCTGGCCTCCATGACTCTTGTCTCTGGATTTAACCCCTGTGTCCCTAGTTTCTCTCCTGCAGTTTTCATCTGGGATTTCCTGGGTGTTCTCTGTCCTTGATCTCTTTTTCTTCCTGCCGTGCTTTTTATCAGAATTATTTCATTTGCAACTATAAATCTGGTTATTGTGTCGAAACAAATGATGCCAACTCTGTCTTCTGTTCAGATCTTGATCTGTCTCTCCAGCCCTCTCTTTACATGTTTACCCAACAGCTCAAGCTTAATGTGGCTAAACCTGACTCCCAAAGGTCTCTCTCTGACCTCCTTTTCAGAGAGTTGAGGAAAACATCAGCATCATTTATTATTCAGCCGTGTAACTTCAGCAGCCTTTTTGACTCGGTGTTGGTTTTGATTTTTAAATCCAGGGTAACTCCAGATCTTGCAGAGTTTTCCTTACCTGGTCCGAAATACAGCATTTACTGTCATGTTTACAGTTAAAACCCAGTCCTGCCTCTCTTCACCTCATGTCTCAATTGTTATCCTTTTCTTTGTTCTTGACAAATTTGGCTTTTATTTTTGAAATCCATCATGACTGCCAAGATCACTGCCTCAGCTTATTCTTTTGATCATGTCACACTTCCCTTTGCATTCCTATGCTGCATCTGCCTTCTCTGTTTTATCAGCCCTTTGCTGAACTGCTTTGTCCAGGCTCTTCATGGCTGCCTTTACTCTTACCAGCTTTCAAGGAATCAGTCCGTCATTCGTCATTCATTTATTCAGTTTTCCTAATAATTGCCTCCAGGTCTCTTCCCATCTTGCCCATTGTACTTTGGAGGAATTCTTTACATGTGTTTATGCAGTACCTCCTTGTTTTTTCTTTAAAACTCTCCCACGCTACGAAGTTGTTGGTTTATGAGGAGGAGCTACTGCACTCATGCATCCCAGAGGTCTCCTGAGGGGCATCTGGCCCTTAGCTCTCAAAAGTTAGAATTAAAGTGTAAACTCCTTTTTAATTCAGGGTTTTTTTAATCAGTATTACCTACTTATAGGAATTTTTTTTAAGAAATGTTGGGTCTTGGACCATGCTGAGGACTTTTAAGGACTACAGTGATAAAAATACTGTGTAATGACAATAAAGAGCAATAACTGAAAAAGAGCAAAGTCAGGTTTTGCACGTGCAGTTGAAAATGGTGACATTTGGGGCCTTTCTTGTGCATTGTCCTCAGCTTCTGACTGCAGAAGATCCCTCTGGCTGACTGGGAGTCATTCTCTGTTCCTTGACAGTTTCCATCTTTCTGCTTGTAAATATGAACAGTAAAACATGGCATTTACTGTTCTACATGCAATAAATGTGTCTAATTAGAATATGGCAGAGTAGAGGGCCATACCCTGCATTTTACTCTTGCAAGGTATTTATAGTCTTCTGATACTTCAAAAGGGAAACAATAACACATTTCATGAGTAACGTTTGACAGTTAGCAAAATGTAAATGTCAGAAGAAACTACTGGCTTAATTACATCTCTTATTGACTATTGTAATTCATTTATTATTGGCCCTACAAACTGAGCCCTGGACAGTTTGGGTAGTTCAGAGTGCTCCACAGGGATTTTTAATAGCCACAAGCTCACAGAGTTACATTCTTTAGATACCCGGTTTGCTGTATGAGGATTGTAAAAGCCCTATCTGTTATTGCAGTTTTGTTCCTGTGGAAGAAAAGAACCCAGAAGGCAAAATTTGGGTGTGATTTTGTACATTGTGAAGTCTTGGGGATCTAGAGCTTTGGTTTGAACCTTATGTCTTCCCTCCTAACGCTTGGCATACAGAGGAAGGCTGAAATTTTTCTCATTCCTCTCATCTGGAAAAGCTCTGCTCTGGAGCTGAGTTCAGCCTTCTTGTGGTCAGAATCTGTAGGAACTGCCTCGTGAGATTTCTGACCCTAATTGGCATGAAAATAAAATAAAGCTATTCCAGACATTTTATCCAAATTGAAATAATTTGTGCGATTTTGTTGTAGTTATGTTTTTTCAGTGTGAAAAGGGTAAAAAGTTGATTGCTTTCAAAGAGGCAGAAAATGAGATTTTGTGAGTTTAGTGATGGTCTCATTTGGCTGTATCTGGCCTCCTGTTGTTTAATCCAAGCACCCCAGCATGGATTTAAGAAAAGGAAGTAGTGCTTACATGCATTCTGCATTATGGTATGGAGAATCTCACTATTACATTGTTACAACAGTGATTTATGTAGTTCCCAATAATAGATATTATGAACATTGGCATATTCCCAGTTGCCATTTGGCTTCCATTGCATATGGGGATGGGTATCTGTGTGCAGAACTGTTGTAGTAAAAATTATATGCCAACACTTCTGATTTTGTATAATTTAAATGTTTGGTATGCTTAACTAGAATTTGGGGTGAATTTTGCTAAGAAGTTGAAAGTCGACATGTTTCTCGTCATGAATCCTGTTACACAGTGGAGCTGCACAGGATCCCTCCTATTGTCCCATGGCAGAAAAGTCATAGTATAGAGTTATACTGAGGAGGGGAGGGAGGTTTGCCTGTAGTCACTACCCTTTTGTGATCCAGATAAATAAGTTAGGATGTGAATGGCACGTTGTGGTCCTGCTGTCTCCAGCAGAGCCATATTCCTTTTTCCAGCTGCAATTTTGTCTTATAAAAGAGCACCCAAAATACAGAGTTATGTGCAAGTATTGGCATTTTTAAGACAGGTTAATGCATCACACAGTAGAGGAAAATTTCAGGCCCATTTTCAGCACACCTGGAATTACAATGACTGGATTGCAGACTGCTTGGGAAAGGATTTAGCAAGAGAAGTGCTGACATAATAATAGCACAGGCAGCTGAGATGCTCTGAAACCTCCCTGGAGAGCAGTGGGGGACCTTCAGCAGGTGCCAGAACAGAAAGTTACATCCCCCTTTGAAATCTACTGTTCCTTGGTGGAGATGGCTGGGAAACATTACACCCCAGGTGTGCTGGTGATTTTCCTTCCTATTCAGTGCATTTTATCTTGTAGGCTGCTCTGCAATTTTGGGTTTGCCCTGGTAGTAGCAATAGTACCAAGGATGTTTCTGAATTCCTGTGCTATGTTTTGGGCTGTTTAACCTCTACTACTGCTGGGGTCAGATGCAAGGGGCATAGATGTCCTTCACTGTCAGGGCAATGGGAGAGGGAAACTGCAGGAAGGATTACTTTTAAATTTATCCCTGGAGTTTGCAGGATGATAGTAATAGATCCCTATTGGAAATTAAATTGACGGATGATGTTCTGCGCTCAGGAACATGTTTGTGTTTACAGGGAAGTCAGAAAGAGCTTTGTTCAGTCTGATAGACTGAAAATAAATAGCTTTTTTTTCCCCTCCTAGTTTATGTCATAAGTGGTCCTGTGGAAGGAGACGGCAAGACCACTGCCACTGGCTGCTCTTAGTTAACAACACTTAGCAAATACAGATACCTGCTTTTATCCCCATCTTTCAGTTGAATAAGTAATAAATTTCAGATACCAGTAGAGCTTTGCTTGATATAAAAATAACTGGGCATAGAAGTTGTCCTCCTAAATGTGATCATTGTACTCCATGACCTTTGTGGTGGATGCACTGTGTGCTCAGCATGTGGGCAGCCATGTGTCACAGAGCCCAGGGGCTGGAACAGCATCTCCTGTTGTGCTCCCAGCGCCCGGTGGTAATCGTGGAATTACAGCAGTGCCTGACGTGTCCCTGAATTGTTGCATTCTACCTGTCTCTGCTGTTAATACTTCTTAATCCTTTATGGGTCCCATCCTAATTCTGCGTCATTGTGCTCCGCAGCGACATTCCTGCTGGTTTCAAAGGCAGCATTGTGAATAGGTGAGGGAGAACACTAATTAATTGGAGTGCCTTGACATTTAAAGCAAATAAGAAGTCTAGGTATCTGAAAATACTACATATGGCTCCTAACCCTGGCTCTGCATAGCTCAAAGTATTTTTTTTTTCTTTTTAGATAGTCAAAATATGGATTTGAATCCAACTTTTTGATTATGCCCTTGCTTTTAAAAAGGCCGAGTTGGTTTGTAAAAGGTTTTATATGCAGCCTTCTGCAATCTTTAATTAGCCAAATGCTTTTCTGTGGATGATAGAGAAATTTGGAAGAACTTTAAAGTGAAAAGCACGTGTGAGTGTAACCTGTATGTGCATAAGGCTCAGTGCTGAGCAGTGCTGAGAGTGAAGTAATGAGTAAGTTCAGGTTTGATTAGAAGATGTGCTGTGCCCAAAAGTTGTAAAGGAGGGGGAGAATGAAAGGAACAAGTAGTAGAAAACAAGCCACCATCCATTCATCAAAGCTGTGAAAGGCCTTACTGCATGCTTTTAAGTAGAAGGTGAGGGCAGCACTGCCAGAGAGCTTTTCTGAAAGGCAGACCCCGTGTGACACCCATGGCCAGGACAGAAAACTAAGGCAAGGAGAGAGAAAAGCAAACAGAGTTGAGCTGTGCTCTCAACTGAGCCAGGTTTGCTGCAGTGTTAATCAAAGTTTGCTTTTAGAAGTTTCAATTAGCAGCAGAAGACTAAAACTAAACATTAAGCCTGCTTTACATGAAAGTGAGCAGGGAAGAAACAACTCTGGGCATTAAAATGTGCAAATGGGGGCTTTAGGGATCTCTTTTGGAAGGTGTCAGGGCAGAGGTTACAAATACTCCCTATTCCCTGAGTTGAAATGTAGAACTGTTGAAAAAAGATGTGCCAAGCACCTACTAAGTGCAGCTCCAGAAATTCCTACCTTGGGATAATGCAGGGGGAGGAAAAAAAGAAAATTGAGCAAAAAATTACCTGCAAGTTCTTTGTTCTTTTTTAGAGTCTCTTTGAGGTTTGCCTTTTACATTTTATTTTATTCATATCTTAGGGCTCAAGTGCTGTGCACACTTGTCATGTTGCTATGGATGGTTTATATCCAAGGTGAAGTGTCTGTTGTGGGACCTGAACAAATGAAGGATTTATTGATGAATGATCCCATTTATGGGATTGTCCGAAGCTTATATGTGCAATTGTAACTCAAAGGAAAAGGTTTACTCTCTTCTGCAGGAAGAGTGAAAACAAAATGTCATGGTCTTTATGACCAGGATAGGTAGTTCATGATGCTGTTTCTGAACTGTAAAACTCATCACTCCAGAGTCATCTTTTGCTAACGAGCAGGTACGTCAAGTCCATCAACAGCCTTGAGCACCTTCAACACGGTTAGAATGCTCTGCAATTGTTCACCTCCAGTTATGGAATAATCTGAGATCTTACAGTAAGGACAGAGGTTGTTCCTTAGTCTTTTCAAAACATCTGCCATAGCCTCTCAGGCCTGTTCTACATTGGAAAAAAATATCCAGCAGTTCAGACGTCTCTGCTGAGAACCAGGAGGATTTCTCATGATGATGAATTTCAGCAAAAGTAGTAGTAGTGAAGGGTAGGCTGAAAAGCTGTTTGTGATATGGAAGATAAACTCAAGTTTCTCATAACCAAACCAGTGTCTGTGGAAGAGAGATTTCAGGATGTCACCTTTAGCTGCTGCTGTATAATTGTACATTGGCCACTAGATAATTAAACTGTTAGAGAGGAAGAGTTGGGCTGAGTGGTTGTTGTCCAGTTCTTTACTGTGCCACTGAAATCAATCTTTCATTGTGTAACACAGGATGTCTTGCTTCTATGCCTTGGTTTATTTCTGATTATGAAATCACTTTTATATTTGAAAGGTATAAAAATTGTGTCCTGAAATTCTCGACTGTTTTGCGCAATTTTCAGTTGGCTCATGAACACAACAAACCTACTGATTATACACAGTTTGTGAATTCACAGAATCCGTTTTGACTCTGTACATGTGCTGTCTCTCAACCCCCTTTAAAGTCTTACTAAATTAGTGAGAGTATCTGGGAGATAAATAGAGGAATATAAAATAAATCCCCCTTGTCCTTTTTCCCCTTTTCCAGTAAAGTTTGTAACACTGTGCAACTAGATTTATGGTTCAAGAAAGTTGTTGTTTGATGACTATTCAGTGCAGGTTAAATTTTAGCATTGCCCGTGTGAGTAGGGTTTTTGTGATCTTTGCAAGCTCTGCTTTATGGGGTTTGCATGACAAATCAAGAGAATCAGCAGCTGCCTTTCACTGATGAGTTTTTCAAATCACAGGCTGCAAGAAGAGGGTGACTGATAATGCTTGCTGAATCTGAAGCAGTTAAGATCTGAGACAGTTAAAGCAAAAAAAAATTACCTCCATATCTCCGAGGAGTTGTATGAAGGAATTTCTTGTGCTGTTCTTGTAAATCAAAAGCATTTCAGGAGGTGAGAAATGTTGGTGTAAAGGAACAAAAGAACCTTGTAAAAAGTAAAGGCTGCTCAAAAGACATTCACAAGCTACAAAGATGAACACAGTAAAAATAGGGAGAGGTTCAGTGATGCTGCAACAAACTGTCTCATTGCTGAATATTGTAATTGTGCTCCTTCCAATTCAAGATTTAATCACTAAGAGTCTTACAGTCATCAGAGTCTATCAGGAAAAAATACAAGGCATGGTCAAAGGTGGTGCACTTTAGCTGTGTGAAAGCTTTCACTGGAGAGTAGAGGGCAATATTGGCATATTTATGGCTATTTTGTTCTACTGACTGTTTTGCAGAAGGTGGTGAGGTGGGTGCTAAGGGAGAATACACTCCTATGTATGTGTTACAGCCCTGGGAACCCAGCAGTGGCCACTGGGCAGCTGCTATCCCAAAGAATGTCATAATACTCTATAGGCAAGTACTGTTAGTTGTACAGCACATTGAAACAGTGAGGTGGCAAGGGAAAGCAACGTACTGCAACCTATAGATTCAGCTGCAATTTTGGGCATATTGCATTGCTGAGCTGTTTATGGCTTAGTGGGGCCACTGACTTTGGTATCAAGGGTCAGGTTTGCTGCTTCTTGGTATGGATGTGCAAATCCTTTGCTTTAACCACTCTGATAAAACAATGACTGTGTCTGATGCAGAAGCAATAAGAAAATAGTACAAGACTCATGGGAGGCCCGGCATCACGGCTTTAGTGTAGCACATCTGTCTTTTCAAAGCTCTATGAAAATGTTTCCTTGCCCTTTAGGATTTTCTTTGTCCTGAAACAATATTTGCAAGTACATATTTAAAATATAACTTGGGCTTAATGGTAATTGGTCAAGGGTTTTGGATTTAACTAGCTACTTTTGTTCCCGGTACAATAAAAAATTGAAAAGCCTTTGAAGTGAAGATACGAAATTGGCTATATGTGCCTTCCAGTTTTGTTTTGTTCCTTTCCAAATTCATATATCTAATAAATGGATCTTCTGCATGAGCAACTTAACATTTGCTTCTGAAGACAATGAACAATAACTAAATTCATATCTGGTCTTTGTCAGACATTATTACAAATTATGAGAGCTGGACAGAAGTTTATTACCTTAGTGGTGTTCTCTTTCACAAATTAGGTTCTTGGAGCATCCAGCTAGCTCAGTATCATAGATCCATTCATCACAATTAGACTGCTGTGCTGGCAAAGCTATGTCCTGCTGCCTTAATTGACTCCGGGGGTCTGGGGTGAGGACAGTGCCAGGCCAGCCGAGAGCATCCCTGTGTGTCTGTCCCAGGAGGCACCAACAAGGACACTTACCTCTGCTCTCTTAAAAATTTGCTACTCTTGCTCCCCAGGTAAGATACAGGCAGTAGCAGGATACTTTTTTCATCGAGCAAAGGAAATGGTAAGGATTAATTTGGATTTTAGCTGAGGCTGAAGTACTCTTTTAAGCTCTTTTTCTGAGTCCAACCAAACAGGCTCCTACCTGGGGTACTTTTGTGAAGTGCTTCTCTTTATTTAGAGTGGAGTGTATAGACTGAGCTGAGTGTAGCCCTTCACTTGAAGATGTGCTTATCCTTACACATATGTTCTTCCTCACTGACTATCATCCCTCCTGACTCAGCTGTGCGTTGCCATGTAAGCTTGGGAAGTCACATAATCTTTTTTCCTTCAGTCTCCTTGGTTGCAGGAAGAGAATGGCTCTTAAGAGTTTATTATTGTTACTGTTATTAAAAGGAAATTAAATTTACACGTCTTTGGGTGCTGTGCTGTGTCACAGCCAGACAGCTGACCCCCTGGAGGGACTGAGTCTGTGATAACTGGGGCTAAATCTGTTTTGATTCTTCTCTTTATCACCACCATATTTCATGTGCCCTTTTGTGATACACAGACCAAGCTTTGATCTGCATATAATCTCAAAGGGAGCTTTTTGTGCCAAGTGTTTTTATTGCAAAGCTTGCGCACTGAAACGCCTTTTAGTAGTTGGCACTTGGAAAAGTCTTTCTTTAGGTTATTGTCTGCGAAATCAGTGTGTGTGGAAGAAGCATAGGGATTAGACAGATTTATTTTCTCTCATTGTGAAGACAGGCTTAAAAGCCGCTGTCTGAGAAGTCCCTTCAGGCCTGGAGAATGCTCCAGAGCTTACGTTCTCCTTCTCTACTCTTGTTCTTGGGGTAGGTATTTTGCAGATAGAAAGTCCATAACCTATTGCTCGGCCTACATTCCATGAGTGGCTCTGCCTCAGATTCAGGATTGGACTATTCATTTTGGCTGAGTAGGACATAGCACATGTTCAGTCTCCTACAGCAAAAGGGTTCAGTTCCTACTCTTTGTTTGTATGTTCCATTTATACTCTTTTTATGACCAAAACTGACCTGGCCAGTGCCAGGAAATGCCTCCCAAATACTGAAATCTTCATAACTGCAAGAGGTTTCAAGTAGGTCTTACTTTTCAAATAGTCTTATATGACCTTTCTGAAAGCTGAATTGGAATGATGCTTTTTTCCAAGAGTGCTTGCTGTTCTAGTAGGAATTCAGCATTTTGATGATTTGCTAAGCCTAAACTGCTCTCTTCCTTTTCTACATCAAACTAGATATAGTTTTCCACATGTTGTAGTAAATGTTTGTACAAGCAATTTTTTTGGTTTGTCAAATTTTGCAATTTGATGGGTAACTGATGTTTGGGGAGCTTTATGTGACACTTAAAGTGTATTGCTGCTTTTTCAAAAGTGGTAGAAGTGAATAGACATGGATAGAAACTCAAGGATGCTTGGTCCATGTCTGTCTCCCACATCCCAGTATCCATTGTTGGTGGAGCTGCCAGTTGATCCCACCTATCTGAAACCAGGTTCACCATTTAGATGCTCAAGGTGAAAGGCTATGCAGACTAAGTCCCTATGAAACTTGTCCTTATGGATATAATATTGTGTGGAACCTGCATTCACTGGGGCAGCTTTTCTAGAAGGCTTTGCAGCTTGGAGGGTATTTTTTTGTTGTGGCTCTTAACGCTGTGCCCCAGGCTCCACTAAATAGACAACCTCATTAAAAGAGAAATAGCGATAGTAAAGCAGTGACTTTCTCATGCCACCTAACTCACATATTTGACATGATTGCTGGACCCTCCAAGTACTTAATTGATTGACTTAATTGATTTAGTGGCACTGGAGGCTGCAGCATGGAAATAAAGGGGCAAGATGAGGATAAGGGGTGAAAAAATTTATGATAGGTGCCAAGCAGCCTGAGGGAAATTAGAAGTGCTACAGATCTCAGAGGCAGCTAAATCAATTCAGTGTGATGTACAGGGAGCAACCTGGGGGAAGAGGAGAAGCGGGCGATAGAATGGAGACAAGGAGAGAAAATAATGGCCAGTGGGAGAGAATAGAGCAAACTTAAGGAGAAGAGGCAAGACAGCAGCCTTGATGGTGGTGGGTATTTTGGACTTCTTAATTTTAACACCAGGCAAAAACTTTCTAGTGTATGAATAAAATATGATAATGATGTCATGTTCAGCCCAAAAAGAAGGACTGGTGTATCACAAGATTGTCTTCTTAGCCAGTTTGAGACTTTATCTGTGCTTCCATTTAAAATCTCTGTTTCCAACAATAACTAAAAGTCACAGGAGACCTAAAATAATTTGGAGGCAGTGGATTTTTTTAAACAACTGAAACTTAAATGTTAAATTACTTTTTAATCTCTGCAATATGTAATTGACTGTATTGAACCATAATACAAATTAAGTCTTCTCTATAATTTGTTCTGTCATACTGCAGCACTCCAAAACAATTTGATACCTCACTTAAGAATTGGTAAATGGTTTGTAGCAGCTCTCGGCACAGATATAGTAAAAATACCCAATAGTGTGTGATGGAATCCATCAGCATTGGCATACAGGGGTGTCAAGTAATGAAATAATTCATTTATGTGCTTATGACCACTAGAGACAGGATTTAGTCATGGTAGAGACTTGAAAATACTAAATATATTAAAAAAAAGAGGATGGAGAGAAAGAGGGGCAGATCAGCTTGTGAGCACTGACCAGCCATTCTGCTCTAAGCAGTTTATGTGGCTTTTGTTTCATTTCCTTTCATATCAAGTAGTGAGGGGGTGGCTACATGTGAGCAGTTACAATCTGAGGGATAAACATAACATTTCTTTTGGTTGACCTCATTTAATGGGACAGATTAATCTATGCAAATGCATCAGACACACATCTGATCTAAACATGCAAAGAGTATTTATAGATAGCCTCAAGTGTCTGTCTCTGTTGGGTGACTGAATGAGATGGTGTTTCTCCTCGTGCTGTCCCTTCTGCTGTCCTTTGCTCTAGCACACATTTCACTGCTGTGAAGGGCTCTGCAGGGTCCTGGGCAGGCTGAGTCCTTAAATAAATATTTACAGAAGGGATGCAGTTCTGATCTTTCATTTTACAGTGGTGAATCTCTCCTGACTGCAACAGGGTTCCCATTTCTGCTTTGCAAGAGCAAAAAATCAGGAACTTGTTAAATAATAGAGTATTGTAATATGTATAAAGGACACATTAGGTGAATGAAGGACTGTGAAAAAACATGTACAAAGAAGTGTTTATATCTACATTTGAGTACAGATGTGTGCATGCAACATTGCATTTCATGTGTATGTTCCAACGTAGTATCCCTCAAACAAATGAAAACCTCTTCCTAGTCATGCCATCCAGTAAAATACCTAAAAGGATAATGTTGCAGTCACCTTTACTTAATTTATACTTCTGTTGATGCAGTATGTAAAATATCATAACCATTAAAAGTGTAATAGTGAGTGAGGATTCCTAAATAAATTGGAGGGTCTCCATCTGCTGTCTTACGTTGGGAGCGATACTCTTCCATGGTACAGTGGTCTTCAAATTTAATTCCACAAAGAAGGCATCTGATCACAGTTTAATTTCAGTGCAAAATGCTGCCTGGCAATCAATAAAGCAATGTCAAAGGACTTTGATTTAATAGGAGCCAGAGATAACGTTCCCTGTCATATGCAGAATAGAGAGATGGGAACATTTCATTTCATTGTAACAGATAGCATGTAACTTGGTTTTCAAAAAAACTCTAATAAATCAATATCCCTGTATTATCTAAGTAAGATCCTGTCATTAATTTTAAACGCTTAACACACCGGGAGAGCCTGAAGTGCACCTTCAGCTCAGCCACGTTCTGCCTGAAGTCAATGGCAACACTTCTACTCTCCTTCGAGCAAGCAATCTTGATCTTGGGATGTTAAGAGCCATTTACTGTGAAATGAAAATGAAACATGTCCAGTCTTTTGTTTTATATGGAGTCATCCATCTCTTGCAGGCTGCCTCTCCTTTCAAATTTCACTCCCTGTCCTACAGAAGTCCCATCGCTTGTCACTTGCCCTGCACACGCTCAACCTTTTCTCTTGCACACACAGACATCCTCTCTGCTTTTGAATTTTAAAATGTTTGTTTTTTTCAAAACTCTAAAAATAACTGGTTGTTTAGAGATTGCCTGGATACCATGCTGGTTTTCAAAATGTGCTTTTCTCAAAACCAGCAGGAATCTGGACCTCAAAAGAATTCTTTGTGAGGCTTTGCCTGCTCTCAGAAATAGCATTATCCCTAGAGGATATAAGAGCAGGTCAATATATCAGAAGGTAGAAATTGAATAATAGATTGTTTTAGATAAGCTTTTCAAGGACATCATTCTAAGTAGAAATACTTCTCTATTACTTTGATAATAGAATACTATTTAGGCCAGAGTGAGAAACACTACAAGAGATGCTTACAGGAGTCTTAGATTTGTGCCCTGACTTTGAGGAGAGTTTTACTCATACATTTAAAACAAAATTGAGTCTTTTTATTATTACAGTTCACCAAAGTGAAATTTTAAGTAAAATGTGAACTTTTGCATTTAGCATGATTTCAAGTTGAATAATTGCATTTCCATTAGTTTTCTGGGGAAAATAATTGTTTGTAGTTCTATTACTGCTTGAAATGAAACCTCTCTCACTGGCTGATGTTGAGTGCTGCAGAGATAAAGCAGGTCTGGTACCAATTCTTAGAGATATTGGAGATCTCAGCTGTAGCTCTGCAGCTCCTGCACAGCAGCCTGGCCTCAGAGTCATTCTGTATGAAGCTACAGGTATCTGCAGCCCCTGCTTGTATATATACCTACAAATACTGATTCTGTGCCTCGGATGCTGTGTAGGTAATAACTAGGAAACACATTTTTTATTTAATTATATCTCGCTAAAAGACACCAAGAAAAATCTTCAGTGGAAGC
This sequence comes from Corapipo altera, assembly GCF_003945725.1. NCBI lineage: Eukaryota > Metazoa > Chordata > Aves > Passeriformes > Pipridae > Corapipo > Corapipo altera. The sequence continues at coordinate 10,210,520 of NW_020884899.1, read as the reverse complement.
TCTTAGTCGACTTACTAAAGCGAGTCAAGTTTGTCTGGATTTTGAGAAAAAAACAGGCTTAAAGAGTCCAGATATTAATTGGTTTTGATACCAGGATGTGTTTGCTTGTTTGAATTCCATAGGTGAATTGAGAACCAGGTAAAGCACTGATGAGAGAAAAATGATACTGTGTTTTAATTCAACATTTTGATGTAATTCTCTACTGTTTTGTTTTTTAATAGCTACTACAGCATCACCATGCAGTTCATGAAATTTCGTACATCGCAAAGGATATCACAGACCACCGAGCGTTTGGATATGTATGTGGAAAGGAGGGGAATCATAGATTTGTGGCAATAAAAACAGCCCAGGCAGTAAGTATCAAATCACTGTCATTTTCTACCATGTAACTCAACTAAAAAACTGTTCATAGCAAGCTGTTCAAGTGGCCAATCTTGGGTTGTTTCTGATTCTGGTACACTAGTCATGAGTGTCTGCTTAGATGTTCCTAAATAGCAAGTTAATGAAACCACCTTGGGCAAAAGGGAATGTATTTCACTATTTCCAGTTTTTCATGATCATTTTTTATTGTTTTCCTTTCTGGCTAAGCTAGACTGGATGCAGATAAGTTTGGTTATATTCCTGTACTCATTGAAACCTACATTGTGTATAGTCTACTGTAATTCTGTTGGATGTGAAACCACTAATAATTTTGCCTTTATATTCATGCATATGACTTTTATATTCATAATGCTTTTTATATTCATAACTATAATTATAATTAATTTTCAAGTATAGTTAGTTCAGTAGAAATTAACCCGAGCCTGGATGCTAAAATAGAAATTAATTCTATATGAAGTTCAGTTGTGGAGATGCTGTAACTGCTCTATCAGCAGGGTGGGATAAGAGGTGTATGTTTTCCCATGCAGAAATTTTCCTTCCTGTTTTTGCTTCCATAGGCTGAACCAGTAATCCTGGACTTGAGAGACCTGTTTCAGCTCATCTATGAACTGAAACAAAGGGAAGAAATGGAAAAAAAGGCACAAAAGGACAAACAGTGTGAACAAGCGGTATACCAGGTACACGAATAAGCTTAGACTACTGCCAAGAAAAGCTTGGTTTGAAGTATCCCCCCAAGTTGCTCCAAAGAGGCACTGAGCATCCTCAGCACTTCTTAACAGCAATGGGTTTGAACGGTGTTGGCTTCAAACGGACCAGTGTGAACCCAACAGCCATCGTGAGCTCAGACGTAGGATTAAAGTGATGAAAGCTGTCACTTGGGGTGTGATGAACCTGTTTAGCAACTGGAAATGATCTGCTCATTTCCTGCCTAGTGTTTCTTCTAATTCAGAAGGAAAACTTTAATGAAGGTCAGTGTTGTAAGTCAGGTTTTAACAGTGTCTGATACTTTAGGGAAGGTTAAATATATTTCTGAATGTGTGTATTTGAGTCAAAGCAAATGAGGTGCAGATTGTTAAACTCGGATGAAACTTGAATAAAGTTACTTTGTGCACTAATGTGACTTTATCTGTATCCTAAAGAAACAAAACTATATACTTACCTGCCAATTTTACTTATTTCTTTGCTGTCCTTTGATTTCTGAGTACAGTTCTTTTATCTCTGCTGTTTATGTTCTTTGCTTTTACTGCCTGTCCTCTTACTTTGCTGTAGACAATTTTGGAAGAAGATGTAGAAGATCCTGTATACCAGGTAATTTCTGAAGCTGAATGGCCTTGGAGTTTCAGAAATGACTAGAATATGTTATCTTCAAACACAGCCAAAACCTTTAACAAGATGTTTTGAAACTTATCAAGATAGGTCTTGTGAGAAACCTTTAAGATTTTTATAGAAAGTAGCATATTTAGAGATTAAGCTGTAAGTAATAGCACCATACATCTGTATAGAATAGAATAGAATATGTTCAGTTGGATTAATGTGTCGTAAATATTACTTAAAATGTGGCTTGTACATCCAGATTTTAAGTTTCCAAATTAGATTTGTCATCATTTTTTAATTCAAACTCTAACTGGAAAGGGAAGCTACTTTGAGAATTAGGGAAGGTGGCATCTCGTTTTGATAGTAATAAGTTGACATTTTGTTTTTTGTCTTCTGTGGAGCCAGAATTTAATTTAGAGGGTGAATATTTGGAAAAAAACAACAGTGACATTGATGTTGTAACACTCCCTCGTTGGTGTTTGGGTTACAATTTAATAACAGATCTGAAATTTAAGTCTTGTTTCATCCAAGCAAAATGTCTGGGAGCAAAGATGATTATCAGAAATATGTCAATATATTCATGTCTGATACCCTACTGAGTGTGAAGAAGAAAATGATGTACTTTAATTCTCATAGTTTTGTGCTGAAACAAAATATGCAATAGTTGACTTTTTTTTTCCTGGGGATTTTGTGTTCCTCCACTTAGGCATATCAGTGGGAGGCACATGAAAGGAACCAATTCAACCATTAGTGAATATTGAACAGTGCCTGAGGTGCAGCAAGAAAGATGATAAGAATGAGGATACCCTAAATTACTATTCAGCTTTTATAATGTCAGGAGTTTTACTCTGTACTCTTCACAATAAAGCAAGAACCTGAAAATTAAAAATGTTGTGACAGCCTTTTGCCATGTGCCCTGTTCCATGTGCACCAGCCTGTTCTCCCAGCTTGGATTTAGCATTTTTATTCGTAGATAATAAATATATGTGGAAATAATTGCCATTATGTAAAAAAGGCAAAATTCATGTTGACTTCAGAAAATTAATACTGGGCCACAGGTGGTCTCCCTAGTGAGAAAGAACTAGGAAGTTGCTCTAATGATCATTAGAGGAGATTTAGGGCTGTTCATTGCCGGTTTATGAAATATGAAACAACCTTACCTGGTGCTTTCCAGCAAACCGGTTGTCCTGCTGCCAGCCTGTACTTTGAACTTGTTTCTTTAATGCCTGCCTTTGTTTTGACGTGGAATTCCAAATCGCCTTTTTCCCTTCTGTTTCATCTTTGACTTTTCCTCTCTGGCGGCTGGTGTAATAGTACATTGTGTTTGAGGCTGGACACGAGCCGATCCGTGAGCCTGAAACGGAAGAAAACATTTATCAGGTATAAAATCTCTACCTTCGGTGTTTCCATTGCAGCGATTGCAAGCATTTAATAAAGCACATTTCATATATAGTTCGCTTTTAGTTTTCATTCATCACAAAAATGTCTTGGTATTTCATTCTGGTGACATGACGTGAATTATCTGCCTGGTCTCAATGTGATTTTTTTGTTGTTTGTCATTTCAGCTTCTACAAATTACATTAACTTTGTCAACTTATGAAGGGTCTTAAACTTTTGAATACACCATATAAGGTGATAAATAGTGGATTCTCTTTTTCTGTTAATTTTTTGGAAATTTTTACACCTATTCTGAGAAGCGTACATATCATGGAGGCCAGACCATCCAAGCAATTCCTAGAAGTTTTGATGGTACTGCACTTCTTTCTGGCTAACCAAGGAAATAACTGAGCAAAACCTCAGAGTTCTCAAGGGATATCCCCCAGACCAGGGAAAGTATTTTCAGAGTGCATAAGTTATGTTAGAGCCCAAGCTCACATTCTTCACCCTGACAAAAAATTGCATTGAAAGTAATATAAAATAATCTTTTGTCATTCAATTTATCCTCAAGGGATCAGTACAAGGTTTATTAAAATGTAATGTAATTCATTTTGTATCACATACTAGAGGCAAATCTGAAGATAGACAGAAATCTTTGTATGCTGTAAAAAACCTGTGATTCAAGGAAATCATTTAGTGTGGAGGGGAAGGAGTTTCAAGCAGTGATTAAGAATTTCATCTAACTGTGCTAGAGGTTGATCTGCTAATAGGAAAAGATTTTAAGGTACACAGGAGCAAGGATAGAACAATAAAAAAAAAGGGAAAAGTATTAGGTAATGAGAAAATATAGAAAGATAATAGAAAAAATGATAGGATAGTGTAGCTGTAAGCCAAAATAGAAAGAAGCTGAGTGAGAAAGGGAAATGCAGGTTAAACATTAGAAAATAACCATTACAGGATCATTAGTATGAGATTCATTTGATCTATCTCTGCTGATCTCCTGGCACCCCCACAACCCCCACTGGAATATGTATCTTTTTGCATCTATAGACCAAGGCATGCAAAGCTCTCAAGGTGAGAGTCTGCCTAAGGCTGAACATTTTCAGTATTGAAAGTTTGACTGTTTTCAGCATGTTAAAAAATTACTTCTCTATTTGTCAGGTTTTTGCTGCAAACAAAAATCCCATGAGAACTACATTCAGGCAAAAAAATGCCAATTGTTGTTCATCAAAGTACGGAGCTTTTAGTGACATTTTAGAGAAGTACTGGTGGAAGGAAGCAAAATGGGGCTGTTGCTCACAGTGTTTGTACATCTTAGAGCAAACTTTGGTGGGAAAACAAGCTGGAACTGTATTCTGAGGAATGACCCAATGAACAGGAGGACTTTATGGGGGAAATTCTGGAGGAATTTCTTTTCCTTAAAATGGAAATTAAAGATGATAAGCAGGTAGTGAGGTCTTGCCTTATCTCGAGGTACTGGTGTTATTGTCCTGTAAGTCACCAGAGAATTGCTGAAGCCTTTATTTGACAGTATCTGGATGTGATGAAGTGTTTCCTCCCACAGTGGTGCACAGAAAATACCTGTGATCAATATGCCATACTCTGACTATATGCAGTCTAGCATTGTCCTCTGTATTTACTACAGGCAGTACCTTGAGTACAGCAAATGCTGAAATTAGGGAGCCAGGGGTCTTTTTGTGGTATCAGTTGTAATTGATGGATGCTGAGGCATTGCTGCCACAGACTGACCTGTAGCCATGAGCTTCCCACAGCCTTCATGAGCTCTTGGCTGCTGTAAATCTGGGTTTCCACAGTTCAGATTTTATACGCAGATCACTGATAAAATTGTTTCTCAGAACCATCCAGGCTACTATTAAAAATCAAATTAGAAAAGGTTCTCTTTTTATTTTTCTTTTTTTTCTTGTGTGTGTGTTTTCATTTGTTTGCTTGGCATTGTGGGGGTTTTTTAGTTTGATGCAAAGCTGTGGCAGCTTCTATTATTTACTACAAAGCCTTCCCCATACTACATGTGTAACTGCTCAGTAACCTCATGCAGCCTTGCTTCAGCCTCACCGAATCTTTCTGCTGGTTTTGCTGTGGCGTTTCATTTGCTGGTGTGCACTTCTCCCTTGGTGGAAAAGATTCCCTGTGGGGAATTGCAGATGAAAGATATGTGCTGAAAGTGACAATTTCTATTTCTCTTTAGCATAATAGAGGTCACAATTTTCTTTTTAAGCATTCTTTCTCTGTCTGTCACCTTTCTTTGATACATTACCCGGAAGACTCTCTGTGTCTGCTCTTTTAATGTTGTCTGTGTAAGTTGCTGTAATGTGTTAGGCAAGGACTCAGTCACTGAGCACATACCAATCCTCTCATCTAGTGTCAGATGGCTTAATAGCATCTCTCCTCTTGCCTGGTGTTCTGGTGAAGTGGAGATGGGATTCTGTGAGGTGGTTTGGTGTTGTCTTTGCAGCAGCACTGGTCTCTGTGGGGAGGCAAGTTCTGCTCCGTGAGGAGCTGACAGTCCGAGAAGGGGGTTTTTGAATTGCAATGCTTGTATTGCTGGTGAGACACAAATACACCCAAATGTTTCACAGCCTGTCACAGACAGAGCTGACAGCAGCAGCAGTGCTGGTACCTCTTTACTGGTATTGTTAATCAAAGGAAAAACAGAAATCCTTTGTGGACCCCCTGTGTGAGTAGCGATGCAAAAAGCGTGATGATACATGGGAAGTAAAAACAGCAGGAAGACAGGTGGTATCACGTTGGGAGAGAAGAATGTCTTTCAGAAAAGTTTCTCTGTCTTGTATTAGGAGTCAACTTTTCTCTATATGTAAACTGGAATAAAAAAAGGGGGATTGATAGTGCAGGGAAATGTTTATTCCACAGTAAGCTGCAGGCAGATGTGCAAATTGGGGTGACTTCATAGAAAAATTGGAAGGAGGAAGAGGAGAATGACTGAAAGGAAAACTTTCCAGAGAGCAAAAGAAGTGGATCCTGATGAAAGTTTAGAAACAGTTTATCTTTCTATACTTGTCCTCTTTTTGTGAAGACTCAGCTTTCTAGTCACTTCCTAAATAGACTCTTCCTGATTCTTGCTCTCACACTGTCACTTACAGCTCTCTCTCTTAACAGACTGTTACTGCCATGAAATTGAATTGCTCCACTGTTACCAGTTCCACATATCTAATGTGATAGGTGGTTTTAGTGGAAGTGGCCAGTACTTTGAGAAAACCAAGGCAAGCAAATCATTCTCAGGATAGGAATAGAAGAGGTCTTTTGAAAAGGTTATTCAGTTTCTGTGAGGGTTCTGCACTCATGCTCTCAACAGACTTCTTCAATGTGCACTGAATTAATGACACACAGTTTCCTGTGAAGATTGGGGTGTTTAAACGTGGGCAAGAGAACAGTAGGTTTCACTTATGTCTGAAATGTAATTTTCATATGTTATGTGCCCTGTTCAGTGGAAGAGCAACCTTGATTTTCTTAGAGTATTTGTACCAGTTTAGAAAATGTTTTTACTATTCTTTTTGCTTTTGTCATTTACAATAGACACTCCGTGCTTCTAGGAAGAAAAAGAGATACACACACAAATTATAAATATGGGAACCAGTGGTCCTTGGGCAAGCACAGCCCTGTATAACAAAGCAGCTGAATTTACATGAACAGATTATATATGCCCAAGGTGTAAATCATGACTGTTGGCCCAACTAAAAGCTCATCCAAAGTTTTTTAAGTGGGTTGTCCTCTGTCCATGTCTCCTGTGTCATACTTCAAGAGGCCATTAATTCCTTATTAAAACTGCAGCATTATAACCAAATATCTCATAGAGCAGCCACAGGGCCCCATCACTACAGAGGTACATGTTACGACTTTTCTTGACTTAGATTATTAAATTAATTGGAAGGAAGAAATCTAAACCCATAGGTAAAACATCTCTTACGCTCAGATCAGTAACTCTGCTCTGTGTTTCTGGGAAGATGAGATACTCACTTGATCATAACTTCCATCACGTAACTTCGCATCTCTAACTCTCAAGTTATATGGAAAAAACAGCCATTTCGGTAGGAAGCAGATCCAAGTGCACCTGGAATTCATGCAACCAAAATTATCTGATAATGGAAATCTCTTTTCTGAATGCTGCTGAGCTATAGGACTTAGAAAAACCAGATAGATGATATTTTATTTCTTCAGTATTTTCTCCATTACTGGTGCTACTGGGATGAGAAAGGAACCATCCTTGATTTCATTAGTATTAAATTACTACCCTGTACATAAATATGAGTTGCTGATTTTCATCCAACTTCCTTGGATATTGACCTCAGTTTTCCTTTGATTTTGCAGGTTCCTACCAGCCAAAAGAAGGAAGGCGTTTATGATGTGCCAAAAAGTCAACCTGTAAGTGTAAGTATCTTCCCTGTTTATATAAAGTAAAGTGTGTGAAAGTCTGTACAGTAAAGAAGCCTCTGTGACTTTCATTATTGTCTGTAACATTTGGTACATTCCTTGTGATGTGACTTTTATCAGTGTTGTGTTATGGGTTGGTTGGGTTGGTGCAGAGTAACCAGGATTGTAATGTCACTTATATCCATCTCATTCATTGCTTGAATCTCCTTTCTGTCTTCTCCAACTCATTCCTTGAAAATCACCATGTGTAAATGTGTTATTTGTGGTTAAGAGTCGACAATGAACCTTTTACATGTTAATGCATGAGTTGCTGCTTGGGTTAGAAGGGTTCCTGTATTACCCAAACCTGTACAAGTCTTGCTCTGAGCAAGGATGAGCTGCATTTTCTCCCCTGTAGGATCTGCCAGAGCTGCACTTTATATATTGTGCTCTTCACAGCTTGGTTTAGTCAGACAGCAGGGGAGGCAAGGTCTGAATAGAGATTGAGAGAAGTAGCACTAGGAAGAGGTATGTCAGAGCATTGTGACCTCTACAATAATTTTCTGCAGCCTTAATGGCTATTCTTCTCAGATGATTTCCTGGTGAATACCGTGTGCTGATAGGTAAAAGATTTTATAGGGAGCTTCATATCAAATATTACCAAAAAAAAAGAATATTTGCATGAGAATTACTTTTCTGTCATTTGGGGAAAAAAACCAAACAACCAAACAAGTTGTATCAAAGTCCAACCTAACATATACCATAGAAAAGCAATTATTTTTCCAATAAAGCCAACTTCTGTGGTAGATTAGTAAGTGCTGTAGAGTTGTAGGGCAGAGGTACGTGCAATTGGCATCAGTTTAGCTGTGGGAAATGCTGAAAGGAAAAGCAAAATTAAGTGTACAAAAAGACCTCACTCAAAATGTTCCTGAATGGCAGAATTTTTTCTCTATGTATTGCATTCCTTCCCTGTATGTTGTGGGCTGTAATCAGTGCATTGAGAATCCCTCCCAGTATTGCTATACATTATTTCTGTAGTGCTCTAAGTATACAAGAGACTAAGCTTAATTCAGCTTAATTTTCTGTATCCTGTGCCTTGCATGGACAGTAAAATATTAAAATAATAATAATAATATACTCTTGTATCCAAACCCACCATTCCCTTTCTGTGTATTGGCATTTTGAAGAGGTGAAGAGTTAATCCCCAAAGTATGTAAGAAATGGTAACAAGTGATTGAGAGAAGAAGTGGAGTGACAGATGCCTTAGCAACAGGGT
>NW_020884899.1:9441057-9601386 GCF_003945725.1 Corapipo altera | reverse complement strand
GGGGGGGCGGGGCGGGGGCGGCCGCCGCGGCGGCGGCGGCGGGAGGGGAGCGGCGCTCCCGAACATGGCGGCGCGCGGGGCCGGCAGCGCCTGAGCCCGGCGCCCCTCGGTCCGCGGGGGTGTCTCCCCCTTCCTCCTCCTCCTTCTCCTCTTCCTCCTCCTCCTCCTCCTCCTCCTTCTCCGGCCCCGCTCCCCGGCGCGGCCATGGAGAGCGAGGAGGAGCAGCACATGACCACGCTGCTCTGCATGGGCTTCTCGGACGCGGCCGCCATCCGCAAGGCCCTGCGCCTGGCCAAGAACGACATCAACGAGGCCGTGGCGCTGCTCACCAATGAGCGGCCCGGCCTCCACTACGGCGGCTACGAGCCCATGGAGAGCGGGCAGGGCCCGCCGGGCGGGCACGGCTCCCCCGCGGGCGGGCAGGGCCCCCGCGGTGGCGGCGGGGACGGGGACGGCGGCGGCGGCGGGGGCGGCTTCGATCCCCCGCCCGCGTACCACGAGGTGGTGGAGACCGAGGTGAGCTGCGGTGGGGCGGCCACGGGCAGTACGGGGGAGCCGCCACAGCCTCCCCGCGGCGGGGCCGGCGGGCGGGGGTCGCCCCGGGCCTGGGGCCGGTGGGAGGGTGCCCAGGGGACCCCCAGGGCTGGTGGCTCCTTGTCCGCTCCCTTTTCTTCCTTCTCTCCGGGCTCCCCGCCGTGCTCCTGTGCCCGCTCCCTGCGATCGCTGCAAGGTGAAGCGCGCCCAAGGCTTTCCTTGGCATTCCAAGAATGTGTGGCTACCGTAGGGCTCTGGTTTTCGCTCCCCCCACTTTTGCCTTCTTGCATAACCCTAGTGACTAATGACTGTTTATTTTTTTTTTTTTTGTTAACTGTTTGCACAATGTGAAGGAAAGTGCAGTGTGAGTATGACTTATAGTTTTATTTGGATAGGTTGAGCGTGAATTCTGAAATAGGGACGCAGTAAAGTCAGATATTTTCAAAACAAGGCTTTAACTTGTAACTTATAGCTTTGATCCAAAACGAAACTGAAGTAGATAGACGTACTGGAGGACACCAGCCTTTGCCAGGTTCTCTTCTTCCTCCTTGTTTGCATTTTTCACTCCTCCATCCTCTTCCAGAACTCTGAATCCCTCAGCCAGCAAATACGCTCGTGGTACTTTCCTTGCTGCCTGGAACAGTCAGTGTAATGCTTTCCTGTAAAGCCTTCTCCTCCTCCAGGTCTTTTTTTCAAAACTTCCCAGAGTTCTCACATGAAAAGAGCTAATAATTAGTAGTGTCCAAACTGTGGAACTCGTGGGGATGAGAACAGCAGAAGGCCTTGCTGTGTTGTACCAAAGGGTCGCCTTGCGTAGCCTCTGTCTCAAGAACTGGTCAATAGCAGGTGCTTAAGCACGTGAATAAAACCAGGGAAACTCAAGTACCCTCCTAGGCTCCAATGAGCAGTATCCTGAGGGTTTCTGTGCCAGCAAGTGCTCCCTTTCTGGGTATGTGTGTGTATGTATCTATAAATACATTTATGAAGAATACGTGCACGTATCTGGTACGTAACTACACTTGCACAGATCATCCGTATCCATAGCTTCAGCATGTTGACGTCCAATCTCGCGGAATAAAGATAGGTGATCCTGTTCACTGAGTTAACTGGGTTAGATCCTGAGCTCCCATAAGCTGCTGATGTGTGCTTGTGGAGTAAGGTGATCCGTGGGATGGCACGTGTGCTGCGCAGAAGAGGAGTCGCTGTTTAACTTCCCTGGTTGAAGAGTCAGGGAACTGGTTTCCAGTCTTTGCTGTGAAGGTTTGAGAGTGAATGGGAGTTCTCCTTGTTGGCATTTAGATCTCTGTAGCCACCCAGAGGGTGGATTTTCCTATCGGATGTAGTTGTGGTTGGGACAGTCTGGCTTGTCAGTGTGACGTTTCAAGGGAAGCTGTCAGTGTAAACTTCAGAGAAGTACTTTTTTCCCCTGCACTTGTTCCTATTGCAAATGACACTTTGACAACTCTTAAGAGGATTTTCCTCCTATTATTTCAACTTGTAGGTCTGATCAAACTTACTTATGCTTTGTAATAGTTTCCTTTGCCACTCATGTTCTCGTTTGCTTTGACTGATGTTCTGGTTAACCCACAGGAGGGAAGCCAAAACATTTCAATAGAGGCAAATCACTGCACAGAGCAGGCATTTCAGAACAGCTGAGGTGTCTTGCTACATGAAACTATACAAATTCAGGCCTCAATTTAATAATTGGATTCTTTTGCATATGAGCATCTGTCAGCTCCTGCATGTGTATGCAAAACAGTGTTTCTGTAATAGAAGAGTTATACTTGTAGAAGTCTTAAGATTGTAATTGTTGCCTGTGCTTATTTGTCCAGTATTGCAGTACAACCTAACAGCTTTTGACATATTCTTTATAAAACTGGGAAAATTATATATGAGCAGTTCTTAGGGGGTTTTATGCTTCAAAAGTAATCTAGCATTACGTTTAATAAACTACAGCTATTCTTTAAGTGGTTAATCAGTAATTAATCAGCTTAATCGGTAGTTTTCCATTCAGCAGAAGCTTATGGCAAATGAAGCTATACAGAAAGCCATTGCACAGGCAGCTATATTATTCATTGTAGTCATACACATTATGGTGAAACATATTGTACCCCATACTGTCTTGTGGTAATTCTGATGTTATTTCTGGTTTTCTTGCTCTCAGTATCATCTCTCTTTCTAGCATAGTAAGTACCAGTTTTAACTTTTATTCAGTGGGGAGGTTGTGGTGTGTTAGACTTTTGGATTTTATATATCAGCAACGTACATGAACATATACATCAAAGGAGCACAGTTCTTAGAAATTTGCTCCTAAATAAAAATTTCCAGTCTAGTACTTCATGAACAAAAGTTAGGATTAGATGTTTTAAATTTAAAAATAACAAGAAAGCTTTAGTCATTCTTCATTACATGCATGTAACAGGTCTGTACTTTGACTTTACATTCCTTTTTTGGCTGAGTACACTTTAGCATGCATTTAAGAATAGATCTATGAATGATTAAACACTTTACATTTTCTCTAATCAGTAATGAATCCATTATGTTTGCATATGCTTATTTGGTCTCTATTACATAATGTTAGAATCTGTTTAGTATTCATGTTGATCAAAGAAAGGCTTGTCTCCTGGTTTTCTTTTGAGAACAGCGCAGCAACCAGATACAGATCATACTAGTAAAAACATGTTTTCTTTAGATAAGATTGTAAAAATCAGTGTGAATCCTCTTTCAGTGATCCAGACTGCTGGTCTTCAGGGCTGTCTGAAAGTGTTAGAGAAGCCTAAATTTGGAATAACTGGCCCAGAAGCAAGAGAGCTGCTGTGAGCTGGCCCAACACACACTCCATGCTTGCCTTCTGTGTGAGGCTCGAGATGAAGATATGCACAAATTCATTTTCACGAGAGCTAAAACTTCATTTTCAGCAGGCCATCGTCTTCCAAAGAGCATGCAATTGATTCAGTTTTAAGCTAATAGCTGTGGTGTGCCTCTGGCATTGATGGGCTAACATGACCACACTTAACTCATCAAAAGAAAAAGGCCAGAGAAACTTGGAAATGCAAAGGGGGCTTCAGTTCATTTGTGCAGTTTTCCTGAAATAGCAGGCAGTTCAAGGTTTACAGCTGTTTTGTAGCTTTGCCCTGTGTAGCACTAAACCACATTGATAAACTGAAATCACCTGCTTTTAGAAGAGGTAACTTTGCTTGTTTGACATAACTTCTATGTTTATGTCTGTTGACAGTAAATCTGATGAGTGCAGTTTGGCAAGAATCTGGGATTTCTATGTTTATTCCTTAAGCAACATCCAGATTGTCACAGTGTGATTCTTTGCTGAGGGAGGTGGGTGAAGGATGCTATGCTCATCTCTTTATATGACTGACAGATAAGCTGCTGTATGACTGATGAACTGCTATATGAATCCTTATAATTTAAGACAAGACTATAAATGAATGTGATGACAACGTCTGTCAGTGTGTCCATGAATTGCCACAAGTGCCACAATTGCTGGCTTTAATGAATTTGAGAGGAATGAGAGGGAGAAGAGCAGGCTAAACAAATGTCGAAATGTGACCAGAGAAGCTGAAATTGTGGTAAGGGGTCGGTAAAACTACTGAACATGTAACAGCAGCTTGCATAACCTTCACTAAAATAATCCTAATTTGTTTTTAAAACAGCTTCTGAGAGTCATTACTATGACCTTTTGGGTAAATTGTGATGAACGGATTATGTTACCTTCTAGCTATTCCTGTTCCCTTCAGCATGTGCTCTTTTGATTTATGTTGGTTTGATCCAGTTGAACTGGATCAAAAGCTCACACACACCAGATTTTCCTAGGTAAGGTTTTTAATAAAACTTGTCCAGGATTGCTTTTGAGGTGCTGTTTGATTTCAAGAGAAGGGGATTTTGTAAAAGAAACAGGCCAGCAACCGTAGTGAGTGCCAGTGCCAGGAACATTCTCACTAGTCATGCTGCAGAACTGTTGTGTTCAAACCCTACCTCTGCTCATTATTAGAGCTCAGGACTGAAAGCAGTTCTGTCACAGATGCGCTGTGTCATGGTGGGTGTGTAACTTAACCTCTGGTTTAGTTTTTAATGTGTAAAATGAGGATAATGGTGTGTGCTTTATTAGGAGAACCATGGACATTAGGCTTAGGGAGTACTTTGATCCTTGAATGGAAGGAGCTGTATTTATTTAAAGACAAAGAAGGTATTTAGCCTTCAAGCAAATGAGGTGGATTTCACGCTGCAATTCTGTACATTTAAAGTCAATCTCCTGTCTTGCAAATAATCTTGAGCTTTGCAAAAGTGACTATTTCTTGCATTCTCATATGGAAGTTTTACAGTGCAGCTTGTCTGCGAATTGGCCTTGTAAAACAATTAAGCAATCAAATAAAGCTCTGTGGTGGATTTTGGCATTGAGTCCCTGGCTGGATGCCATCAGAATGTCAAGTGGAATTAGTATTTTAGCACTCCTGATTTTCAGCATCACTGTTTTCAAAAATGAGTGGCCCTGGTGTGGAACCTCTTCTTACATTCTGATTCCATTAACACTTCCTTGAAAGCATTTGAAAGAAAATACCCTGCATTTCATTCTTAATGTAACACAGACTAATAGAGATGCTGTGTGAAATCAGGGAAAATAGGGGTAATAGTGAGAAATGCGGTTGGTTAATTTTAAATATAAGCTTTGTTTTGAATAACTTACAAAGTCATTATCATGTAATGTGATCGTTAGAGTAATTGTGGATTGAGAGGAGCACTTTATAATTACTGGTTCACCAGTGAAGGTGATGCCTGGGGGGTCAGCGGAGGTAGGAGACCGATCTATAGCCAACTTCTCAGCTGGGCAGGAAGTGTCTCTGCTATAATGTCCCCTGGAAGCATTTTCTGGTCATCTTCCCAGTTTACAGTGCTATTCTGTGGCAGCTGTTTAATAAGGAAGTGAAATACTGAGGAAGAATGAGAATAAAAACAAATTAGCCAGTGTTAGAAGTTAATTCCAGCAAATCATTTGGATTGCTTTTGGATTAAGGAACAGTAGGTCTTTGTATGAGAAGGGCAAAGATGGAAAGGAAGTGCCTGGGGTTTTTTTAAGCTTTTATTTTGAAAAAACCACGTATTCGTACTGCTGTAGGAGTAGCCTTTGGTATATATGTTTCACAGGCCAAATTAAAATTAATTTTAAAAGCCAGTATGCTTACAGTTTCTTGCCACTTGATCTTCCTGCTTGCTACTTTACAGCAATTCTGGCTTTTCTGATGCCCAGCAGAGCAGTCTTGAGAGGCATTTAAAGATTTTTTCATATTTATTAGTCACATTTTTGTAATTACACACTGTCAAAATCAGCTGCTTTGTCGGTTCTGGTTTCTATCTCACTATACATCAGTTTACGTCTGTAGAACAGAAGGACGGATGAGTGTTCAGCAGCATTATTGAATTAATTTTCCCTTTCAGACCCCGACCTTTGGTTGCTAAAATGTTACAATAAATATCTAGTGGTTCTGCAGCACTTCGCTATTAATGCCTGGTGTTTTGGCAAACAGAGATGCAAGTATTGATTTAATTTTAAGTACTGAAATGCTAAGCATTTGTGATTCATTGTTTTATTGTTTTAAAGCACAATGTTTATCTGATATCACACAAAGTTGTTTTGAGTTATTTGAGAACAAGCATGGGGGTTTTGTGCTTGAGAAAACTCAAGGGTTGGGAGGAATAATGGTATCAGCTGTGAGTCTGGCTGTTTGTACTTATGATAATGGAGTAAGTTTTTAAATATATCCATAAAGAATACTGAAAACACATGCAAGATAAGTGTTTTCCTTGGTTCCTTATGAATGGCATTCCTAACAACGCTTTCCATGACCTCTCCCTCACCTACAACTTGTTATCAAACTTCAAAATATGTTGCCAAAAGTGGTTGTAGCGAATCTCTGGCTCAGATTTCACTCAGTACTGTGGTAATAGTAGCATAAAAAGGCAAAGAGACTCCTTTTATTGTTGAAGGTAAATGGATGTTTTAATTCAAGTGTTATATTTGCAGAGCCTCAGTTGTTTTGTTTTGCTGTGCTGCTCAGGACTATGTTTATCTTTGAACAACTAGGCAAGTACATCAGCGAATATTGCCTGGTAACATCACACGGTCACCCTGGAAATCTGAGAGAGCAGTACAAGCAATGCTTTTAGAAAATCCAAGTTAATTTCTAGCTTTGCTGAATTTATTTTTTTTTCAAATTCACATTGTGTTCTTATTCCTAGTCTCGCATGGTTCTTAGTTGTGAGAGATGGAGGGCAGAGGGAAGGTGGAGCCATGGGATTTTTGTGGTTATAATTTGCTATAATCCTTTACACCTAGGGTTTAGTCTAACCATGCATTCTTGATAGTGCACTTGTGCAACTCTCAGTTAAGGTCAGTGTCCAAAACTTTCTGTGAGAAAGTTCACTGAATAAACTGGAGTTTCCTTAGGGCATATTTATGACAAGATGAGAGTCTAAATCGGCTTCAGTTAGGGCAAGTCTGTAATGGAGGATTTATTTTTCTTCAGTAATAGACTTGTATCATTCTTTTAGATGAGCACAATGAAATACTAATATATTTTTTTCTTATGACAAGACTGCATTTGCTTGTGTAAAGTAGTCCATGGTAAAAATCTGAAGAATTTCATTTCTATGCCAAACGAATAAAGCAAAACATCCGTGTATACCCCCAACAAGCTTATGTTCTCTTAACATAAATAACAAAAGTCATTCCTATCTATCACTGTGCTCAGAAATTTTCCGTAGAGATATGTTTCTCTGGATAACAATGCAAGGGCAAGATGCTGCATCTGTTTAGGACTTAAACCAGTTAAAAACTGTTGCTATACTTAGCAAGTAAATATCTGTTTGTCAGTAAAATGTTCAGGAAGTCACAGTAAGTTTTCTTATTGCCAAATGAGAAACATAATCTGGAAATTCCATACATGACACCATCTTCTGAGTCTTAATAACACTGACATACTCACAGCAGGATACCGAGCTTGTTCTTAGCAATATGGATCAAATGGGTTTTATATGATGGCACAAACAGGCAACTAGGAAATACTCTCCAATTTTGCTCCCACATCTGCCACTTAACACGAGTTTAAAGAAGTTCTTTAAGCTTCTGGAGTACCAGTTTATAAAAAGCAAGTAGCTTACAGGTTTAGAAATGTAACTTTTTTAAAAAAAAATCAATACCTCGTGCTTAGCATGTTCATGTGTAAGTACAAGATGGTAGCTTTGATTTATTTGAAATCCTTTGAATACTTACCCCTGTGTTTCAGTTCTAGGTACCAGAATATCCTCCTTTAAAGAGTTAATTAACAGAAAAAAATTGACAGCCAGACCTGAAAGTAAAAGCTGCTTTAATCAATAGTCTGGCAGATGGAAGGACTGTCAGGCCATGACTTCAGGATTCATAGCTTCTCCCACAAAGTGATGGGCATAGTAGATCAGAGAGCAGAGAAATGCTCTATATTTATGAGTATTTGATGTATTTCTCTCACCTTGCCTCCACCTGAGCATTGCAGTACTCTGCAAACACTAGTGAGTGGTGCATCAGTGTGCTGTGGCACAGGGGAGCATCACTGCTGACTCTTTACAGCTGGGGAAGCTGAAGCTTTGAAAAATTGATTTCTTTATGCTGACTGTGATAAAAACTGAAAGATGGGCCTAGGATTTTTTTTTTTTTTTGGCTAATTCTGGCTCTATGCATTTTTTTCCATTACTGCTTTTCAGAGCAATTAAATTTTGTCCTGTATTATGTAGGCACATAATAAGAAAATAGGGTGTTGGTTTGGGGTTTTTTTAGCAATGCAGTGGAACATCAAAAATCTATTTTCTTGGCTACAAAATGGTGGTTATTTTGTGAAAATCAGTTTTATTAGAGAGGCATAAGAGTGAAGGGAACTACTTGGTCTCCTGGTGTCTTAGAAAGTCTGATCCTGTTGCTTGTTGAAAGAAATGTGACTTTGGGGTTTTTTTCCTAAATTATATTAGATTCAAGAGCACATGATGTGACTTAGCTCTGGTAATAATAAATTCTGTTGGTAGTCTTCTATCAAAATCAAATTAACAAATTTAAATTACAGTTTGACTGTAATTTCGTTACTAAGGCTGTCAATTAGCATCAAAACTATTCTTAAACTCCTTGTTATTTTATGTAAATCAGCTGGTATGGGAACTGTCAGTGGCTCTAGTTAAAGAGTGTTTGATTAGTTAATTAGCTGAGTACTACAGGAATACATTTTGAAGCTTTAAACTGTGACCTTTTGGCAATTAAGTTATATTTCATTTTTTCAGTGAGGGCTGATTTTTGTTTTGTGTTACTCTTCCATGGAAGGTTTTTTACTAGAGATTTAAGCAATGCTTTATTGATCATATATTTAACAATTTTTGTTTATTCAGCCTTGCAAGCAACTGTGGGAGGTACCAGGTCCTCAGAGTGAGAATCTTAAATCACTGCTTAAGCCTG
This sequence comes from Corapipo altera, assembly GCF_003945725.1. NCBI lineage: Eukaryota > Metazoa > Chordata > Aves > Passeriformes > Pipridae > Corapipo > Corapipo altera. The sequence goes on along the minus strand of NW_020884899.1, from coordinate 9,592,367 downwards.
TTCCTGTGAGAGTATTTCTCCTGGGAGCTTGTGTGTGTGTTTAGCCATTACTGTATTTTCACACCTTGAAAATAAGCCAGAAGAGTCAAGACTGTTAGAGTGAGGGGATCTTCAGGGCTTTTATATAATAACAGATATATCAGAAGGCATGGAAAATGATATTAAAGGATTGCCAGCAAAAGTTTTTTGGTCTCAAGACTTCAGCTGAAGGAGGGAGAATAGTCACAGTTGTGTGATGTGCACCATGATTTCCTATTGCGGAAAACAATGATCCTTACCGACTTTTAGACAGTTCATCTTTGGATGATTACACTGGTTACCAGGAATAGGGGTTTGTTTTTTGTTTGTTTGGGTTTTTTTGCTTTTTACTGTTCTGTTGGAGAACATCCCTACAAATCCTTAACATGTCAGGTGCCAGTTCAGTGTTAAGTCTGTTCAGCCAGAATTGCAAACAGCAAACTTAAGTCACCTATTTGAGGGGAAGGAGGTAGTTTTATATATATATATATATAAACAAGCAAACAAAACCCATGTAATTCCCCAAAGAAGAGATCCAGAAAACCACTTTTCAGGAGGCTGACATGGCCTTTCGTACTATTTATTTTCACATGTACCATAATCATTCTTCAAAAGCTTTTATTTCCTCCGTGGACCTGTGTCAGTAGAGTCTGTAATGACAGTTCTGAGCTGCTGAGTTACAAGGCATTGATTGTGAGGTCCTGTTCAAAGCTGTTTTGCATTTGTGAGTGTTAACAGAGCAAGTGAGATCTCCAGCCTGTGCTGGAGTGTGAGATCTGTGTGCAAGATCTCCAGCCAGCACAAGATTATGCAAGGACTGAGCCTAGCTGAGCTGACGTTTTCCCTCGTGCTGCAGCAGCTGCTGGCTGCTGGTAATAAATCCCTCACTTTAAAGAGCAGTGCAAATCGATTTAAAAGTTGGATGGTGAACAGTTTGGAACTAATTAGGAAAGAGCAGCAAGAAGTCTTTAAAGAGACTGTTACTTGTAGTAGATACATTGTAAAAAACAGGACTCAGTCTGTGCTAATATGAAGTGAACATAGCTGTAATTTCCCAGAAATGCAGAGTATTAAATATGTTAATGGTTTGAAGGGGAATTTGAGTTTTAAACTACCTGGGCATTTATTTGAGACCTGCAGGTTTCACAGTACCTGTGAAGCCATGTGTGTGTGATGTGTTCTAAAATTAATAAATAATTAAACTTTATACTTTCTGGGCTGGGTTTTGGTAGGAGAAGGCTGATCAGCAAGAAGACTCATTGTTTCCTAATTAGTGGAATGTGCCAAAAGCATGCTCCTTCAATGCAAAGAGTTACCATTGTTACTAGGACAGTATTCCCAGTACCACGCTCATTTTTTTGTGTAAAAAAAATCTTTTCACTACATTGTTGGTAAACTCAATCCAGACATGTCCTAAGCACAATTTATGATAATGTGGGAGCTGAATGTACAGTGAAGAATGTGTTATTTCACTCATTCCATGTGAATTTCCACATGGTGGACATTGGCAATCACTTGTGTGGAAACAGATAAAGAAAGAGCAGCATTGCTTGGATGCAGATGGGAAAACACAAAAGGTAGAGTTTTTCAGCAGTGGCTGAAGGTCTGCACTGCTATTCTGCAGCTCTTAAACCGTCTATTGCTAACACTGGCTTTATTTAACGTGGACACTTTCCTCCAGGGAATGGAGAAACCATAGCTCAGTTTCTGTAATCATTTGTTGAAGTGTTGCTTTCCTTGTCTGCAAGTCTGGGCTGAACTGCAGCCGTTTAGTGCTCAGCAATTGTGTGTTTGTTATCCTTAGTCTGCCTTTATTATACTAAAAGCTGTATCCCATCCTGTTACAGTGAGGGCTTTCTTTATAACCTCACCCTTGTTTTCTATAGGAAATGGATTTGTGCTCTGCGTGGGCTGTTCTTTACAAAAGCTGAAAACTGTTTGGTCAATACATCAGGATAATTCCTAAAAAAAAAAAAAACTTGTAAATAATTTCAGTATTTTCAGTATTTTCGTTTAGACCTTCAAACATTTCTTCTTCAAAACCTGAAGTATTTAAACAGGGCATGATTTACTAGATGGGAATTACATTAGGCTTCCATGCACAGTGTTGGATCAGGTGACCAGTTTCAGAAGCTGATATTCAGGCCTATTGAAGTACAACTTCCTATAGTGGCAAACTGGGGACTAAATGATTAGTAAGGGGTTGGAGAAAGGTGGCACCTTCCTTCTCAAACATTGACATGTGTGGTTATTCTGAGCACTCTGTATCATTCCTGTAAATTTTACTGCTGCTCTCCAGAAGCTGTAAGTCCAGCCCCTGTGTGCAATCAGTGAACTTTAAATATAAGCTTTATGCTGTTCTCTTGGCTCAGTATTTTTGAAGCATTATGTGAATGACACATTTACTTTTTTAAAAACAAGTCTAATCCTACGAATAGCAAATGCAGTCAGAGAGCTGGAAGCACACTTGTGCACATACATTGACTTCATTCTTTGTATACCACGTCCTCCAGAGTTCAGTTCTTTCTTTTGGTTTATTTCTATTCTGTTCACTTTCCTGACACTGTCTGTTTTTTACTGTATTTCCTGCTTGTCCTTCCTCCCTCTGTCTCTGGCTTCTCTCTCAGTGGGATCTTGTTACCATCACTGTGGTTGTGTTTTCCGCTGTCTCTGACAGTCACTCCGTTTGCTGCCAGGCCTGATCCAGACGTTCTGTCCTTTCTCCTGCTTGCCTTGCCTGCTGTTGTGGAGGCAGGGAAAGGTAGTCCATGTGAACTCTTTGACACATTGGGTAGCTGGATGCAAGGTTAAAAAACAAACAAAAGAAAATAAATGAATAACTTGTCTGCTCTTCGTTTGGCGCTGCTGAGACAATTACCTAACATGGTATTTAGCAAAGAGCAGGGGGTAGTTCTGTGTCCTGTACACAGAAAGAGCTGCTGTTCAGTGGCACTAGCAAGGAAACCTGTAAAGCTTAGCTGGAGTCCTCTGCTTGCATTTTCCCTGTTCCTTTGTGTAATATTTGCCAGTAACTCGTTTTGACTTCAGGAGAAGGACAATTCTAGTTTCCTTGTTGGACAATTATATTTGAGATGCACATTTTTCTTTATTAGCTAGTAAAAAAATCCCACTGTACTGGAACAGTGTCCAGTATTTCTTGATGTGATGGGATGAAATGCACCTCTCTTAGAATAAACTGTTCCCATATTCTACAGCAGTTGTTGAACAGAGGATTAATACGCAGATATATGGAGATCAAGATTTGTACCCTAGAGTCTCACAGGGACTGGAAGTACTTATCACTTGGCTCTAGGATCTGATATGCTAAGGAACAAGATTTGCCTCTTAAATAGGCAATTAGTTAACAATTAGTTATGTAAACATAGTAGCATGAAATACATACAGGTATGTAATCTCTTCAAATTGAAATGTTAAGTTCTACTTTGAAAAACACAAGCAGCCTCAGGGCTGAGAGTTTGACATGCTTGTTACAAGCACAGCTGCCTTTTCTGAAGCTACTAAACTCTTTAATGTGTCTGAGAAATTGCTTTACCTGAACGTCTTTTCCCCTCCCCCAGAAAAATGATGAAAATGGGAATTGCTCGGGTGAAGGGATTGAGTTTCCAACAACTAACTTGTATGAACTGGAGAGCAGAGTTTTAACAGATCACTGGTCCATACCCTACAAGCGGGAGGAGTCTCTAGGCAAGTGCCTAATTGCATCCACCTACCTAGCAAGACTGGGTAAGTTCTCTTTCCACAAATATACGGATTATATGTTCAAAGGATGTCACAGACAGTATGCTGGGCAGTTGTGTGTTTCACTTTAATCTAGCAGTTGTTTACTTGGCACCCCCATCACATCTCTGGGAAAGTGGTTAACAGTACACTGTTCCACCCAATGCTGTAAAAAGAATGTTGATCTCTTTTCTTTTTCTCTCAAGTAATTTGTTCACTTAAGCTTTTTTAAAAACGGGAGCACATGTTTCTTTATGTTCTAATGATTGTAGGAATTACAGTTTTTCAGAGCTGAATTACTGACTCGTTTTTGTCATTGTGCTGGTTATTTTTCCATTCGTAAAAACAAGCTGTCATCTAAATCCATGCTGTGGCACGCTTGTATAACTCGTTGTTTTTCCCTAGTGAAATGCTTGTATTGTGTTAGACCCGAATTTGACTTTTCTGTATTCAGTAGTTTGGCTGGGGTTAAGGGTGTTAAGGAGGCACCACGCCCAACAACTGGTATATAATGAGAGTACAAGATGTTTTTTCTGTCATGCCTGATGGCAGACTAAAGGGATGTTGTAATCTCTTGGAAGAATACAAGTCAAGTGATTCTGGTTTGCTTCTTTGCTTCTAAGCTATATTAAAAGACTGTGCTTAGATTTGGGGTTGGATGGAGGCTGTGAAGCATCAGTAATGATGTACAAATTGTAAACTTCGAAGTTTACAAGTTACTTATGGTGAGAATGCTTAAAGAGGTTGTAAAAGGTGGACATTGTGAAACTCCTTAGTTCTGAAAGGCAGTTCTCTTGACTCATGCATTTTGTTGCTGAAAAGCATGCTACTTGTGAATGAACAGTAGCACATTTTTTACTGCTGGTTTGGGTTGGTGTTCCCAAAAGCTTGTGATGAGATCCCTGAGGTAATCTTAAAAAGTATATTTTAAAAATACTTTTAAAATGCACTCTCCTTTCTGTAAAGGTCTTTCTGATTCCGATGAGAATTGCAAGAGATTTATGGACAGATGCATGCCTGAAGCATTTAAAAAGGTCAGTAGGTACAGCAGACCAGTTCAATGTTTCTTTGCATTGTTCTTGGCGGAAGTAGCGTTTTGTAATCCAGACTTCAGAAAACTATGGCAACTGCCAAGTGTGTTCTTAGATTAAAGTCACACAAATTATTTTCCTAGACTAAAATCATACAGAAACTTAGATTAAAATCATACAAAGTCCCAGTTCTGCAGCTCTGGGCAACTGTAGCACACAGCTTTTTTCTTTACTTTTTTCCCTTAAATGAAGAGCTCTGTAATAATTAGCAGAGCCTAAGGACAGGTTTAAAGACCCTTGGATAAGGTCATTAGTGGCAAGTTCACAATCTGATTTCCCTTAACTATTCTTTCTGCTCCTTCTTCAGAGGGTTGCTAATTTCTTTTCACAATCCATTTAGAATTTGTCTTTCCCCTCAGTGTTTAATGCCTTGTGTTTCTCTGGGTCTCTGTGACTTTTCTCTAAAGACCTTTCCAAACCAATTCACTTCCCACTATTCTATCCATTTTGGATATTGTCTAAATTTCTTGCCCGGTTTTTCAACCATATGCATAAAAACACATATACACCTTTTTAAAAGTTACTCAGTCCTAGTCTTAAATTAATGAGAATATAATTATATTTAGGGAAGATAGAAATTTAAGGGAAAAATTCTTTTTCCATTTGGCTATCAAAGTAATAATCTTACATACTATAGTTTTATATCACTTGATGTTTTTTGCATATAAAATAAATGATGTAGATAGTTCCTGCAGAAGAATAATCTGTAGAAATCTAAGTTTAGAACATGCTGAATTACAATTTGCTGAAATATTTGCGAGAAACGCTATTAATGGTACAAAAAATAATTGTATTTAAACTATTTAGTTTTTTAACTGCTTCTGTTCAGACCCAGCTAGCAGACATTAAATGAAGTTCGCAGATGGCAGCCCAGTGTCCTTTATAAACAACATGAGACCAGATTCAAAGAACATGTTTCAGTAGGTGGGAAGCAGATTAAATACCTCTCTCTTCATGGTACATGGCCTTTGTTTTCCAATAGAGGCTGCTCAAAAAGTGTGAATTGGTAAATGGTTATTACAGCTCAATCAGTTCAGCTTTGTGGCTGCCTACTTGAAGATTTAATAGTTGTGAGTTCAATCTGCAAGCAAATTAGTTTCATATTAGTTGTTCTTTGCAAAGGTTACAGTCTTTACTAGTGCGTGGAAATGGAAAACAGTTTGATACATTTTATTTTCTGTCATGAAGTGTGATTTAAGGTGTTCTTCAGCAAAATTACAAATTGAATTAACTGTTAAGGCATTAGTGCAGGAAGAACACCTGAAAAACACACCAGATAGTGATTAGTGCACTCCAAGGAAGCATTTGCTCTGGAAACAGTCTTTCTCCTGTTTTGTGATTGTGCTCAAACTTTAAAAAAGATCACTTTTTTTTCTTTTTAAGCTGTTAACATCCAGTGCCGTTCACAAATGGGGAACTGAAATCCATGAAGGAATATACAACATGCTTATGCTGCTAGTGGACCTGGTTGCAGAGAGAGTAAAACAAGATCCTATTCCCGTGGGCCTGCTTGGTGTACTTACAATGGTATTTGACTCTCTGATGCAATTTCTGATATCTGGATATTTGGCATTTTGTATTTATGGTCTTGATGCTTTTTCCAACTGTGAGTTGTAGTTTATTGTTTTAAAATCTGCAGCCATTGCTTGCAGATATTTTACATCCAGCATACAATTCAAAGGGGTGAATACTGTTCTAAACTTCTGAAAACTAACAGTCTCAAAAAAAAAAAAGTCACATTTGCTATCACTTCACTGTTTATTTTTTAAAACTGGTACTTTGAGTTGAGCTCCCCTTTTTACAGCTCTCTAGCTCACGTGGTTATTGGGTATTGTCTGTACAGAATGGAAGCTTCAGAATGCTTTATACAATGAGAACTGAGAGGCTGGAGCAGGTGGCTTCTGTTCAACTTTATTTTTTGCTAGATCTTTAACTGCCAACCCAGAAAATGCTTGATTGAAAAAGTCAAATATTATCAAGATAGGTTTTGAGGCTGGCATAATCCATGGTGTTCATTGTTCTTTCAAGGCATTTAATCCCGACAATGAATATCATTTCAAGAATCGAATGAAGGTGTGCCAGAGAAACTGGGCAGAAGTTTTTGGGGAGGGGAACATGCATGCTGTCTCACCCATATCCACATTTCAAAAGGTAAGCATGGCCATGCCCTAAAAACTTCTTTTAGTGTAGATGTTTTTGTTTCAGAAAAGATTGTTTGATTAGTAGGTATTTATAGCACAAGACAGCTTCAATATGTCACCAAGAATTATAGCAAATACATCTTCAGTATATGTTGGTCTGTAGAAATGAATTTGTCCTCTCAAACTGTCCCAGTTCTCTGTTAGAGGCTAGATTTAGAAACTTCTGTACTTTCATGTCTAAAGTAACACAACAGTCTGTGTGCTGCTTTAGACATGAAGTACATAAGGGGTAGATCTGTGTATCTAAGGACTGACATCTGTTTGATTGTTGAGTGTGAAATGACCAGGATAACTCCAAGTGTTCTAGCAGAGAATTCATGCTTTTCTGACAGCAAGGGATATGATATCCTCATGTCAGACACACTGACAAGGAGGCAGTTTTTGAGGTTTGCACTGTCTTGTCGCAGTTGTTCCAGATGGGTGGGTCTAAAACAGAATCAGTGGAGTTGATCTCTCCTTCAGGAAACAAGTTTGTGGCCACAGAAAGAAAATTCTACATCTGCTGCTTTGGGAAAGGTTCTTTAGCACTGTTCCACGCTGCTAATGTGCTATAAATACAGTTGCTTGTGAGTCAGCAGCCACAGTGTGTACTGTTGCCACAGCACATGGGCAGTGATGTCAAGCAGAGTCCAAAAAAGGATGATGCTCATGAGAACCAACCAGAACTTCAGCTGTGTGCTTAGTAAAGGAGCTGTTACAAACACCTGCTGTTTCCTTTGAAATAACAGTGTTAACATAACATTTGAGGTGTGGGTTAATGGGCTGAATGTGTCTGTCCAAATTCCTGTTTTAGAAGACAAATCTTTAGCGTTGATGTTGCAGCTACTAACTTGTTAATGATCTTATTGTTCAAGGAACCTCACGGGTGGCTGGTGGATCTGGTAAACAGGGTATGTAAATGTAAACCAAGCAGAATTGTTGTTTGTCACTTAAATTATTTGTCTTCAGAGATAATTTTTGTTCCCCCCCCACCCCACTCCGACTCATTTTTTCACTCTTCACTTTTCTGACAATGACAAAAATACAGTTTGAGATCTTAATCCTGCCTATATAAAGGGGAGGGCCTTGCAAACTACATCTTGTTGAATTGCTGCCTTCTCCCTTGAGCACCCTTACCCCTAGCGTGGTAGCTATGGCTAGAGGAAGTCAAGAGCTCAACTTAGGCTGCAAACAAAAGTCTTCCAATCAAAAGTGCTGGGCTAGTCAGCTCTTGCTGTATGTGGTCTAACTTTCTTCCCTATGTCCTTTTTTACTGAAGACAGAGTTTGTAACTTGATGTTTAAAATCTGGAACCAGGTATAATTGCATTGAATTCTCCAGTGTGCCCCTGAATTCCCATGAAAACATAAAGCTTATTTTGAATGGAATATTCCATGTTAGAGGGTACTTGTAGGCATCTTGGTAACTGTTAGTGAAGTATTTTCTGTGCTCTCTTATTTAATACTGTAGTTCACTACATAATACTGATTATTTTATTTCAGTTTGCAGAGTTGGGTGGATTTTCAGCAATTCAGTCCAAACTCAATTCAGAAGATATTGAACTTGGGGTGAGTTCATCTTCTGTCATGAGGCTTCTCCCTTTCCATTACACCCTTCATGTAGAACAAGCGGTGTCCCTTTTGGCAATACCCTTACCTTTGCTTTGGTATCAGAGCAACATTCCCACAGAGCCCTGGAGAAGTGCTGTCAGACTGAAGGTCAAATGAGGTTGTACAGAAGAATTCTGACTGAAGAGTTTTGGAGACGTCACAGAAAAGAAGGAAAATTAGTGTACCTTTTTGCTAACATTCAGCCTTCTGGTTAAATGTCAATCAAAGTAGTTTCACTGTATGTTCACCAGTATGTCCCTGGTTTTCTGTTTACTGCATCCATAGCTGAATTTAGCTGCAAGTGAATTGACTTCTGTCATTTATTATAAAAATCACAGTTTAAGAAAAAAAAATCCTTAGAAAGACAGTGTCTAATCCTAAACAACTTTTCAAAAGCTGTGTCTGAAAACTGAATGGTTCAACAGTGCTAAACTATTTTTGGTGTCAAAGCCTAACTTGGCTAGTTTTAGCTTTCTAACCTATATTCAGGAAACTTACGAATCTTTCATGGCTTGAAGAATGAGGAGGGTAAAAGCAAACAATGTCATTTGGAATCTTATCCCCCAGTATAAAATCAGTCTGCTTTCAGTGAAATGCCATTAGAGAGAATTCAACTTATTTTCTTGGGATATTGATATTTGTTGCTTTATGCAGAGATATGTGAGCATGACAGAAGAGTAAGGAAACACCATTTACATTCCAGTCCTTCAGTGGAAACTTTCACTTGACTTTGTTTAATGATTAATAACTGCTTGCTTAGGAAGGTCAGTGTCACTTAATTTAGGCCTTTGATTGCACTGGTGCACACTCAGTTTTACAGTTCTTGATCCAATGTGAGAAGAAACCGATTTTGATAATACCTTTATACATTTAATTTCTTTGATAATAGATACCACTTTAAAATCATGTGTTGAAGGGATCTTGACATGTATATGACACATTTACAAGAGCTTTCTCCCACGTAATGCTTGGGGAAAGAAATTTGCCATATGGCTTTAACCTTAAATTTTGCATTCACACTTCTCATTGCTGTAGAGAGCAAGCAAAATGTGATGTGTTCCTTTCCGTCTGTTTATTTCTGTGACTGAAACAGGATCAGTCAGAGAAGACTGAACAGGATGATGAGAGGACCAAGACTAGTGAAAACGGGGAAAGCACTTTTTATTTCAGGCAAAAGTATATAACACATACTGTATGCCATGTATAACATATATAATATATAGCATATACTCTAGTGTGTGCCATAGAGTAAATCTTTCCTGAAGCATGTGTTGTTTTTGGTGTGCAAGTCCTTTACAACAATCGTTGCAAGTGACTGGAAATTACTATATGAGATAAATAATACTTGTTCATCTTCATTTGCTTTTTAAGATACAGATTGCTAACTATGCAAAGATCTCTTACGTGTGCACCTAAATACTTGCTGTCTGTCTTTCAGGCAATCTCTGCATTAGTTCAGCCATTTGGAGTTTGTGCAGAATATCTTAACTCTTCTGTAGTACAGGTAAAATGTCTTTGTTATGAGTTGTCAGAGGATTGAAAATTTGCTTCCAACTGTGTTGGTGTGAAACCGGTGACTAATTTGAAAATCCTTCAAACCTAACGTTGCAGAAAGTACAGGAACCATTTTGAGCATCCTGAAGGTGATGAACAAAGGGCTCAGACAATGTTTAGATTCTTTTTCTAAGCAGTGATCTGTAGTCACGTATCTGCATCTGCAACAGCGAGAAGCTTTACCACTGCCATTAGTAAGCTTCATCTGTGTAAACCATGTGGGAAATGAATCCAGCCTGATGGATGGGTTTTGCATTTATTTTAACTTGCTGCCTGAGATCAAACACATTAATATGAGAGTTTACACTGCAAAAATTGTGGTACTGCAAAAAAAATTTCACTATGATATATTCATATGTGCAAATGCACTCCAGGCTTCACACCTGCACTCACCAACAAAAAATATTGAGTTAGTATGTGACTAAAAAAATATTTATTTGAAGAGGATATAGTTTAGAAGCCCATGGGAGTCAGAGAGGCACATGCATCTAATAACTGATGCATTTTGAGAGGTCCATCAGTCTGTCAGTTTTTGTAAAGCTGCATTACAGTGATGTGAAATCTTAATTACTTCTTTTTCTGCACATAGCTCTCAGGATAGTTTTATGTATGTTATAGGTGTTGCTTTATATCTAAGCTAATGGTGAGCTTTCAGCTAAGTATTTCATTTTGCTGCAGCCACATCTTTCGAGTAGTGTAATTGATTTCAGGAAACATTAAAATGATTGTCATGCCTTTTCTCACATTCTTTAGCCCATGCTGGATCCAGTCATTCATAAAATGATTAAATATGTACAGAATGTAGAAGAGAAGGACTTGAAAGACAAGGTAATGTTTTACATATTAAATATTTAGGAATAACTTCCTGTGTGTTTTGGAAATGCTGGCAATGTAGACTAAAACAATAGCTTTATTTTCACTGGCAAAAATACATCCTGTTCTGAATTCTGTCGTCGATCTATGACTGAATGACATAGATCAAAACGCATTTACCCAATTCCATTCAATACCTTTTTCAGTAGATATCTAACATTATGACCATTTTTAAAATTTTTTACCACTCTTGCTGTTGAATTTTTTTTTTTTGGTCCCCTTGTGCAGCATGTTGAATGCTTACTTCTCTAACTGACTTGAAGATGCTTCCTGTCATGCAGTCAGTGAAATTCTTATAATTTGTGTGCATATGACTGTTGCATTAGCTGTTTGCTTCTGAGAATTTGGTAGTTGTTGGTAAAGCGTCCATGCAAATAACTTGTGGCTACTTCCTGCATTACCCTGAATTTGGCATTCAGTTCTATTAAATTTTTGAGTGTTGACTTTTTAGATAAGACTTAAATTGTTAATTGTTAACTGGGAGGGGAGCAATTTAGTTACAAGAAATTTAGTTAACTACAGGGGAGCAATTTAGTGTAGCAAATCTGTAGCTTTAACCAATGGTTTTGTTATCCTAAAATTTCTGGAGTACAAGTAATACTTTAAGATGTACATGGTACTATATTTCATAGATTAAAGAGTCTGTCCTGGGTCACTAAACCTACTCGTTGTGGATCACAGATGTTTGAAACAGAATAGCAAAAATAGCAATGTCTCTATTTGTCCTTTTTTGTTTTGTTTTAAACAGAGACTAGTCAGTATCCCTGAGCTCTTGTCTGGTATCAAACTGCTGTGTATGCGCTTCCAACCTGATCTGGTTACTGCAGTCGATGACTTACGGCTGGACATCCTGCTGCGCATGTTGAAATCTCCTCACTTCAGTGCAAAGATGAATTCCCTCAAAGAAGTAGGTTTGCTTTCTATGTGTGTGTGTGCTCATGTGCATGTGTGTAAAGTGGGATAGGTTGTTAATAAGCCACCGAAACCACAACCTTAAAAAAAGAGGTGGCACAATATTTCTTTACAAATTATGTTACCTTAGCAAAAACTCAGTTCACAGTAAATACCAAAACAAGTTAATACAACAGGAGTTGTTTGTGGTATTTGTTCAGGAGTTGATTTAATATTTGTTAGCTACTGCAAGGGCTGTCGCCTCCAAACTAGAAAGAACTAGACATAATTTGAACCTTTTCTAAGAAGTGTGGTTTGAGATTGATTTATAGGCAATGGTCCATGCTATTCGCTCAGTATTCATTTTGAGATAATCCTGAGTATCCTGTGGCATATCCCTTTTTTTTCCCTTTTAATGGGAGAAAACAGAAAAAGACCAAATGGGACTTAAACCTCCACTGATGTCTCAGTCCACTCATATCAGGTCATTGCACTATGTAATTGCATTTTTTTATTATGGTTGTGTGCAGAGATTGTAGTGTTTGAGTCCCTCTTTTGTGCTTTTTCCTTCTTTATTTATTGGAAAATTGAGATGTTAGACCTCATTGCTGTTTGGTCCTTAATCATAAATGCTGTGTATCTGTGTGAAGTTATAAGAGTGCAGCTTTTGAAGGCTGTAGCAGAAATGTGCTCTTTCTCCCTAGAGTGAGGAGCCTGTATCGGTTCAGTATTGGATAAAAAATAGGACACTGATTTGAGCGTAACAAGCAGAAGGCTGAGATAACCTACTTCTGGTGTATCTGTAGAGAGATACCTGGCAGCACAGGCCAGCTTTTCTGTGTCATAATGAGAATAAGATTCTGCTGCATCAGAGACTGATGAGAAGGTGTTTCTGGTTAGGAATTTGCTTTTAAACAGCTTATTAAAAAAAAAAACCAAACAAATAAGTTAAAAAAAAAATCCAACAACCCCCAAAAACAACCAAACAAAAAAAATCCCAAACATTTCCTGTACTCAAAATATTTGGGGATTCCTGCTTAAGCTTCATAATAAGCCTTTTTGAATAGATTTCATTGTGTGCATGTATAATGCATGTGGCAATCACTGTTAGAATCTCACAGTTTGCAATTTCTAGGTAACAAAATTAATAGAAGACAGCACTGTCTCCAAGTCGGTGAAGAATGCAATAGATACAGACCGACTGCTAAATTGGCTCGTAGAGAATTCGGTTCTGTCGATTGCTCTAGAAGGTAAGAACTCCCACAAAGACTTTTGGCACGTGCTTTGAAGGACTTAAATTTAAAAATTTTATCTGTCCCTTTCAATACATTTTAATTTAACAGTATTAACAGGGGCGTTCAAGGCTTTGTTGTCTTCAAAATAAAGTAAAATTCTGCAAATTCTTCTACTATATTCTAGTCCTCTGTTTGACATCTGTGCAGATGTCTTCTGCTGTACCCTGGGTTTTTACTGTCAGTTTATATATTGTTAGCCTCTAGAAAAGAGAGAAAAGAGGATTTGCTTTCCCAACTGGTAATGTTCTACAGGGGTGGACTGCTATCACTTTTATGAAGTAAAAAAAATAAAAGTGGAAAGAGCCTTGTTCTTTTTCTTTGTACTGATAGACTTATCTGTAACAGTACAGAAAGAATTTTCAAATTAAGATTGCTTTGTTCTTCTTCCTTTTAAAAGAACTTGTTTGTTCTCATTCATTTAGTGTATCAAATATATTGTGTTTTAAATATATTAATTTAGTTACCTTTCTTTGTTTGACAGGTAATATAGACCAAGCGCAATACTGTGATCGTATAAAGGGAATTATTGAACTACTGGGCAGTAAATTATCTTTAGATGAGCTCACTAAAATTTGGAGAATTCAGGTAAGCAACCAAGGCTAGGCGGGTGCTTTTAGACTGTCTTTCAGAAGCACACATTGTAATAATGGGATTTATTTTGTTTATGATCTATGCGTCTCTGTTGCAAGGTGGAGATGTTGAGATTTTAACAGTACAATTAACACAGAGGCTTTCTTTTACTTTTTCCTTTACCATTTAAAATCAACTGTTCTTGTAACACAGTTGTTAAATCCTATGATGCAGTTCAGTTCTTTAGCAGTGTGTGCTAAGGGACTGCAAAAATATTTCGTTGGAATGAGAGGTTGGCAGCCTGGAAAAGGTGACAAAGTGTTTGTCTAGCCCAAAGACCATGCCTAAGTATTTTAATTTTTGTAACTGGAGATATGAATTTGAATGTGGCTTACAGTGTGACTTCAAAGAGAATGGGCTCAACCTGTATGAATTCCCATTTACAGTACCTACATATAATTGACCATATAATGACAAGTGGTCTTTTGGCTTTCACTTTATGTATATGCAACTTACCACTGTGTGGGAAAGGTGGTTTGAATGTTTAATGCAAATGACACGTGGAAACTTTGACGAAAAACTAATCTTCCCCTGCAGGAAATGGTTTTCTTCTCTGTCCAAATGTTGATGTTTCAGACTAAACTCATTGAATGTTGTCAGCCCTGCTGTATGTGCAGGCATAGCAGCAAGTCTTTAAATGCTTGGTAGAGCTGAAATATGATTCTAGTTCGCTCACTTTTATTCTTTAATAAAACACAAAACTTCCTCCCCCTCTCTGGCTGTTGTTACCATGGTGCCTCCATCCGTGTGGGAGGAGATTTTTGTATTGCTCACTTTTGAGTAAAGCCTTATAGGATGTCAGAGATGCAACACCCCGCACATGAACTTCACCGAGCAATAAAAATGGTGATGTTTGTATTACTCCCACTGCAGCAGGTAGAAACTGCTGTAATAATGGCAGATTTTTTCTTTCCTGCTTTAGAATTACTTCTCTCTGACCAGACCTCTCTGCCAGGCAAATGAGGAGCACAGACAGTTATTTTGACCTTGTTTTTCTAACATGTCAAAAGCTGCTATTCTTTCTCATTAGCATGAACAGTAGAATAATGCTTACATGAAGGTTTTTCTCTATCTCATTTGGGTTAAAGACCTACCTTCTTGTGTTTTCCTTCTTCTTTTCAGTCAGGACAATCCTCTACTGTGATTGAAAACATACATACCATTATTGCTGCAGCTGCTGTGAAGTTTAGTTCTGATCAGCTCAACCATTTATTTGTTTTAATACAAAAGGTAAGTTTTCATATGAATTTACATTCCTTAGGAAGAGAATTGATGAGATGTACTTTTGCATCCAGTGTATTGAAAGGCAAATGCCATGAATGCATTTGTATTTTCTATACAAATATAAAAATTGGCTATAACACTTTTCCTACTAATTTTTATGTTATCCCAGAAGCCTAATCTGTTACTGTATCGCTAATTGACTTAGATTTTATAGCCATTATATAGCCAGTCCTAAGGTACCTAAAGTATTTTATATTTATTCTCTAATAGTTTTATGTTTGAAAGAAGAGTTGGGCAAATTAGTCCTGTAACTCCCGGTAACAGAAATAAGGAAATACATATGGTGGAAACATATTTGTTTATACTTGATTTTCCTGCAGTAAAACAGTTGTGAATTACATTTTTGTGTACGTTTGAGACTTAACAGACTTAACACTGCTTGGTGATTTCTTTGCTATCCAGAGCTGGGAGACAGAGAGTGACAGGGTGAGACAGAAGCTGCTGAGCCTGATCGGGCGCATCGGTCGAGAAGCACGTGTGGAAACAACCACTGGAAAGGCACGTGAATGGTTTTAGTTTGAATTTCTCGTTTATTAAATGCAGAGTTGCTAGTCTCTGTGCTTCCTGGGTCCTGACTACTCTTCCACTTCTTCCTCTAGGTTCTGGAGGTACTTTGGGAGCTGGCTCATCTTCCAACATTACCATGTAGTCTTATTCAGCAGGCCTTGGAGGAACATCTCACAATCCTCAGTGATGCTTATGCAGTGAAAGAGGCAATCAAAAGAAGCTATATCATCAAATGCATAGAAGATATAAAGAGGGTTGGTTTATTATTTTATCTTTTCCAAAATGAGATCTTACTAGCCTTGATGTTGCCCTTTCTTTCAAGATACACAAATTGTGTGTCCCATCTGTAAGTTCTTACCTTGGGGAGTCCACGAGAGGGGTAGGCTTTGTGTGAGCCACTTTGTTGACCATGAGACTCATAGTAAGTCTCTTGCCTTTGTTTTAAGCAAATTTTCAGCACAAGGAGTGATCAGTTTATGGGAAACTACCAGGATGGGCCCAAGGTTAGAATTTGCAAATGGAACCACTATAAAGGTATGTCAGTATTTTAACTGTCCCTTTCATGTGAAAGCCTAGATTAGTTTTCTTTGAGTTAAGCATGTGTTCTGGCATGACCATTAAGTCTCAAAATGCAAATCAATATTTAAATTGTAGTAGTTTTATATTTTAATAAAATACTTGAACTCTCTTCACATAACATAAAGAAGCCATTCCCACAGCTGCTTGTGCTGTTTCCTTGCAGCAGCAGAGATGTGCACGGCTTAAAAGACTGCATATATTCTATCTGCACTGTTCACATAGCAGGCAGTTTTTCTTGAGGCCTGCAGGAATGCTCCTGTCTCCTTTTTTTCAGTCTGAAGTATGGTCTAAATAAAGAAAAAGGCTTGTACTTTTTACATTCATTTTTTTCATGATAAATTAGGTTTTGTCTGTGTTGCAGCATCTGTAGAGGACGTAAGTTGTTCAGAAGGCATGGAATGTTGCTTCTCGATATTGATCACACTTCTGTGTGCTCATGAATATGGATTTCAAATCTTGGATTCTCAGTGTCTGAAAGTTGTAGTTTTTTTCTTTTGGATCTTCTCTTATGCTTTCCTAATCTCATTCCTTTTAATTATATTCTGGCAAGGCTTTTACAGAGGTGCTGCAGTGGGAAGCACTAACAAAAGCTGTAATTGTAAACTAGAAGGGATTGGAGTAACCATACAGCAGACTTCTAAAATACATTGTGTTCTTATTTCCCTTCATTAGGGGACATAAAGACATAAACTGGGAGGGAATGTAATATTGAGGCAGCATTCTCAAATACATGAGGGATTCTTCAGTGGAGAGCTACCTGTTATGGGCAGGTTCCTCTAACCTCTCTGAGTGTATAGGTGGTATTGGTTGTTGTCAGTATTTAAACCAGACATCACTTCTCTGAACAAGCAACCTCAGTACTGGTTTGTGTGGTCAAACTTTACAGAAAATGAAGCCTTCCAGAAAAGTGATGAGCAGGTCTAACAATGAGGTAGGAGGGTTATTCTTTGTAGGATCTCTTTCAAAATGCAGCTTAAGAACCCTTTGCTTCCTATCAGAGGGGCTCCTTGCAGCACCAATCAGAAATTTCTTCTTTTAACCCCTAGTAGTATTTGAGATTCTTTTTTTAATTATTCTTGCTTTAGCAGTAAGTAACATTATTTGACTGAATTTACCCTTTTATGCTGTTTTAGGCCTGCTTCATCTCCTGTAATTGAGGAAGGTGGTGGTTTATCATCTCTCCCTGGTGCAACTGAGTTCTTTTTGGCTACTTAATTTGCATGTTCTCTAGCAAGGAGCTGGTACTTTGGGCTGAATAACAGGGATAACCAAATGGCTTATGTGTGTCAAAGGACTTCTTGTAGAAAGTGAAGAAGAGCACCATGAGTGTGTTTGGAAAGGGACCAGGAACAAGTAACTGGAGCCTGCAGGGCTCGTAGCTGTTGTTTTGAAACAGCAGCATTAATAGACATCATTAGTCTTCCAGGAGTCTGAGAGGAAAGTTGATCTGTTGTTGGGCATGTACCACATGTGTAATTGTTTTTACCTTTCCTACTACTAGTCATCCCAGCACAATAATCCTCAGTTTGTGTGGGTGGTGCCAGCACTACGTCAGCTCCATGAAATCACGCGTTCATTTATTAAGCAAACGTACCAAAAACAAGACAAGGTAAGGATATATGATGAGATGATTTTTAAAGCCCTGTGTATGTCTGTTTGGCTCTGCTTCTGTAAAACATTGAAGTTTGAATTTAGAATAAAAGATTAACTAATAAATACTTTGACAGGTAGTTTAATGAGGTAGCATAAACAAACTGTTCAATTAGAGGTAGCATAAACAAACTGTTGTGTGCTGTCCATTTGTGTGTGGATATGTGTATATAAATCTGTTTGCTGTGGCAGGACTAATTTATTTCATTCTCAGCTTTTTGTAGAATAATTAATGGGCATGTTTCTGTTAAGAAATGAACAATGGCTAATGTTTAGACCAGCTGCTTTCTAACTGAATTGACATTGACTCTCGGAAAACAGACTAAAGTACCAATGAGTCACATGGGTTGTAGAGTGGCTGAGTGGAGGTGTGGGGCTTCGTCTGCAATCTGCAGCACATGGATTTCAGCACATGCTGAAAACACCAACATCAGGGGGTTTAAATGCTTGGAAGGGGTACAACTGACTCTGATGGGGCACATTCCTCCTTTTGATTAGAGGTGTGTGTCTGTTTAAGAGCAAATTGCTGTGTGCATATACTGTTTATGTATTTTTTTAAAAAACTTTTTTTTTTTTAATTTTTTTTTATTGCCAAGAGCATTATTCAAGATTTAAAGAAAAACTTTGAAATAGTGAAGTTGGTGACAGGAAGCTTAATATCATGTCACCGTTTGGCTGCATCTGTGGCAGGTCCAGGAGGGCTTGTTGGAGCAACACTGGTGGATGGCCGATACACCTACCGGGAGGTACTGAACCCTGAATTTCTTATTGTCTTAGGTTTTTGGCAGCATGATGTAGTGTATCACTGACCAAGTAGCATAAGATTGGGGTCGTTTCATTTTTGTAATTTGCTGATGAGTAACTACACTCGTTTTTATTTATAGTTCTGATACTCATCTGTTAAGGCTTGTTATTATATTGTGGAGTAAGGGTGTCCAAACATCACAGTCTAAAAGTTCCTTAGCAAAGTCTTTTAAGTGCTTGAGACCTGGATCTCCCCTTGCCCAGGATGTCCTGTCTCCAAGCTTATGCAGCTTCAGCTTCTCCATCAGCATCACTTCAACTACTCCAGCAGAGGCAATATCTTTGAATTTGGTGTGAAGTTCTTGCTACGTGAAATAGATTTGGTAGTTAGGACATGGAAGCCACACATACATTTAACGAGTGTTAAATAATATCAGTATCAGGAAAGTAATAGCAAATCCAATGAGACTTCAATGTTGCTTTATAGGAAGGTAATCAGAAGTAGTAATGTTAAAAATAGTATAAAGTAGAATATTGTATAATATGGAATAGAATACCACTGCAGAAACAATTTCTATTTTCCAGCCTTGCAAAGTGAACTGTTGTTTGACAACTGTATTTGAAAAAAAAAAAAGAATGCTCTAAGTTCTTGTTTCAGAAGGAAAAGTCTTCAGCTTGAGTTTTTGTTTCCTCTTTCTCAGTATTTGGAGGCACATCTAAAATTTTTGGCATTTTTTCTGCAAGAAGCCACCCTTTATTTGGGCTGGAATCGTGCCAAGGAGATCTGGGAATGCCTTGTAACTGGCCAGGATGTTTGTGAGTTGGATCGAGAGGTAAGAAAAACTTGAAAAGTTGGTTTCTGTGGTTGCAGAAGGAATCTTAATGAATCATAAATAGCACATGTGTTTGTCAAGACATGTGAATTTTATGTTTTGTGTGGGCAGGGTGCAGCCACTGTTAGATGTTCACTTACAACTAGGATGCTCTTTTATCATGAAATTTGACTGGAGAAGAGATGTTGGCCAGTATATTAGTTGCAGGTGTACAGATGTTGGTTTGAAAAGGCTTATGTGTAGGTTTGTGCAGTCATAAGAGACATTCAGCATTATTTGGGTGAAAGATGACTATGAAGTACCCTAATACTGCAAGACAGCCTCTGTAATGTGTGAGGTTACCAGAAGATGAGATTTCGAACCTCTTGCTGTAGACAAAACTTCTGTAAGATGATGAGTTACTGTGATATCTGACATCATTGGCTATATAAAACTAAAATATTTGACATGACAGTAGGGTAAAAATACATCTGCCTTTCGTTCACAGATGTGCTTTGAGTGGTTTACGAAAGGACAGCATGATCTGGAGAGTGATGTACAGCAACAGCTCTTCAAAGAGAAAATTCTTAAACTGGAATCATACGAAATTACTATGAATGGTAAGAAAATGGCTTTGGTCAACAGAATCACAGAATATTCCAAGTTGGAAGGGACCTACAGATTGGTTTTGAGATATATACCAGAAATTTGCTTCCTGAGCCTTCAGTTTAAACACCTAACTAGTTCTATAAATCAATATAATAGAGGGGTCTTTTTCTGTAATTTTCAGGTTTAGTACTTGTAGAGGGAAAAGGTTATCTCCTGTATTTATTTTAATTTTTTAAAAAAAACATAGAAGCTAAGCCTGACCTGAATAACAAGCTGCAGCTCTTTTTCACTTTCAGGTTTTAGTTTATTTAAGACTTTCTTTGAAAATGTGAACCTTTGTGACCATCGACTGAAGAGGCAAGGAACTCAACTGGTGAGTGTTCTGGCAAGTTTGTTCTTGTGTACAACCTGTGGCCTCTTGTGGATGGGAGATTGTGAGACAAGAATTATTGAGCAGCTGTTTGACATGGTCGTGTTTGTATTAATATGTAGATTGTCCTAGCATTAACATTGTTAAATTCTGAAACTGAAACTTGACAGTTTATTTCAAGAGTTAAAATTCAGCAATTGGTAGCTGGAAGCTGGTTTGTAACTTTTAAAACTTTGCAGGAGGAATTAGTTAACTACTTTTTTATAATAATCCTCAATCCTGGTGTGTGTTTTTTGCTTCTCCCTAGGATGGAAATACTCTTTTTTGAAATTATTTTTTATTTTTCTTCTTTGCATAAGTGTTAGGCTTACCATATTCAAATTCTAAGCTACTATAATTTTTAACTCTGATCCTTCAATGTCTTTGTTAAATTAATGGTTATATGTTAAGTAGTTTTCGATAGGCATTTTAGATCTTTATCACAGAGAACTTACTTCAAGTGCAGAATTTTTTGCCAAGTATCATAGCAGATTTTGTGATGGTTTATTGTGTGGTTAGTTACTGTGTTGACTTTTTTGAAACAAATTCCATTCTAGATTGAATTTCTCCATGCCTTTAAACTCTTTAATTTTTCAATTGTTTGACTGAGATTGTTCTTTGGAACTTGTTTATCCACTGGTAAACCATTTTTTTTTTCTTGTATAAGTATACAAATGTGCAGCTGTTGATTTCACTTTGGCACTGTGCCAAAGTTTGGCAGCATGTTGCAAAAGAAAATTGTTTCAGTCAAAAGATGCTTTTCCAGCAGATGGAAGACTGTTTTGTCCCTGTGATGCAACTAACTGTTGTGTAAGAAATCCGGTCATGTTTTACTGTTGTTCTTTTTTGTGTAGAGTGTAGAAAAACTGGAATTAATAGGGATGGATTTCATTTGGAAGATTGCAATGGAGTCACCTGATGAAGAAATTGCCAATGAAGCTATTCAACTGATAATAAATTACAGCTATATTAATCTAACTCCTAGACTGAAAAAGGTAGGCATATATGTGTACATGAAAGTGCTTTGACATTCATAGAGCCTTGATATTCTGCATGTTCAAATGTGTAATTTTTGGTGTTCTGTCAGTTTACGATTCTGCTTTAAGATCTAACTAATTTGTACATTTTATCTTTAGGATTCAGTATCACTGCACAAGAAATTCATTGCTGATTGCTACACACGATTAGAGGTAAAGGACGAATTTTAATTGTTCTCGTACCTATATCTTTTTGGGTTTGTATCTTAGAATAAGAATAGTTGTCCATGATAATTCCATTTAAAGAAAAAATTTCTTTCCACAAATATTTTTTTGTCCTCCTAGTTTTCCAGGACATACTGATTGTCCATGTAAAGCAGCACTTGTACTTTGTGTTGTAGGCAGCCAGCTCTGCACTTGGTGGTCCAACATTAACACATGCTGTGACAAGAGCTACAAAAATGCTTACAGCAACTGCTATGCCTACGGTGGCAACCTCAGTTCAGTCTCCTTACAGGTAGGCCTACCTCTCCAGGAATAAATGTGACAGGAGACATTTGCTCCCATCTGCTGCCCACATAATTTTTGAGTGCTAATGAAGTTCTTAATAGTTGGTAGTTGTATATTCTGTTGGGTTTTCAGTTGAATATTCCAATTACAATGCAATTTGAGTTTCAGGTTGAAAAACCTGTATTTAAAAAGTCCAAGAAACAAGTTAAACCAAAAAAAAAGAAAAAAACAACCAACACCCTGCCTCAGTCCCCCAAAACCAACCAACCAAAAAAAACCCACAGGCTGTTACCAACCTATTAGTCACGTAATATTTCTGGGGCAGTTGGTTTGGTTTGGGTTCTTTTTAAATGAGAAGAGAAAAAGGATGGTTTTTCAACCTCTAGTTAAACTTAGGCATACCTAAATATGTGTGTATTTTAAATGTATGAGCATAGGGTGGGTCCTTTAGAAACATGAAGCTGGAAACATCTCAAGGAGTATAATACAAGTTTCTTGGCCTGTTTTCCTAGTTAATTTCTGCTGAATTAACTCCACGTTTAAGGAGTTATGTTTTAAAACAGCCAATTCATGGTAGTTACCCGTGGGCGTTGAAAATTAATCTCTGAAACAAGTTACTCTTGTTTTCAATGTTTCTCTTTAGGTCAACTAAACTTGTAATAATTGAGAGACTGCTGCTGTTGGCAGAGCGTTACGTGATAACAATAGAGGTAAGATGTGTAATTTCTTACTAGGCAGGGCTAAGAACACAACTTGCAGTATTATTAAAAACAATAAAAGTTACTTAAACATATTCAGCCCTAGGTACCTACTATCACAGAAATATCTTTGTTTTCAAGGGTGGCATTTACTGTGATCCTTCTCTTCCTGTAGGACCTTTACTCAGTTCCCCGAACTATTCTACCTCATGGTGCCTCTTTCCATGGACATCTTTTAACACTTAATGTTACATACGAGTCTACCAAAGATACCTTTACCATAGAGGTGGGTATGCACAGGGTATGTGTGTTGATCATGTAGCTAGTCTTGTAGGCTGTTGATCATGTAGCTACTCGTGGGGGTTTTTATGCCTGGACTGAACAGAGAAGGATGGTTACAAGGACTCCAGACTTGAAAACTCTACTTGAAAATGTTAAAAGTCTGTATATGGAAGTGTCTGTAGACTAAATGTATTTTGATCATCATTCTGGAATGGAAAAAATAAGTTCTTGGCTTAGTGTGGTTGTTGGAGCGTTTCTCTGCTGTCCTACCCTGTCGTTCTCTTATAGACAATACCTTTACCACCCTATGCAGAGGACCAGGAAGACTTTAATGGAAGATTTGTGTTTTATTCTCTTGGCATTTACTGCTTGAACAGACTTACTGATCCAGTGTTGTTTAATTTTACAGGCTCATAGCAATGAAACTGTAGGGAGCGTCAGGTGGAAGATAGCAAAGATGCTGAATTCACCTGTGGATAATATACAGATATTTGCCAATGACAGTCTGGTATGTTAACTACAAAGAATTCCCATTCTTTATGAAATTGAGTCTTTTCCAGAACTAAATGGTAAATATTTTCTTGCAGTTAACAGTAAACAAAGATCAGAAACTACTCCACCAGCTGGGCTTCTCTGATGAACAAATCCTTACAGTAAAAACATCAGGAAGTGGGACTCCATCAGGGAGCTCTGCAGATTCCTCAACCAGTTCCAGCAACAGCAGTAGTGTGTTTAGTTCATCATATGCAATGGAACAGGTACAGCCTGAAGCCTTCTCTCAGATTGTGCCTGAAGGGGAAATAGTTGGGGGAGACTGTAGGAGTTCCAGTAAGATGAGACAGAAACTGTTTACATCAGCTGAGTATCCAGTCTGTAGTAATCTGGTTTTGCTTTCAAACTGCAATTGAAACAAATCATCTAAATACACAATTGCCCTCGTGCATGCAAACTTTATAATCTGTCACCTATTGTAGCCTGTTTGATGTTTATTCATCTCTGCAGGGTCTTTTAAATAAACAAAACCCATCCAATTTAATTTTGAGATTTTGTATTTGTCAAGGGTAGAGATTTCCAGATTTTCAGTATTCATAAAGCCACAATATGAAAATAAACTAAGAAGCATCAACCAGCATGTTGAGACCACTCCTGGTCTGCCTTGTATTTTGTTTGTCAACGCTAACTAACAGTCGATTTCAAAACTTGATTGTTAAAAGATAAATGAGGCAATATAAAAATTCAAGCGTTTTCTCAGCCTAGACAGTAACTGGGATTTCTGTGGGGCAGATTGGCGTCTGGATCATTTGCTTCAGTGAAGAGCTCTCTTAAATTTACTTGTAAGAGAAAGAGGAGAAAAAGACCATTGTATTTCTGCTTAATTCTCAGGAGAAATCCCTCCCTGGAGTAGTCATGGCTCTCGTGTGTAACGTGTTTGATATGCTTTACCAACTTGCCAATCTAGAGGAGCCAAGGTAAGCAAATTAAATGGTTACTAAATATTGAAGAATTGCTCACACTGCAGAGTTTGAAGAGCTTCTTACTTTGCAGTGTGCAGGCATCCACCAGGCCACAGCGTGGCTGAGCTCCTGTTTTGTGCAAGTAACTTCTGATAACTTTTCAGGATAACACTGCGAGTGAGGAAACTTCTGCTCTTGATTCCCACTGACCCAGCTATTCAGGAGGCTCTTGATCAGCTTGATTCCCTGGGAAGGAAGGTATGGATTAAACAATAACTAATCTTGGTGAGCTTCACAAAATGGATTTTACTGCTAGGTATCTTAAATTCCCTGTCAGATTATAATACACTAAGGGTTTGAAACTCTACTGCAAAATAATGCTCATGTTAAGGATTATTGACTTATTTCCAAGCAGCCAGAGGTGAGAGGGTTATTACAGGGATTATAGGAAATGTATTGCCAATTACAGCAAAACACAGGAGTCTCAAAATATTTCTTCTGTGGCTTTTTTCCCTAGAAAACACTGCTGTCAGAATCCAGTTCTCAGTCCTCAAAATCACCATCCTTGTCTTCAAAACACCAACATCAACCCAGTGCTAGTTCAATACTAGAAAGTCTTTTCAGATCTTTTGCTCCAGGCATGTCCACCTTCAGAGTGCTCTACAATTTGGAGGTAAGAAAACAAATTTGCTTCTTTCTCCTTGTGATTCTGAGCACTGAAATTTAAGTATTTCTAAGTTTCTTGGGCAGGAGTCCACTGTGATGGGGTCATTATACAAAATGCAAAATGCCATAGTCTGCTTTTATGTATGTGATAAATTCTACACAGAATGAAAGGGCTAAAAAGTTCCCCTTTAGAGACTTTGCTAAGAAACCAGGCTCCTCTTTCTGTGATTTGCAAGGTGGAAGGAGTGTTCTGGAGTAAGTGGAAAGGAGCAAAGAAATAACAAAATCATTACTGTTTTTGTAAAGTTCCTGCTTGAATTTCCAGAACTCTGAATATCTGATTTTTAGTGTGTGTGTATATATCTATATGTATATATATAACTCGTCCCTGAAACAACAACTCCTGTTAATTTTTAAGTTTGATTGGGTTTACTGGTTTTACTTTATTCAATTTGTAAAAAAAATGATGCTAATTTCAGTGCTGTAAAAGTCTGCCATATTCTAAGGAGAAGCTAAGGAGGAGTAAGTATTTTTACTGGGAAGAAATACCACTATCCAAATGTTCAGGGCTTTTACTGAGAAGCCTCTGGCCTGTTTTAGCTGTGTATGTAGAGTGAGTGGAATACATACAACTTTATTACCCCTAAGCATTTTCCTAAATTCTTTAGCCAAAAAGCTGGATTAGACCCAGTAAAAACCTCTCTCCAAATGTTTATTGTGTGGATTTTAAAGGGGGTAGGAGTTTAGCTGTTGTCATTGTTAAGACACCATACTCTGCATGCTAAGAGCTGAACAGTCTCTAGTTCTACTCACAGGTCCCACTGTTTATAAGGGCCCATTACAAATCTGGTTTGAGCAACTTGAGGTTGGAGGATCAATTGCCAGCTGCTTCCAAAACAGTAGACAAAATTATTCTCTTCCCTTCCCAGGGTGTGCCAAGATTACTGTAGGAATTTCCTTGTAGTTGCTTTCCTTTAGGTTTCCACAGTCTAATGTTAGCTCTTCATCTTCCTACACTGTCATCACACCCCTACGTTAGGATTCCCCCTTTTCTGTACAGCTGGAATGAAAGATATTTGATTATGTCTTTGAAATATGTTGACAAGTTCTACAACTCAAAGCAAATGGTTTAACATATCGCATCGAGGGTGTCTTGTTGAACTGGCAGGTTATATTGCAGTATGAAGACACAGTTATCTGCTGCTTCTGAGCCAGGGAAAATAATAAAAGCAAGTAATAAATTACTTGCTTTTCTGACAAGGGATGAGAAGCAGTAAATTGGATTAGATGTGTAGATTTTATGAGTGGACTTGTTCCTCAAGTCCAGTCAAGCCAATTGGAAGATGGCTTTCTGTCAAGAGAAGGATAATGTGCTTTTTTACCCTCTCAGCTGGTGATCTGTTGAAAATATGGGAGCCAGTCTGAACTACTTTCTGAAAAAATGTGCACAGGAAATTTGCAGAACATATGAAAGAGATGAAAATTGAATATTGCAGATGTTCAGGGTTATATCATGTAATGTGATAAAATTCCATGGCCAGAACTCTTAACCTGTGCTTCTGACCTGTGAACCTGGAAAAGATGTGTTTTGTTTGCCCACATGCAGCACTGTTGACTGTACATGTCAAAGAGTCTTTTAAAGAAAGTAAATAACTTCTGGGGAGTGTCTGGGATTTTTGGGAGGAGCTGGGGTTTTGGGGAGTTTTGAGGGTTTTTTGGTTTTTTCTTTATGTAAAATGAAGTGAAATTGATTATAAATGCACATGAGATCTGACCCACAAACCTCCTGAGACCACAAACTTCCTTTATGGTTACGCTTCTGAGCATCATTGCACTCTATGAAGTTTAGTGCTGATTTAAAACAGGAGGTTTTGTTCATAAGGCCTCTTGAATTACCTGAGCCATCTTTTACAAAAGAGCCACCTGAATAATAGCAATACAATTATGTTTTAAAAGGCATGAATCAATAACTAAGCCATCTGTAGGGTGTTTATGGGATACTGTCAATTGAAAACCTAGAAACAGGAAGACTTTAGGCTTTTAAGGAGCACGAAGTGAACTAGAAAAGAATATTCCATGTGCTAGAGTATGTACTTCGTCCTTTCCCCTAACAATAAACTGTAATGAGAACAAAATGCTCTTTGATAGAGAATAAATATCTATAATGACCATAGTTATCCTGAATATTTTAATGATTTCTCTTTACTGACTGCAGCTTCATGTAAGTGTATTGTTAATTGCTTCATTTGTGCTGGATTTTTTTCTGTAATACTTTTAACCTTCAGCACATGAGAACACTAGGAGTGGTGGTGGTGTACATGTGCTTATTTATTCATTTATTGTAGGTTCTAAGCTCCAAGCTGATGCCAACTGCAGATGATGAAATGGCAAGAAACTGCGCCAAGTCTTTCTGTGAAAACTTCCTCAGAGCAGGAGGTTTGAGGTTAGATTTCAAAACCTTCACTCAATTTATAATGCTTCACTTAGTTAGCAATTCTGTGTGGTTTCTGATTTCCACACTGTAGCACACTAATACACCTACCAGCTTCTTTTTCAGAGAAAAAAATCCACCCAGGGCTGTTTTTTTTTCATTATCCAGTGTCTGAAAAGCTGCTGTAGCTGTTATAGTAATGTCACAGAATACATGTTAAACCTCAAAATCAAGATAGGCACAAATAAGCTTGTGAAGTGCAGCTTCACCAATAATTGTTGATATTTGGATAGTTTAGTGACATTTAAGTGTTTCAGTTCAAATTTGCAGGCATCTACATTACACTGTCCTGTGTAGATACCAGTGGACATTTTAAGCAGTCAAAGCAGAGAACATGCAGTGGGAACCAAATTAAATTTGGAATTACAGTCTCCAAAATTCATACCCTTCAGATAAGAGATGAGGCACAGTGTGAGTGGTTTGGAAGACCTGACACTACTTACTGTGTGAGAGTTGTCAAGTGTACATTGCTCTTACTAATTCTACCCACGATTCTCCTCTGCCCCATAGATCCTGAAGCATTTTCCAGCAGGAGCAGAAAGCTTTCATCTCTAGATACAGGAGGGGAAAATTAAGATGTTGGTCATCCAAAGATGCCAGTTTGTCAGTTTGAACTGCTACTCAGCTGACTGAATGGGTGGAGGGAAGGATAGAGATAAATTAATTGCAGCTCTCTCCTAATGTAAAACATTTGCAAATGGAGTCTGTCTTATTGATTTGTTTTTAAGTTTGGTGGTGAATGTGATGCAGAGAGATTCCATCCCATCAGAGGTAGACTATGAAACAAGACAAGGAGTCTATTCCATCTGCCTGCAACTTGCAAGGTATGTAATTGCCTTTCATTAAAGAAAGTGCTGCTTTCTTGGCTTTTAGCATGGAGCATGTAATATTTAAGATTATTTGGTACTTTGAATTCTGTTTCATTCACTTGCTGTGAGCATTCAAAAATAAACCTCAGGTTTTTGCTCTTTGAATGTAGGTTCTTGCTGGTTGGTCAGACAATGCCTACCTTACTGGATGAGGATTTCATTAAGGATGGGGTAGAAGCATTGTCCTCACGCCCCTTCCGTAATGTCAGCCGACAAGCAAGTAGGCAGATGTCCATCTGTGGAACACCTGAGAAGTCATCCTACCGACAGCTCTCCGTGTCTGATAGATCCTCCATTAGGGTAGAAGAAATCATACCAGCAGCAAGAGTTGCCATACAAGTAAGGAAGTGTTTGATGCTTGTGGTGATGTAGCAGTGTCATCTCCAGTGACAGCTGTGTAACTCCTGCCTTTTCTACAGGTTCTTGCCCAGGCTCCATTTAAAAATCTCTGAAAATCTTGACCATCAGTCTCTCTTCTGGTCTTGATCTGAATTTTAACATATTCTCATAAATTATTTTGGCAATAAAAGGGAAGCAGTATCTGAAAAGTACTTACTAGAAATAGTTCTACACAGAAATCTTACTTGTTTGTTTTCAGTAACACTTAAGTCCAAGATCTTATCCCTGTCAAGCAGGACAAAGTTCCTGCTTGAACTTGTGGTTCCTAGTCCATGATACTTTGAATTAAAAAGAATTGGATAAGTTTTTTGTTTCAAATAGCTCACTAAAAATTAAATTGGCTTGATGGTACCCTGGGTAAAAAGGAAATTTTTATGTTCAATACCTTGAGAAAATGCTACTTGAAAACCCAGTAAAAAGTTGAGTCCAGTTGAAAGAAACTTCACAGTTAACATGACGAGTGTGCTGTGTTAGGTTCTTGGGCAGTGCTTCCCAAATGGGAAGGAGCAATACTAATCACTCCTTGGGAATAAAAAGTATCCTTGAGCCTGCGTAGAGAAGACAGAGGAAAACAAATTCAAATGTCAACTTGACATGATCCAGAAGATACATTCCTCTTATCCCTGTGGTTAACAAAGGCTGTTGAATATCACAGAAGTAACTGCTGTTTCTCATTGTTTCAGACTATGGAGGTGAATGATTTCACTTCCACAGTGGCTTGCTTCATGCGTCTCTCTTGGGCTGCTGCTGCAGGACGTCTCGACCTCGTGGGAAGCAGTCAACCTATAAAAGAGAGCAACACTCTATTTCCTGCTGGGATTCGAAACAGACTTAGCAGCTCAGGTAGGTTAACTGTGTCTCTAAACCAATCTAAAGGAAGCATTTGGTTTAATCTTAATTGAACACACGGGAAGCTTGAAACCGAATTCATTGGATGGTCATTTGATGATTCTCTTGGGTCCCTTCCAACTCACGATGTTGTATCACTGAATTATACAAGTCTGATCAAAATGTTGTACATTCATGTTGCATTTGGAGAAGGTTTTTAGATTGCAGAGAACTGACCAAAAGCTGAAAACATCTGA
Organism: Corapipo altera; assembly: GCF_003945725.1. NCBI lineage: Eukaryota > Metazoa > Chordata > Aves > Passeriformes > Pipridae > Corapipo > Corapipo altera. The sequence continues at coordinate 9,562,462 of NW_020884899.1, read as the reverse complement.
AAAAATGCACTTGTTCATTTCTTAATGCAGGAAGTAACTGCAGTTCAGGAAGCGAAGGGGAGCCAACTGCACTGCACGCTGGAATCTGTGTGAGGCAACAGTCTGTGTCCACCAAAGATGCTCTGATTGCTGGAGAGGCCTTGTCTCTCTTGGTAACCTGCCTTCAACTACGCAGTCAGCAACTAGGTATGAAATAGAATTGGATTATTTGCTGTTTGGAATCTAGGTCAGGTGGGGGAAGGCTTTTGGGCAAGTAAAAGTCAAGTAAAAAAAAAATAATTAGAAACCTGTAGCTTTGTTAGCTGAGACAGCTCAAGTTAAAAATGCAACATTTCATTAAAAAGTACAGGGATTTTTTGAAACAAGGCATGTTGTGCTGTGCCTTAACGAAATGTTTTGGGAAAGGTGACTGCCTGCCAGTATATAAACATTTGCACTGGCTTTGAAGTATATAATTCTATAAGTGCTGCTGTTTGCATAGATAGTGTCTAGTACTTGAATCTTTGTGTACAGGAAGTGTAAACACTGGTGGTGGAGGAAAACGCTGTTATATAGTGGTGGCAGTCAGTGGTGAGGGAAGGAGATGGGGAAATGTGCAGATAGCCACTACTGCTTTTTGGTGTTGGTGGGAGGATGTCCTCTGGGTCTTGTGATATTTTAATGCAAGATTGTAGCTGATTATTTTAAAATATTACTTTTAATAAGACAACCTGGTACTCTTCTCTTCTAGGATCTTTTTACAACTTGCCTTGTGTTGCTGATTTCATCATTGATATACTTCTTGGATCACCAAGTGCTGAGGTGAGAGTCTTTCTCTGAAAACTTTTTACATGTTACTTCTGAAATGTGTGTGCTCTCATAATTTCGTATGGTCTGAACATAAAAATGTTCCTTACAGACATTCCCACAGTTATGTATTTGAATGAATCACCTTTGTATAATTGTTACTAATTGAAGTATCTAGTGCTGCGTTGATAAAAAATGCATTGTATTACATTCTTTAGGCATGTTGATATGATAGAAAATGCAAAGTATTACATTCTTTAAGCTTGTTGCATTCATGAGGTGCACAGAACTATGGTGTGGATAGTCTAAAGAAAATACTCTCCTTTTGGTGAGACAAGTTCTGTAGAACTAGTACCTTAGGGAAAGTTTCAAGTAACTTTAATCTCAAAAGATTTAGGTATGATTTAATGAACTCTTCTGAGCTTTTGAAAATTTATTCCAAGTGTTAGAGCCCTCCTAAAATTCATTCTTTCTGCTTTAGGATTATTTTGGTTATTCTAAAATCTAGAGATTTTCATGCTTACTTCATTTCATTATATGTCATCTGTTTCACGTGAAGTCATTGCATCTTTCCCCCTTGTCTGAATTTATAATTTGTGTTTAATAAAGCACGAGAGCTTTTTACTCAGAGACAAACATGGATTGCCAAATCCCTATAAATGGAGAAACCTTAGCTAGTGGGTGCAGAACTGATAGTGTGGTTTACACAACGTTTTCAATGTCTATTTTTTTCTGTTAGATTTCTAGCAAAACAGAAGTGTAATTTTTTGTTTGACAACGACACTGTTTCAGATTCGTCGTGTTGCCTGTGACCAGTTGTACACCCTTAGTCAGACAGACACATCAGCTCACCCAGATGTGCAAAAGCCAAACCAGTTTCTCCTAAATGTTGTTCTTGGAGCCCAGCTGCCTCTTTGGTCACCAACTAGCATCATGAGAGGAATCAACCAGAGGTAAGTCAGATGTGTGTTTTTTGAGGAAGCAAAACTATCACATTTTGAAACAAGTAGCTCTGTGGAAGCTCTGAGGCACAAGGGATTAGGACTTTGCAAGTGTTGAAAGTAGACATCCCTGCAATTTCTAGAGGAGTAACTGAGAAGTTAAAACATGTTGGTGTTTTATTGTTGTCTGATAACTAACTAAAATTGTTATGAGTTGAGGGAAGAAACTGGGATTAAATGTTATTCATAACATTCAGAAGTAGCTATTGGGAAGGAATTTTTTTGAAGCTGCAGCATGTGCATGCAGAAGCATATCATAGCTATTTTGTGTTAGATGGACAGAGCACACAGGCCTTAAAGGCCACTGCTTAGAGAAAAGTTTATGATTTTAAATTAATCCTTTTTTCTATTTGTACCTTTTTCAGACTTTTGTCACAGTGTACAGAATATTTTGACCTGAGATGTCAGTTACTGGATGACCTGACATGTAAGTATGTACAGACATCTGTCATTCTGATTGTGGCTTCCAAGCCTGCCTTCCTTCTGTAGGCAGGATGTAGAATTGCCTTCACAGGGGGGTTACTACTCTGTGGACTTGGTGCGACCTGCCAGTGGTCCCGTGTTAATGCCTGACGTGCTCTGTTCTTGACATTGGGTTGCAGCAGTAGCTCACTCCTTTTGGAAAGTGAACCAAGTTCCTTGGTGGAAGGTTTACTTTGTACACACTGGGGGCGAAACTAGACCAGTACCAAACTGTTTGAAATTCTTTGTATTTATATTCTACGTTTCCAGAGCTGCTAATGTTTTTGGGTTTTCTTCTTCTCTTGCAGCATCAGAAATGGAACAGCTAAAGATAAGCCCAGCTGCCATGTTAGAAGATGAGATCACCTGGCTAGACAATTTTGAACCCAACCGCACAGCCGAGTGTGAGACCAGTGAAGCTGATAACATCCTCTTAGCAGGACACCTGAGGCTCATCAAGACTCTCCTTTCACTTTGTGGGGCAGAGAAGGAAATGGTTGGTAAGTATTCCTATTTACTCTAAATTTACTAGACTGATGTGAATTCTGCATAGCACTGACAGATGACTTGATCAGTAGACAGTACATGTGAAGACATTATAATACATCACTACAAGTGATACGGAGCTATAAGGAGTAATTTTGGTAGTACTTTTGACATTTGACAAAATATTTGGTTATGTTTTTGTTGGTAAGTGTTTTAACAGTAGATGTGGATTGCTATGTTACAGGTTCATCTTTGATTAAGCCATTGTTGGATGATTTTCTCTTCCGAGCATCCAGGATTATTCTGAATAGCCATTCCCCAGCAGGCAGCGCTGCAATCAGTCAGCAAGACTTCCATCCAAAGTAAAAATTTATTTTTTTTATATTGGGTTTTGTCCTAGATGTCATGAATGCAAATGCCACACTGAGGATACAGATAGTAGGATTTTATACCAAAGTTGGAGCACTTCTCTATATTTCCTACATAAATATCCAAATAGCACTTTTGTAAGGTTTTGTGTGACCCAAAATCTTTTCTTTTCTGTAATTTCAAAGTCTGTGCTTTGTTAGCTCAATGATCAGCTGCAAGCACAACTGAGTGCTGATTTCATGAGTCCAGAGAGTATTTCTTTAGCTCATCATCACTTGGGAAGTTGGCTAAATTGGAGCATAAACAGGAAATTAACATCCCAAGCCCCTTGTAAATATGAATCTCAGAAGTTCCACTATTTTCTTTTTCCCTTCTCTCTACCAATTTGTAAACAAACTAACACCAAGCAAGTCTCCTTTCACCTGAGATAGCTGATAACAGAATATATCAACTGGAAAAAAGGGTGGGATTTCTCCTTCTGTTGTGGCCATGCAGTATCTGAAGGGGTGGGTAAATTAGCTCCTGTGGAGTTTTGAGCTGCTGCAGCTGGTTTGCTTACATCACACTGAGTAGTTGGTTTTAGAGTTGGATCAGGCATATCCTCACTGCCTCACCCAAAAGAAGGTTCCAGTGGAGCATTTAGCAACCCCTGAACTGAATGGAAATTGATACAGCTTAGTGTTTTGCTCCAGCTTTGCTCCACTGCAGTTCATCTCAAGCATGCTCTTTTGTTTGCTTAAACTAAATAAAACCTTTTCTTTGGCCTTTAGAAGAAAAGGCTGCTGTGTTCAGTGATCCACTGAAAAGAACTCAGTGAAAGTGTTTTGTACTGGTCTAGCTCAGCTTGGGTCTTAAGGTCATCTCTTGTAGCAAGGGAGTTATCTGGTTTAGCTCTTTCAAAGCTTCTTTCCCTGCAAATAAGTCATTATGTCTCCATCAGTGTTACATGATAGAGAGTATCTGTCTGTTTGTCGTCAGGCATACCACCAATTCTGTGTCTTTCTCTTAGGGCACCTTTTTTTGCTTTGTTACTGAATGTTAACAAGTGTATCCGTGTCAGTAAAGGATGCTTGTTTAGAGGAGTGTTCCTATTGCCACTCTTCTGATTCAATTCTTCCCCATTTGCCTTCCCCAAGAAAGGAAAAAATAGCATTCTGTGGTCCCTCAGGAGTGTTTTATTATTTAAAGTGTTCCTTTTGAACATTAATTGTCACTTGTTCTGAGTAATATGGCTTTCTGGAATTAGAAATAATTGAGTCATCTACCAAATAGATCTCAGAGGTGGTTTTCTTTCCAGGTGCAGTACAGCAGACAGCAGATTGGCTGCTTATGAGGTGCTGGTAATGCTGGCTGATAGCTCACCCTCCAACCTCCAGCTTATTACAAAAGAGCTGCTTTCTATGCACCACCAGTGTGACCCTGCACTTACCAAGGAGTTTGATGTAAGCAAGAAACCTTTTTTTATTTGTATTAGCATGGTTTGGAGTACTGTGCATGATTTACTTTACTGCTTCATTCATAAAATTTCCATGGTCTTCAATTTTAAATGACAGTAAGCAGATAATAGTAAATGCAGACCATTTGATCTTCCTCAGAAGCAAATACTCCAGTGTGTCTGTTATTATGTGAATAAGAAAGAAGTATTTCCTAGATATCACAAAATTTGTTTATTGATTATTACATTTTAGACCATTTTCCACAGTTTTGTGCAATGTGTTAAATATTTAAATGACCAAATTTAGCACTCTTGCAATCTTTCAGAATTTATATTCCATTTGATTGTTCTTGACAGCTCATATACAAGAGGGAGGGGTTTTAAACTGAAGGAGAGTAGGCTTAGGTTAGATATTAGGAAGAAATTCTTCCCTGGGAATGTGGTGAGGCACTGGCACAAGTTGTCCAGAGAAGTTGTGGATGCTGCATCCCTGGAAGTGTCCAAGGCCAGGTTGCATGGGACTTGGAACAACCAGGTCTAGTGGAAGGCATCTCTTCCCATGACAGGGGGTTAGAACCAGATGGTCTTTAAGGTCCCTTCCAGGTCAAGCTGTTCTGTGATTCTATGATATAAAAGTGGTTATAAAAGCTATTGTATGTTGTTGGAGTTTCACAATTTTTATAACTTACTGGGACAAAAATACATTTATCATTCTAGTATCTTCCACCAGTGGATAGTCGCTCCATTTCAGGATTTGTGGGACTGAAGAATGGTGGTGCTACTTGTTACATGAATGCTGTCTTCCAGCAGCTGTATATGCAGCCTGGTCTCCCAGAGGTAATTGGTTCAACATCCAGTAAAGTCCTCTTTTTAGAATTACTCTCATTAGAACTTCAAGTTCATCTTAGCACCATTTGTATATTAATAGTTAAAATAAACATCAACTGTGTACATATAAATGTATATACACAATAAATTATAAGTTGTAGTGTTGTGTGTCATGTCGACTTACAGTAATAATTTTACCAAGAAATAATTTAATAAGGTTATTTGTTTTCTTCCAGGCCTTGCTTTCCATTGATGATGATACAGACAATCCCGATGACAATGTGTTTTATCAAGTTCAATCTCTTTTTGGTCATTTGATGGAAAGCAAGCTACAGTATTATGTACCTGAGAACTTTTGGAAGGTATTACATCTTCTTGTTCAGAATAAATAGCTTTTCATATTAAAAAGTAATCATTTATTCAGGCTTTTCTCATTGCAGACTTTCTAGAGATAAAGTAAGTCCTACTTCAAAAATCAAAACATGTAAAAATGACAGATTTCTTTTAAAAAATCACTTTTTACATGATACGGGTAGGGAACAACCACCTTTTTTTATGTGTTTATATTTCATGGTAGATTTTCAAGATGTGGAATAAGGAACTTTATGTTAGAGAGCAGCAGGATGCTTATGAGTTCTTCACCAGTCTTATAGATCAAATGGATGAATACCTCAAGGTAAAAACCTCAGCACTTTCTTACCTGGTTTATATGCATCTCCTTGGTACCTTTTTTCTCTTTCTTCTTTGTTCTTTAGAGAAGAAGGCAGAGAGCCATTTGGCTTATTTATAATCTGCATAGTATTCAGAAGTTTAAAATTCCTGTTGATTTCTTGGTCTTCCACCCTGCAGTATATCCAACTGATGTCTAACTTTACATCTCCAACAGAAAATAGGAAGAGACCAAATATTTAAGAATACTTTTCAAGGAATCTTCTCTGATCAGAAGATCTGCAAGGACTGTCCTCACAGGTAATGTTAAATTTGGTGCATTAGTTACCAAGTTATGTGCTCCCATAGCTACTAAAATATGTAGGTCAAAATAGCACTAGAAAAGGTGGACATATGTCCTTGTGAGCATCACAGCTCTGATAGCTGTGGAGCAAATGCAATATTCTTTCCTAAGCATATGTCTTGTTACTGCAGGTTGGATAGGTTCTACTCTGTCAATGCCTTGATTGTTTTTCTTCTTGAATTTAGGTATGAGCGCGAGGAAGCCTTCATGGCTCTCAACCTTGGTGTGACTTCATGTCAAAGCCTGGAAATATCACTGGATCAGTTTGTCAGAGGAGAAGTTTTGGAAGGAAGCAATGCTTACTACTGTGAAAAGTGCAAAGAAAAGGTATTGATTCTTAATATATGTGAAAGAAGATTCAGCTGTATTTTCTTAAGCATTACATGGTCATGCAAACCATGCTTAGATACTGCTTACTCTTGCTTCATTGAAGACTTAATCAAAAGGTTCAATCTATGAATTTATGCATTCATTCGTGGTAACTGGTGTTGTAGACTGAACATTAGAGGGATGGCAGGATAGTGAAATATTCTATAAATATAAATATTCTGTAAATATTAAATATTCTATAAATTCTATATAAATATTCCATAAATTAACGTATTTAGATGCATTATAGTCATTCTATGGACACTCTACCTCCCATGGCTCTATTGTACATTGTGCATCTGCAGAATGCCTGAGATGTATAGATAGAGGTGATATTCTTGTTTCTTTTTAAGAGAACTACAGTGAAGCGCACCTGCATTAAGGTCTTACCAAGCCTGTTGGTGATTCACCTGATGAGATTTGGCTTTGATTGGGAGAGTGGTCGTTCTATTAAATATGACGAACAAATCAGGGTAAGAAAACTTTTCTGTATGGTGACCTCCCCAACTGCTTTGTGTAGTGGACTCTCACTCTTCCCATGCATTTTCCTTCTTTTCCCCATATTTTGATACTGGGATTTTGAGTATGTGGTACACTTACAATATGATCATGCTACAGAAAACAAGTACTTTTCCTTAGAGCTTTTCTTGTCTGCCACATTCTCAGGAAAATTCCTTTCAGAAAGCAAGACCAAAAAACCTCCTTAAAGTCTTTTTATTATTTAACTTCTGTGTAATAAGCGTAAGAAGTTGAAGTTCCGTGTTTTCCTTTGGTGTTCCCAATGTGGGAAGTATTAATAGAGTTCTCATAATATTACACATGTATGCAGTATAACATCTTGGTTAATCTGAAAAATCTCTTCAAACAGTTTCCCTGGATGCTGAACATGGAACCTTACACTGTGTCAGGGATGGCTCGCCAGGACTCGTCCTCGGAAGTGGGGGACAATGGTAGAAACACAGACCAAGGAGGTGGAGGCTCCCCAAGGAAGAAAGTTGCCCCAACAGAAAACTATGAGCTCGTTGGTGTGATTGTTCACAGTGGCCAGGCACACGCAGGGCACTACTACTCCTTCATAAAGGACAGGAGGTAATGGGCGGGAAGATTTATGTGGGAGGTTTGAGAGCTGTTTGAAGACTGCTTGTTTTGGGAGGGTGTAGTAAGCCATTTGGATCTGTGTTGGAAGCCGTTTTCTCTTTCTTAACACTCAACATTGTGAGTGTTGTGACAATAACACAACAAAATGGGACATCACGATACAAAATTCTCAGCAATTCTTAGGTACCTTGTTTGCAGTTTGAGGGCTTCCTTTGACACATAGTTGCAGGTGATGTACTTCTCATAGTTTTAATCAAGCTTAATTTTTTTTTTTAAATGTAACTTTGACTGAGGTTGCACTAAGCTTTCTACTTCCTGTCAAAACAGATGTGAGTTCAGCCTTGGCATTTCTAGGGTATTCACAGTGGTTCATTTTTTTTACTAAGAAGTAACTTTGTTTCTGTTGTGTTTCTGTTCTGTTTTGATCACAGAGGATGTGGAAAAGGAAAGTGGTACAAATTTAATGACACCGTTGTCGAAGAATTTGATTTGACTGATGAAACCTTGGAATATGAATGTTTTGGTGGAGAGTATAGACCTAAAGTCTATGATCAATGTAAGCAGAAGTACAGGTTGATTTACAGTAGCTTCATACTTCATACTGGTTCTCAGTGACAGTAAAGCTCAGTCCGTTATATTTACTTTGAGTTACTTGGTCTAATAATCCTTCTGAAACAGTTTTTCCTTAAAGTCTTCCCTTTACTGAAGGACATAAGTTTATATATGGCCTAATATGAATTGAATCATTTTCACTGTTGTTCAGCACTTTAAAGACTTAGTAATAGAAATTCAAAAGCAAAATGGCATCTTGTTAAAATAGTTCTTAAAAAAACTCCAGCTACTAAACAGCCCTTAATTAAGGCTAGTGAAAATGCATAGAATAAATTCTTTTTCAATGCCTTAAGGAATTTATTCCAAATACATTTCCAATATCCACTTATTTCTTAATTCAGATAATTATACCTTTAAAATATATATATGCTTTATGCAGAAATATTTTAGAAATCAGGTTCTTATGATTCACTAACAGACTGATGTTTGGATCTGACAAATGACTTCATACTGCCACAGTGTATATTACTTGCACACCCAGTTTCACTTCCATGTAGGAGTGGAAAAGGTACTAAGCCTTTGAGGACCTTCATCAAATGCCTTTTCTCCCCTCAGCCAACCCCTACCCCGACGTGCGTAGGCGCTACTGGAATGCCTACATGCTGTTTTACCAGAGAGTGTCTGATCAGAACTCTCCTGTCCTACCAAAGAAAAGTCGAGTGAGTGTCGTGCGTCAGGAAGCCGAGGACCTCTCCCTGTAAGTTCCTCTTGTATCCATAAAGGCTTCTCCATAACTAAGAGATCAATAGTTCCTGTTCAAGAAAGGAACATACTGACCCCTCTGTCGTTTGAAATTAGTTTTTAAGCTGCTTAATGAACAATTGTTTGTTACATTTATGATTTCCATACTGCTGTCACTATTGGAGTAAGAAGTTCAAGCCAACTGACAACCTCAAGAAATATTTAGGCTGTCATCAGATTTGCTTTAAGATCATTCTGGCTGCACTGGTATTTTAAACCTAAGCTGTGGATTTGTCATATGATTTCATTATTCACCTTGAGCTTGTATGTATTTCAGATCTGCTCCATCGTCACCAGAAATTTCACCCCAGTCATCACCTCGACCCCACAGGCCCAACAGTGACCGTCTCTCCATCTTGACTAAGCTGGTTCGAAAAGGAGAAAAAAAGGGGCTTTTTGTAGAGAAAATGCCTGTGCGGATATATCAGGTAGAGCACCCTGAAAGTGGCAACAAAATCCGACTCATGTGAAATTTTAGCACATAGCGAGAGTAACACAGTAACTTTGAAGGTCACCTTGAATTCCCTTCTTGAAAAAAAGAAAATAATTCTTGAAAGATAGAAGATAATTCTGGATTCTGAAATAAAGTTACTAACAAGCTATTATTGTAAATTTTGCTATCCCTTCTCGCAAAATTGACCCATCATTCATTGCTTTGAAAAAGCTGCAGTCAAATTTAATCAAACATGAGATATGGCAGCAGTCAGGATGCAAGCGGGGAAAGACAAGAACAGAGAAGATGCTTCATTTGAAGTACACTTGAGGAGTAATGGAGATGATGGCAAATTACAGTCATCCTAAAGTTCTTGAGTTCACAAGAATGTAGAAGTGAAAGAAACCAAACCCAGCTTCAATTCTGTTCTTGTCTGTTGGCTTATGTAATACCAAATATGTTCTCAAAAGGGAAAACACAGATGTTGAAGGCAACCTTGCAAGTCAGGACTGAAAACAGAGGTGCAATGGCATTGGTAGAGCAGTGAGAGGGTGGTAGAACCTGGGGATGGTCTTAGTCTGCAAACCTGCAGCTCTGGCCCAGCCTCTAAACACACCATCTTGCTGATCTGCCCGTGTGCAAGAGAGTCTACATCACACACACAAGGAGAATAAACTGCAGGCTCTATCTGGCCTCCACATAGGCTGTGTCAGGGCATTAATAGTCGCTTTTGACATTCTTGTATCCAGGGTTGTACTATTACAATGAACAGAATTTGGCTCAAATGTATTGAGAGTCTTTCAGCAAAATCTCATTTGAAAAAAGGTCTTGGCATTTAAATACCCCATTGTGGCTGCAGCTTGTAATTACACCAGGGCTCCTTGCTCTGTGCATCTCAATTTGCTAAGCAAACCTTTCAGGTTTGAGGGAATGTTCTCTTGGCTTTTTTATTAAAACCAAGCAAAAAAAAAAGAACTTATCTGCAACTTGCTCCTTTTTTCTCTTCCCTTAATGGCCAAATAATTAAGTCCCTCATATGTTGTTTTGTAATATCCTTGAAAGACGATCACTGGTTTTATACAAATCTTCAAAGTCTCCTGTTTGTATTTTTCCCTCTGCTGAAGTAGTAATTCAGAAGGAAACAGAGTCAAGTTTGACACTGGTTTCTAAACACCACACATTTACACAAAAGATACAATTGTAGTTAGAGAAGTGTATTTTAACAGCATTTTAAATTCTTTTTGTCTTCTTTTACTTATATAGATGGTGAGAGATGAAAACTTGAAATTTATGAAGAACAGAGATGTATACAGTAGTGACTACTTCAGTTTTGTTCTGTCATTGGCTTCCCTGAACGCTGTAAGTACCTACATTTTAATCTTAGAGTATTTGGAGTATGGTGGTCAAAAGGGCCACCGAAGATATTTGGGTCACTACCAGGAAAACTGGAAGAGAAGGGTTGACATGATTTGGCTTTTCCACTGGAGCAATTCTTTGTCTCCAGTACTTTTTCACACTGATGATAACATCTATCTCAAAGCAACTCCAACCTCATATTCTAGTAGTCAGAGAAACATCATTTTGCCATAGTAAAATTGATTTAATAAAACATACCTTTTATAATGATGCAAACTGAGCTCTAGAGGGACAAAAATTTCTCTCCATGTGAAAAATCCAAAAGTTGGTGTTAATCAACTCATAGTTGATAGACTTCAATTAAAAACACAATTTCCTAATTGAGTTCCTCTAAATGGAGTAGTAAGCAAAAAGCATTTATTAAATGTATAAAATCCACAGATCTATTGGGCCCTACAGCAAGTTTGTTCCTGTTTTAGCATATTTGTTAACTAAAATAATCAACACTGAAAACTGATTTAGCACAGAAAAATGCTTTGGTTTATTTTTTCCAAATGAAGTAAATAACTTGAATAGAACATCTTGGTGTGTTTAGAGACAACATATGTACTGCAGGCATGTTTCTGCTCTGGAGTAAATCTGATGTGTCTTTCAGACTAAGGTAAAGCACCCTTATTATCCATGCATGGCAAAGGTGAGCTTACAGCTGGCAGTCCAATTCCTCTTCCAAACGTATCTCCGAACAAAGAAGAAACTCAGGTAAGGCTTTGTTCTGGGTCCTGTAACAACATAGTCTGAGGCTTTTATGCCTGTCATACCTACAGCACCTTGACATGCTGCAGGTTCACAGGAGCAGCAGTACATTCCTGCTTTGCTCTGGAATTCCATCACAAAGAAATCTGGGAGAAGGTCATGTTTTTGACAGTTTGCTGCCCATTATTTCAGTGGTAGTGTACTGGTCATAGAAAGGCTTTAATGGATTTAAAAACCAGCAAGTTTGTTCTAAAATACTTCTCCAAGTGGTTTTGTCTTAAGCCATCTAATGTATGTTCAAGTAAAAATTCTTTCTATTTGGCAAACAAGAAACATGGTTTAGGTTTTGGAGGTGGTTTTTGTCTTTTGAGGTCTTTTTTTGTTTTTTGAGGTGGTTTTTGTCTTTTGAGGTGTTTTTTTTTCTCTTTGGTTACCGACAGTTGTCCCTGTTTTGTTAAAGGGCTGATACAGAAGAATGGATTGCCACCATAGATGCACTGCTCTCCAAAAGCATTGATGCTTGTCAGTGGTTAGTTGAATATTTCGTCGGGCCAGAGGGCCGGGAGCTTGTAAAGTAAGTACTGGTAGTTCTGTCTTGGATGTTTTGTGTCTCATGTATGGAAAAAGCTTCCTAATAATGTGATCTGGCCTATACTGATGTATTCCCAAAGAGTCGACTATGCACATTCTTTAAACAGACACTCTAGGGGGTTATTTCTAGTATTTTCTCTGATTGTGAGGCTTTCTGAGTAATTCTGAAAATCTAATAAAATGACGCGGTGTATGTGGTGGAGGATGCAGGTGTTTAATTCTTCAAGGAATGCCTTGGAACGTGTTTGTTTGCCTAGTCAGTCCTGCAAGTAGTGGGAAAGGAGAACACGGTGAGAGTGTTTGGGGTAAGGTAAGTTAAATACCTAACTAAGATCACAGGTGAATTGAAAAGAATTTTTCTTGCCAAGCTAACGATGAGCTAATAGGTGTTTTGAAAATACCTAAGACAAATTTTCGGAGATCTGACACACTTAGAGAGATGAGTCAACGTAAAGAAAATATTATCTTTGAAGTTGCATTGAAAAACAGGATCCCGTGAGAGCTTTTAGAGATTTTTTTGTTACTTGAATGAATAAATACCAAGTGAATATTATACCAAGTGATATTATAAATACCAAGGCCTTACTAGTGACATGCAGAAAAATAAGTTAAAGATTATCCACAGGAGTATCTGGACTGTTAAAATAATAAATAATAAATATCACACTTAAGCATAGCAACCGTGTGTACACGTTGATTCCAGTTCTCTTTGCAGCTTCGCCTTTTATCTTCCAGGACTTTCCTCCTGGAATGCAGCGTCAGAGAGGTGCGAGTTGCTGTAGCCACTATCCTTGAAAAAACTCTCGACAGTGCCTTGCTTTATCAGGAGAAGGTTAGTGACTGTCACCTCATCCCCAACAATCCTCTTGGTTGTCTCTGCCTGCTGGCTCTTGCTGTGTTTGCAGACAGAGCTGTTTGAGTTGTGAGTGACAAGGTGAAAACCTTTTGTCTTGGTCGTGCTTGTTGCTCTTCATTTTCTGGAGTAAGTTAATGCTCATCTGTTCCTACCCAAGGAGGTGACATAGTGCTGTAACTTTCAAAATTTTAAGTTTGAAGTATTACTTAAAAACAATTGTCTCTGATTTCAGCTTGTCTTTTGAACTGCTGTCACATATTCTTTTAATAGTTCAGAGTTAGTCTTTTCTTAACATCTATTTTCTTTCTCTGATTCTGATCTCAGCTTAATTTTTAACTGATTCTCCTTCCTCACTCAGTCAGAAGCTATAGCAGTAGTAACTGAATTATCTTGTTCCAGAGATACGAGTATGGTTATTGTTAAAGGTTTAATTTTCTATTAGAAAGTCTGATATGTAAAACACTTTATTTTTAAGCAGTAGACAGCTCTTTACATTCAAATTAATAGTTTTTTTCTTCACAGTTAAAAACTCTACATCAATTATTGGAGGTGCTACTTGCTCTACTGGATAAAGATGTACCTGAAAACTGTAAAAACTGTGCTCAGTACTTTTTGCTATTCAATAACTTCGTACAGAAGGTAAGAAACTATTGGGGTTTTTTATGCTTATTTCAATTTCAAAGGACAATAGTAAAACAGCTAGTGATCCTTATTCATAGAAGGTTTAGCAGCACAGTGAAACTCTTTCAGAACTTTTATTATGGTATTATTTCTTAGTAAATGGCTTTGAATAGTGGATTAAGATAAAATCACACAAAAATATACCAGCAAAGTATACCAATGGAAAATGTAATTTCCAGAGTCTGAAATTTGGGGTTCTGTTTTGAAGGATATATATATACACTAAAAAAAAATCTAGCATCCAGGATTTTCGTCCCATAGGAAGCAGAATAACTGACTAGAATGTACTGCTCACCACAGTATGATTTCTCTCTGTTCCATTTTTTTTTTTTTTTTTTTTTCTGGCTGATATGACATGTATTTTGCATTTGCTGATTCTGGTCTGGTATATATATATGTTCTCTGTATAATGAGACAACTCTTTAGTGGTTTACCTTATTGAGATATTATGGGAGTTTTAGAGTGGAAAATGCAGGCTTTAACCTAGTGCATTTTACTTTTATTCCTCTGAGCACTAATCCTTTACCTGCAGAGGAAAGTAACGTGTTTTTGTTGTCTAAACAGCAGGGAATAAGGGCTAGCAGTCTTCTTCTCAGGCACTCTGCTCTGAGGCACATGATCAACTTCCTTCTTGGCCCCAACCGGCAGAGTAATCAGGTAAAGTTGTCTTGTGCTGTACTTTGTCCATCCCCATGTTTATGATGCTCAAATTATTAATAAATACTTTTCATGTGGTCAAATAGACTAATCCTTGGATTAGTCTATAAACGTCATGCAAGTCTTAGTCTACCTATGTGTGGTTAGCATGGAAATAGCTGTTCTGGAAGAAATGAGCCACATGTTTTTGATAATATAAAAATTTTTACCCACTCCAGAGTATTAGACCATGGTGAGGCACTATAAGGCCATTGTTTTGGTTTAACAAAGTTGACTAAATCAACCAAAGTTAATTTAATCTCTCTTTGGCTCAAGCAGAATCGCAGGTGGAGTTCAGCACAGGCACGTGAGTTTGGATATCTTCACAACACTGTAGCACTACTTGTTTTGCACTCTGACGTCTCCTCACAAAGAAATGTTGGTAAGAATTATGTTTTTGTCTTTGTGACTTTGCATTTCAGTTACTTTGACTGGGAGTAACTTAATATCAGTGAGAAAAATACAAAACCTTTGAATTTTAGGCCGTAGTGGTTAACATACATTTGATTACTTTTTATTTTGCTGTAAATGTATTGAGAGGCTGTGGCAAACAGATAGTTTACAGGCACTCAGAGGGTATGTGGGGTGCAGAAATCTTGATATTTATTGTGCCTTCTTCCCTCCCCCATATGCCTAAAAAGTCTTTCCTCATGTGAGTGAATCAAGCTGTGTTGCTGGCTGAACAGACTCACAGCCTAACAGGCTGTATTTTGCTTAGGTTTGTGATGCCTTTTGCTAATCTGAAGGGGAGTATTTAGACTGAGCTGCTGAATAACACACAATTAAACCTTTCCTAGTTATTTCTTACAAGAGGCAGAAATATCCAAACAAAGATAATAAAGGAGTAAGTGAAAATCTTCAGTTTCCTGAAGGAGGAATTGGAAGTTATCTTTTTAAAAGAATAACTTAATTTCTGTCTAGGGTCGAAAGCAGTCAAAAATTAGAAAGTTAACAGGAGAATTATAAACATTCTGAAAATATTGAATGTGCAACACTGATTGGGAGTAAAAGCAAAGCTCAAAGTACTGATAGTTCTCTAGGAACGTTTTGCTTTGTCCTTCCTGCAGTTCTTTTGCCTGTTGTCACTAAAGCAAATGACACTTCAACATGCAAGAGATTGTTACTTGGAGTGGTAACGTACAAGCTATAAACTAGTTGAGATGAGTGTTGAGATTAGGGATTACATGGTGCCAGATGAGCAGCAGTGTCTTCAAGATGTGTTAGAACAAACTAATCTATTAGTGGATTGTTTTTGTATTTGCTATTATAGCTCCTGGTCTCTTTAAGCAGCGTCTGCCTCTAAGCATCACCGCTTCAGGGCCGCTTTTGACGCTCCATGAAGAAGTAGAAGTCTTGTTATTCCTGTCTGAGGGAAAACCCTACTTAATGGAGGTATCTGTTCTAAATTCTGCCCTGCTTGAACCTAGTAGCTGGTCTGATGTGATTTCTTTAATGCATCTGTGCATGGAAAACACTGAATATTAAAAAACAGCCAACTGGGATGTATGTGGTTATTATTTTGAATCTAGAAGAGAAAGCACCTTTGGTTTCTTGACCTCTTCTTATTCTAACATATCCCTAAACTTAAGGGTCTGTATTGAGAGTTTATACACTGTTTGCAAGTACCTGTGCAGCCCATTATCATGTCAAATGGAGGTGATGACTTGAGTTGCTCTGACTGAATGGATCATGCTTGACCAGCCCCTTGAAGGTGGGCAGCAGGAACTGAAGGAGTGCTATGAGAGCAGGGTTTCAGCCTCCTGGGCCATGCAGTTGCTGGGAGAAAAAGCTGCATCCTTCCTGGAAAAGACTAACATTCTCTTACAAACTGATTTTCTTAAAAACAATTGTATGTCTGTGTCTGAAATGGTTTTCATTTCCTTAGGTGATGTACGCGCTGCGAGAGCTGACGGGATCACTGTCGGTTCTCATCGAGATGGTGGTGTACTGCTGCTTTTGCAATGAGCACTTTTCCTTTACTGTGCTACACTTCATCAAGGTAGGGAGATAACCAGGATAAGCCTTCTGCATAAGTGTTCCTTCTAGGCTTTAGTCATCCTGTGTCTTGTGGGTTATAAGGGCAGTGGGCTCTGCAGAGCAATAAGTGCAGTTTGTTGGGTTTTGAGGGGTGTTGGTGGCTTTGGGGTTATTTGTAGGCTTTCACTGTTTAAATCAACAAAGTGTCAAAAATCTGTAAAGGTGTCTTGTAATTCTTTGCGTCATCAACATATTTTACTATCTAAGTAACTTTGTTTCTTATGTGCAGACTCAACTGGAAACTGCTCCACCTCATGAACTGAAAAACATATTCCAGTTACTCCATGAGATACTGGTAGGTGAAGGGTAAAGACTTGTACAAGGTAGATTTTGTGTTGATGCGTAGTGAAAAAGATCAGAACTGCATTGGGAATTTCCACATCCACATGTCTTTTAATCCTTCAGTTTAGAGTTTTTATAATTTTTTAAATTACTGTCTTGATAATCCAATGATACATGAAATAAGTCTTACTTGGTTTTCATGTTGAGGTGGTTAAAATCATTCCATAGAATAGATACAGGTATCAAACACTCCTTATTAAATTGATATTTTCCTTTCCTAACAGGTTATTGAAGACCCATTACAAGTAGAGCGCATCAAATTTGCCTTTGAAACTGAAAATGGATTAATAGGCAAGTAAGCCAGTGGGTGAACACTCCTGTTTCCTACTGACCCTGATGTTGGTGATGGCTCGTATCATCTCCTGGTTTCTAATCCTCCAAAACTTTTACTTCTTAGGGAAAGCAACTCGGCACATTTGATTTAGCCGCCACCACCACAAAAAATGCCCTAAGAAAACCTAAAATAAGCTTTAGAACATTATAGTGACAGCAAACTGGAAAGGAATTGAGCTGGGAAAGAGAGCCAACTTATTTAAATAAGAAGCAGATCAGGGTGTATACATAATGGAGGGGGGGAAGTACCTTTGATTACCATAACAGAGGAGCTGTATGAATCCTGTAACCTTAAAAATTAGTTTTTATTTCCTACATCTCTCAAGATATTGCCAATCTTTTTGTTTTGTCAGCATCCTGATTACCATAAAAAGAAACTGGTTCAGCACAGAACAATGCTTGTACTAATAACTGCAGCATAGCCTCATGGTGTGACAGGTGGCTCACGTTTGTTGCTGCTCATACAAAGTGTTGTCTCTCCATTTGATACAGAAATTTTACTGAAGTTACTAAAACATTCAAAAGCAACACAAAAAGTCCCAGAAGTGATAAGAGCTTATTTCACGTGCATCAGGAGAAGAGGTTTTGTGTGCAAGGGAAATGTAGAATAACCACACAGTGCTCAGAGAGCACCTCTGATGGGTTAGTGCAACTTGAGCAGCTCTTTCATAGCTGTTTGGATGAGGAGCCGCTTCAGATTGTGGCTTTCGCCTTCAGTTATTTTGGATTCTGTTTCAGTGAGAAGGAATATTTAGCTTTGTTCTTTATTTCTCTCTTCAGTGCTCTTCTGTTTAGTAGAAGAGAATATGCAGCAGTGTACGAGAATAGCTAACTGTTTGTTTTGATTTCTGCATAAATTGGTCCCGATTGGACCAATTCTATCCTGTAACTTGGGCAATACATGACCTTTTTTCCTCTACAGAGGTGAGGTGCAAATATTCTATTGGATTTTTATGTTTCAGGAACTTCTCTGAGTTTTGGGAGTGAAAGTTGTAGTTTTACCTCAAAATTTCCTTGCATTGACTGTGAATACCAGCCTTCACATTGACTGCTTTTAGTCCAGGAGAGGAAATCAACAAATAAAGGTTTTTGGTGGTCCTTAATAGGATGTTTGTGCATAATTTGCAGTACAGCAGTTCTGTAATTTTAGTCATCTGCTCTGCTTCAACAGTATTAAAACTGGCAATTTGCAGTTCCTTAGCAATTTTTGCCAGCTTTGGAGGTTTCACTACTGTGTTCTTTGCTGACTGCTATGGACAGAGCAACTTTTGAGTAGCAAATCTGATTGTGGCAGCTCTATGGAAATCTTTGTGCTTCTCAGTCAAAGAATTTTGTTAGAAGATGTGGGAATTCACAGTATAGAAAACTTCCTGGTAGGAATGGCCTCGGGTTTTGCCCGAGTCTCCATGGAACAGTTTCATGGCTGTTGAGTTCTGCTATGCTTGTTTGTGGGAAGAAGCTTTAAACATTCCTCTAGCTTTGCAAATTTTGATCCAGGTGGAAGCTCGTGATGTGGTTCATTTATAGGGGTTTTAAACAATTTTTTTTCCTTCAGACAAATGTAACCATAGTGATTATCTAACATAAAATGGATTATAGGGAAGAATAACTACATTAGGACTGTTTAAAATTCAGGTACCGCATTTGAAAGATCAAAGTGAAAATGCAGTAATTCTATTTTTAATCCAATAGAGTTGTGGAAGTACTGAAAACTACCAGCAGTACAGCAGTGTGTTTAATACAAATACTCATGCTAACATCTGTGGAAACAACTTCTACTACCCAACTTAAAATTTTAACTTCATCTTTGTTATGTTTTCAGACTGGCTGGTACACAGAAAGCTGAATTGTGGTTTTTAATCCATATGTTTCTTCCCCCTAGCCTTGATGCACCACAGCAACCATGTGGACAGCAGTCGTTGCTACCAGTGTGTCAAGTTCCTTGTTACTTTGGCTCAGAAGTGAGTAATTCAGGTTTGAGACCTTAACCTCATCCCTGCCTTAGGCCCCCCCTGTGACTAATTAGCCTACTACTCTATTTTTGGTCAGCTTTATCCTTTGTTACTGGTGCTCAAAGGTCTTGATAGTACATATGTCAACATGAAGTGAAATCTTCACTGGTTAGTACCTGAATGGATTTCTTAGATAACACTAATTCCTGTTTGTAAAGGTAAAGGTCATTCTGTAGGGCAGGAGCCTGGCATTAACACCAGACAAACACAAGGAAACTGTCACAGATTTTTGAAATATTATGATTCCTAAATTCTCTTTGTTTAGATCTTGGCATATGTCCCAATTAAGCATAGTTCTGAAATATGTGAAGCTGTGTAGTAAACTGCTTTGTGTAATTTTTGCTAGGTATTATTGCTCTTGCTAATTCAATTAGTAACAGGTCTGTACAGTTTAAGTCCAAGTTTGCAGTCATAACAATGCACACAGAGGGCAGAAGCGCAAAGACAGAGAGGTCTTTGTATTTTTTTATGTTAGCCAGAATGCCTTGTTCCTGACTAATGAATATAATTTCAATTCCTAAGGTGCCCTACTGCAAAAGATTATTTCAAGGAGAATTCCCACCATTGGAGTTGGGCTGTGCAGTGGCTACAGAAAAAGGTAATTTGGCTGTAACAGAGAAACTGTCAATTGTTTACAGCGAGAATTATGAAATCACCATCCTCTAGATGACTTTCTGAGATGACTAAAGGCAAAATACAAGCTACTTCATTTTTTAGAAGGACATTTTGAATGCAGCTAGATCTGATACAATGCAGAGAGTTCAGTAGCCCCTTGTGTTTCAGGCATAGATACATTTACAGTGTATAAAACCAAATGTGAATAACCAAATAATGATTATTCCTTGCCATGTGGGAAGCTTCGATGCCACTGTGTTTGTGTTACAAGGCTTCACTGTTTTTAAAAAATCAGTTTTCCTTTGCCTGTGTGTTGATGCAAGAGAATGTGTAAACGAGTGGATTCCTTACAGAATCATCACAGCTTTGCACAAAGCACAGCTGTCGACAGGTACAACTCTTTTTCCCACAGATGTAGTTTTCATTTTTCTCTCTAAACTTAACGCTGGTTGGCCAACATTAGTAAATATCCATGGACACTTTGGAAACTTGGAACTCAGCAGAATTGGCCCAAGCAGGGCCATGCTGGGTCTCACAGTACCACATGTACAACTCCATAGTATCCCAGCTCCAGGCTGCCTTCCTGTCCTGACAGCTGCTGCTGACAGGTCTGGGTAGTCCTGCTGTACCCATTTTTACTTTGTACTGGCTCATGTAAACCCTGAATCCATCACTCTTCAGCTGGAACTCCATAACTTGCATGTGCAAATAAAAGGAGTTGTTTCCTAGTTTTCAGCTGAGGGGCAATAACCTCTCTGGCTGTTCTGGCTGCATATAAAGTGTGTGCTTGTCTGTGCCCCGGATCTCCAGCTCATTGCCAGAGGATTCAGGAAGTTTGTTCCAGATTTGTTAGTTCACCTACCATCACAAGTGGCTGAGGCTTTACACATGTAAAAGTCATATGGCAATTTTATGGCTGTCTTGGCTTTTTATGCAGATGTCTGAACATTACTGGGCTCCACAGAGTAACGTGTCCAATGAAACATCCACTGCCAAAACCTTCCAGCGCACTATTTCAGCACAGGTATGTGTCAGTCCTAGGACATCATGTTAAACCTGCTGATGTCCTTTCTTGCTCTCCAGTTAGCATCTTTGGGTTTGGCAGCTTTAGTCACCATCACTGGAAGTGTTCAAAAAACATGTGAATAAGGCACTTGAGGACATGGGTTGGACATTGATGATCTTAAAGGTCTTTTCCAACCTTAACAATTCTGTGATTCTATGATATTCCAGTGCACTTAAGACTATTCTTCCTTTAGAAGCTCAGACCCTGTGGTTGTTACTGAAAAAATAACCCTTGAATGATATTAGTCAATACTCACAATTACCTGTGGTGACTCGGCTGTCACACTACAGCAGCTGTGCTGTTTTAGAACTAATTTTAAAAAAATATGATTATGAAATTAAGGGATCACCATGGCCCCTGACACTCTTGGGCTGTTTTCTTACTCAGGACACACTGGCCTATGCCACAGCCTTGCTCAATGAGAAGGATCAGTCTGGAAGCAGTAACGGGTCAGAAAGCAGTCCAGCCAACGAGAACGGGGAGAGGCACCTGCAGCAGGTAAAATAAGGGCAAGTTTACTTTCTGTTGTGTTGCTCTGTGGCAGCTGGTTCCTGGGACTTGGCTCAGGACTATCACTGACCATACACACAACAAAAGTAACATATGTATCTTTCTCTCCCCATCTTTTGTGTGTGTCAAAAGGGCTCAGAGTCTCCTATGATGATTGGTGAGCCCAAAAGTGACCTTGATGATGTTGACCCATAGAGGAGATGCCTATGGACACAAGAACAGATCAACTCAAACATTTAATGCCTGGTACCTACTGGAACTGGAGTCGTGTTGCTTATGCCTGGGAGAGCAGTGGCTTTACAGGACCAGAGGCAATGCTGGAGGAGGTTGTTTCCCTGAAAGCTAAAAGCATTTTTTAGCCATGAAGGCTTCAGATCAACAAATACTCTAGAAAACTGCATCTTCACCTGCAGTAGCTTGTGACAGTCCAAATACCGAAAACAGTGTGTCAAGAAGATTTTATCAAATACACAAACGCTAGTGGTTGAATTTTTATGTGAACATTAAATGAGTGAATGTAAAACTGTTGCTTTTCTGTGATGCTGCAAAAAAAATTCTTTTGGTTTTTATACAGGAAAAAAAAAACAAACAGACTGTCCTTATGTATGGAGGGCAAATTTTTAATCTTTCTGATAATATTGAATAGGAATATTCAAATTTCTGTAAAGATGTGTGATGACTTACATTTCATTGTAAAATATTAGTTAAAGAATGGGTTTACATAAGGACTTCTGTATTTAATATGTCTCCCTGC
This sequence comes from Corapipo altera, assembly GCF_003945725.1. NCBI lineage: Eukaryota > Metazoa > Chordata > Aves > Passeriformes > Pipridae > Corapipo > Corapipo altera. The sequence goes on along the minus strand of NW_020884899.1, from coordinate 9,540,228 downwards.
TAATTTGTAAAGCTCTTGATGAGAAAGATCAGCAAGATTGCTCTATAAGGAGAGTGATTCCTTATGGAATGGTTTGGTTGAGGAGCTCTATAATGAGTCATCTTTGCTGGTACCCTTCTGAAAATCCTTCAGACAACTGGGAAGGGCAGTAAAAAAAAAAAAGCTTTGTTCTCTAGGTATGCAAGCATTTATTATTCAAGGATGTTGGTGAATTAAAAACAAAAAGAAGTTAATGAGTAGTTTGAAACAAAAAAGCACTTTAAGAAGGAATTCTGTTGCAGTTTTACTCATTAAATTTTTTTAACCTTTGGAGACATATTGAATAAAATGTAGTCTCAGTCATGGATCTGCAATCACTTGCTTATGCTTTGAAATTACTGAGAAAGTTGGTATTGGTTGTATATGATGAATAATTCCTTGAGTGAGCTGGGAACACTGTTGTGCAGATTTTATAGCAATTTTAACATGGGGAAAGAATGAATTGGCTTTATATTTTCACTTGACCAGGCAACGTTTAAAATATCACAACTCTTTTAATTTGCTCACAAACAACTGGAAACCAGTTGGGATGATTTGAGCACAGTTTTGTTTTCCGTGTTAAGTGCAGTTCAGTGATTTCTGGCTCTGGAAACAAGCTTCTTTTGTGCCAACTAACTTCATCTTTTGTACATTTTGCGTTTGTCACATTTTCTGCACTGCTTTTTGCCTTTATTTATGGATTCTGCCTTACTTTAAAGAAATTATGTAAACAAACATGCACAGAAATGGGGGACATCTTAAGGAGTGCCTGGGTACCTCCAGAATAGATAAATTTGCCAAGTTAAAGGCACAACCAGCCAAAAAGTGCCTTTTTTGTTTCTTTTTCACATGCTGTTGCCGAAACACGAAGCAGCAGACAGCTTTTCACTGTTATGCACTAATATTGAAAGTAACCAGTCATTTCACTGTTGGAAGTAACCATCAGATCTGATGTCAGCTGTACAGCTTTCTAACTTATTGTGGGGTAAGAGAGCCGTCGTCACGAATTGCACGTGCAAAGTAAGGGTGGCATTGTAGTGAATCTCTCACTTTCTTTTCCAGACAATGTCTTCATAGACACATGGCAGAGTTAGCATTTTATAAATGTTTCTGATAATGTGCTGGGACATTTTAAATGTGATGTTTTAAATTAATTTTGAATAAATCATTTCTTACGGACACCCCTTCTTCCTTCCCCCCATCCCTAATACATTGTTAATGGCTCATAAATCTCCCCAAGAAGTCAGTACACAGCGGTGATGGTGATGGAAGAAGCTGATAATGTTCCTATGGGTTGGCATCACTTGTCACTTCAGGTTCCTGTTATTTCCTATGGAAACAACATCCTCGATACCCGCAGGCCCAGGGAAGCATTGATGGGAATTGCATCAGGATGGCTCATCACCACTGTATACTTGAAACCAATACAAACTTTTTCACGGTTCTGCTCACGCTTGTACAAAGTCAATGGTTATCATTTGCAATAAGATGATACTTGGTCAATTATTTTTGTTTCCATCTGCTGTCATTTGAACCTGCTGAAGATTATTTTTTGGAAAATAGAGTTCAACAAAAACTAGTTTTTGTGTAAATTGTGATGCATTTCTATGTTGTAATTTTTACTGCCAATCTTTTTGGATGAAAATGTTTTTATACAGTTTACAAAATGTTCAGTGAGGAGCAGCCACATCCTGGCTGTGAGCACTGGGGGAGATTGTCCGATTAACACGTAGACATTTGGCACTGGAAAAATAGGCAGTCTTGATGAACAGTCTTGGGATTCCTGGTCAATGGAATAAAGTTATTCCTTTCACAGAAAACTAGTGTAATCTTTAGACCGTTCACACACTGCTCCGCTCTTGTCTTGTTGATCCTCTTACCTTGAAACTCCTTAGGTCAGCCCTGCAGATGATAAGCCCTGAGAGGGTGCCCTGATTGCCATTTTGGCTCCTGTCCAGAGTAAATGGAAGCAGCTGAGTGGCCACCAGAGCTGCACCGCTGTGTATCCTTGTGCTGGTGCACTGTCAGATTTGTATCTCTGAGCAGCTCCTCCTGACCTTCTTAGCAGAATGATTTACCCTGGCCCTGCTCACAGTCGCAGATTAGAGCAGCTTTTGTGTGTCAGATCCCAGATTTGTGGTTAATCTGGATGTGCACTCATCCTGCATCTTCTGTGGGGGCGAGGGGCAGAGCTGGACATGCAGCAGTGCCACGGAGCCAGTATTCCCCTGCTCCCCTGTCTGGGAAACCAGGAGCTACAGCCTGGGCTACCATCCCCACTCTGCCTTTGTCCTCTGCTCTAAGGACAAGGACTTTTACCTTTCCAGCATGACCCAGCCAGTGCTTTCCATTGGCAGTCCTGAAAGTATGGGATGGGCATTGCAAACTGCTACCAGGACTGCCCACAGCATCCCTGGGATCAGCACTGCTCTCCTGAATGTGAGAGGCTTTTCTGCCTACCCAAGTACAAGATGCTAAGCAAGAGCTAATCTTTTAATATTGTTTCCTTCCACCAGGCTTATGTATGCTTAAACTAAGCTGGGAAAACTCTATCTGGCTTATCATGCACGGAACAAGCTCACACCTTCTGCTGGATCCTCCTCTCTTGCAGGGAAGTCAGAGCTGAAATATCTGGTGCATGTTTTGAGAAGTTACAGCCTAAGGAGTCTGCTGAAAAATCACCTGCTGTCTCAAAACTGTCCAGGAGCTCTCAGGCTGACATCCCTTTTTGTTTTCTGCCTCTTTGTGCAAAACTCAGGTTTTAGCTGATGAAGTTATGGGTTGTAATTATGTTCGTGACATGTAATTATATGTTTAGATTAGGGTTGGGCTTTTGCCAGCTTTGGTTAACAACTTAGAATTAGTTTCAACCTTTCAAAGTGGTGCTTTGTGCTGGGTCTGTCTTCTCATGCCAATTAAAGCTGGAGCAACAGAACTGCAAGGTGCTTTTGGATGGGGAATACACCCAAACTGCCTGAAGTTTGACAGGTTAACCTGGTGCTTGTGGTATCAAGCTTTATTTTTTTCATCTGTCCTCAGGTAACACCACACAAATTATACACTGTAGTACCAGGAGACTATTAAACACTGAAAGAAAAGTGAGACCCAGCTCTGGTGGCTTCTGGTGCTTCTCAGCCTTTCCCTGCTGTGTGCATCAATCCAAGCCAAGCTTTATCTTTATTGTGGGGCTCCACCACTTCCCAAGTGAAGCCCACTGTTAGTAACAACAGCAAAACAAGCACAAGGGCACTTTCCTCAAAGCTGGGTGATGTTTGTTTCCATAACTGGAAGCTCTTGCCCTACTCTCTGTTGTTAAAACAAACTTCTGTTCTTGCGTATGTGTGTGTGTGGGACAACACGACTCAGTCCCTGCCCAGAGCTCCGCCCAGCTGTGGCAATAGAGGGAACTTGTGCTGTCTGCACTGACCTCTGAGTGTGCCAGCGCTTATCCAGGGACACCTTGGACCCCAGGCAGGGAACAGATCCGAGGTGGGGGCCTGTGGCTGGTTCACTAACAAAGCAGAGCTCTTTTGGGGGAGCAGCATCCCTGCTGGACGGGTGCCAGCTCCCCCTTCCAGACCGGTTCCCCATGGGGATGTACATGAAGTCAGACAGTGGATCATATGAGCACTGGTTTATGAGTTTTATTTTAAAAAGACAATTATAAAATGTTTATTTATAAAATTCCAAATAAATATTTAAGGTACAAATGTAAAAACCAAGGTGCTATGAAAGCTTTTTCTTCTCTCCTTTTTTTTTTTTTTTTAAAGGAATTAGAGCCAGTTCTATGTGTCCTGGGGACCTGAAAGGGAAACTGTTAACACATAACACCAGCAGATCATTAACTTTGACTTAACAACCAAAAAAAAACGCTAACAAAGCAGTAGCTGACTGTAGCAATGCAGATTAAAATCTAATTAAACAAGCAGACTGTTTAAACTACAGCCCTTACACTTGACTCAAAAGTAAAGAATTCTCCTAGGAACACGAGTAGGCAATTATAAAACTGCCCCAAAATGGCTAAACTAGGATTTTCCAGGTGCTAAGCAGTGTTAGCTGACAACTAATGAGCAACTAAGCAGGAAAGAAAGGAGAAATCCTCACCACAGTATTTTTTTCTTTAAAAAGGTACTAGTTTTGTCATGTTGGCTGACAATACATGGCTTGTACAGTCAGGGTGTTTATAGAAGGACCGGGCATGTGGCAGGGAAAGGATTCTGTGTTGACTCCAGTGATGGGACAGGGCTCCAGATGCGTGGGGCCTGCTTGGAGAGCTCCCGCCCTGGATCCCGACTCTGCTGTGTGTGAGAGGGTGACAACCTTGTACCCCACCATTACAGCATCCCAAACACAGAGGTTGTCGGCAGCCACATGTTGGAGCCTGGACAATGCTGGGAACAGCAGCTCAGCCATGGGAAGGTCCTGAGCAGGGGATAGGGTGGTCCAGCACAGCACCCATCTGGGGTGTACTGGAATCACCAGGCCAGGAGAGCCACCAGCCCGTCCCTACTGCCGGCTCCGGCAGCAAGTGGCAATGGCCACAGCCGTGCTGGTGCCAGGAACACCAGCTGCCACACAGGTGTTGTCCATGGCATAGGCTCCCGTGGTGCCGGAGCTCTGGGAATGAGCGTTACAGCCCGTCAGTGTCCAGCCGCTGTCACAGGACACCGTCACCTAAGGGGGAGAAAAGGTCATCCTCCACAGGCCACCAAAGGGGCAGGGGCCTGCCCGCTCCTGGTGGTCCCCAGGACTCAGGGTGATGTGACTGATGTCACCCAGCTGGATGGGCTGTCCCATTACAGGTGAGCAACTGGGGACATTAGTGAAGGCTGGGGATGGGACAGCCATGAGGGTAGCAGAGGGATAAGCAGAGAAAAGGACAACACCCCAGTGGAGGGGTGTTCCCCATCCCTACCTTCTCCTCAGAGCCCAGGGACGTGTGTTCCTTCACTTGGCACTCGAGACTGGCAGCGGGGCAGCACAAGGCGTGTGCCACTGCCTCTGTCCTGCCTGCACAGCGGCTGGGCCTGCTCCCCAGCCCCATGACAGGTCTACCGCCATCACCCAGTGCCATGGAGGGGGAGTGGAAACTGCACCCTGCCAGGGGGAGAGGAGCTGTCAGCATGGGGCAGCCATGGCAGCGCCCCAGTGCACACACACAGGTGCCAAGGAATGTCCTGAATGAGACCTGAGCCTCCTCGCCTCCATGCACGCACCACATGACTCCTTCCCTCCACCCCAGCACCCACACCCACTCTTTTAACCCCCACTCTTTAACCCCAGGTCCCAGAGTTTTTCTGGAAGAAACACCCTTGGCCATCAGGCTCAAGGGTCTGTAACCTGCCATGTCAGGCATTACCAGTCAGCACGTGGTCCTGTGGGGAGCAATTGGCCCCCTCAGCCGCTGAGGAGCTGGTGTTGATCCAGCACTTGGCCCTGGGCCATGTGCAGCACCTGGCGCTGGCGTAGACTCCCTGGCCCTGGAAAGTGTTGTGAGCCACGCAGTGCTTCTGCCCATCCTTGTCCTGCAGCCAGGGCGGCACAGGGTGTCACTGGGGTGCTTGGGGCCTTCGAGGCTGGGGGGCACCCTGGGGGCAGTAATTCTGCCTCTGCAAGCACTGCTCACCTCCATGTGCTGCCACAGCTGCCTGCTGCTGTGGGAGAAGCTGGAGCAGCTGAGCATCTCCTCAGTGCTGGCACAGCGAGCCACAGCAGGGGTGTGCCGGGCGAGCCCCGACCACACCGAGCGACAGTACAGCTGCTGCTCCTCTGCAACGGGGCCCATGGTGTCAGCGGTGGGGTGGGCCCATAGTGACACCCACAGTGTCACCCAGTGCCCATGGCACAGACCAGAGCATGCAAACTCAGGCTCAGCCATCCCTGGCACAACTCAGGGAGGGACATGCCCCACCAACACGCCATTGCTTTCATCCCAGCATTTCTTTCTGGATGAGGACAGAGCTCTGCCAGGCACCCAGCGGGCAGCAAGGTCTTTACCTGCACCCAGCTGTGTGGGCAGCCCAGCCACACTGTTCGGTGTCTGGAGCCTCTGGTCCTCTGGGAACCACGTCATGTCCATGACATTCTTGGTGGAGAAGTGCAAGAGGCGCTGCCGGAGCTCAGAGAGGCTCAGCTGGGGTTCAGCGCTAAGCAGCATGGCAGCAAGGCCTGCAAGAACCCAGGGGGCTGCAGTGAGAACCAGGGGACATGCAGATATCTACACAACATTCCCTTGAGCAACATAACCCCAGAGAGACAGGAGTCCCTGCAGCCCATTGCCCACACGCACGGGACGTGGGAGTTCTGTGCAGGCGGAAGCACCCAAATGAGACAAACATGCCAAAACCATGGCATCATGGCACACAAAAATGTCCCCAACTGAGGCATCCCTGATGCCCTGCGCCTACAGGGACATGTGCTCAGCACCAGCAAGCGGAGGGCCAGCCCTTCCTGCCCCCGCCAGAGCCCAGCTCGCCTGCCACATGCGCAGCTGCCTGCGAGGTCCCACTCTGTGCTGTGAAGCACGTGCTGCAGTCACTGGAGGCACCGATAATGTCATCCCCTGGGGCAAACAGGTCCACACAGCGGCCAAAGTTGGTGCCCAGGATGCCGATGGAGGCGGGTTGGTCCTCACTATTGGTGGCACCGACGGTGATGACCTGCCAGGGCAGCGACAGAGGGGAGCACAGGCAGGACAGGTTGCACAGCCCCAGCCCACTCAGCTGATCTGGCACAGGAGGGAATAAGGTGGCACCATGTCCCTGCATGTGCCCAAGCCTCAGGGGACCCCCACAGCCTATACCTCTGGCTCAGATGCGGGTGAGTAGAGACAGGCATCATCCTTGTAGTTGCCAGCAGCCGCGACAATCACCACCCCGTCCTGAGCCACGCGCCGACAGCCAGCATTCAGCACATGGCTGTGGGCACCAGCCAAGGGCAGCAGCACCACCAGCGGCACGTAGGGCTGAGCCTCCAGCCTCATCTTGATGAACTCCAGGGCTAGAGGGACAAGACACTATCGCAGGAGGGGGACGAGGCAGGGGGCTACAGAAGGGAACATGCTCCTCTCCAAGGCGTGGGGTCACTCACCCATGACAGTCCTGCTGACAGTGCCCTTCCCCTGGCAGTTCAGCACTCGGAAGCTGTGGACGTTGGCGCCTGTGGCCACGCCGGCGTCACGCCCATTCAGCACCCCGGCTACATGGGTCCCATGGCTGTTGCACTTGCTGGCCTGGAGCAGGCATCCCAGTTTCATGTCCCAGCCCATTGCGTCTAAGCAGGTTTGCAACCCCACAGCATCCTCCCTGCTCCATCCCACCTGGATTACCTCTTGCAACAATACCTGATGCGCACCTGTGCCCCTCCAGACTGTTTTCCCCAGAAATAAACCCTGCCCTGCTCAGCCACAGCTCCATATAGACAACATGGAAGGCCCCAATATTCCCAGGACCACAACTCCTGCTGTTGCATGTCCTGCCCAGCATTTTGCCCCAAGCCAAGTCTCCCCCTTGTTCTGGGAAGTCTCACAAGCCTAGCCAGGGTTTGGTGGATGCAGGGGAATGCTCTTGTCAGAATGCAGCATGTGGCATCTCGGGGCTTACCTGCCTATGGAAGTGGGTGCTGTCCTCCTCAGGGACACTCTCAAAGCCAGTCACAAACACCCTGCCCTCAATCTCCCGGTGGGTGCTCTGCACACTGGTGTCCAGCAGATAAATCTCCACAAGCTCACCTTTATCTGTCAGGGATGCAGCCAGGGGGAAAGGCAACCACCACTGCAGTCAGCTCAGGCCATCTGGCCTGCTCACAAAATGCAGCTCCAGACCCACAGCACCATGGGGCAGGGGGCTATCCCCATCCCTCAAGATCAGGAGAGGGGATGGGGTCAGTGACCCTTCCCCAAACCCCTATAGTCACCCCCTCACACTCCAGTGCTTACTGGGAGGGTTGTAGGTGCCTGAGTTGGGCTGTAGTGGCACAATCCTGCCCAGGTTCCAGGGAATGCTCTGAGCAAAGACATAGGCATCTTCCTCAATGTACTTCACATGTGGCAGCTTCAGCGCCTGCGGGGAGGACAAAGCTCCTGTTCACCCTGAGGTGAGAACTGCCTCCCCCCACCAGTGTCTACCCCTGCTGCTGCCCTGTGCCACGACCCTGTCTTTCATTCCACATACCATGTCCAGGACGTCGCTGCTCATCCTCACCAGGAAGGCGGGCAGGAGGTGGAAGACGTGCAGCAGCTCGGTCAGGTGTCCCAGCCGAGCCGCCCGGGCTCGCAGACGTCGCGCCGTGCCCCGCACCTCGGCCCCACTGCTGCCCTCCTGCAACACCACCACGTAGCGCCCGGGCAGCCTCCACGACGCCTGTGGGAACACAAGCACCGGGCTGGGGCTTGGGACACACACACACACACACACACACACACACACACACACACACACACACACACACACATACACACGCGTGGCTGTCCCCCCATCCCACTCTCCTCACCTTGGCGGCGCGATGGAAAGCGGCGGGTCCCGGTGGGGCGGCCCCGACGGCGGCTGCCCCCGCCTCTGCCGCCCCCAGCGCCAGCACCAGGGCCAGCACCAGTCCCCGTGGGGACATCCCGCACCCGCGCCCCGATGGGCAGAGCCGGGGGGCGCCGCGACCCTCAGTGCCGGGGGAACGGCGCCGGCGGGGAGATGCTGCGCGCCCGCCGAGGGGCCGGAGCGCACCCGCGGGGCCGAGGGGCCGGAGCGGGGCTGAGGGGTTGGTGCGGGGCCGAGAGGCCGGAGCGCACCCGCGGAGCCGAGACCCGGGGCGCACCCGCGGAGCCGATGTTCCGGAGCGCACCGGCAGGTCCTGGAGCGCAGAGGCGGCCGCGGCTCTGCCCGTCGCGGCGAGGGCTCAGCTCGGCGGGGAGGGGATCACGCCACGGCCGCCGGCCCCAGCGGCCCACCCGGGCGTGTTAACCACTAACGGAGCCGCGGGAGGGGTCGCGGGACGCTGGGTCACGGAGCGGGGGCGCGGGGAGAGGGGTGGGGGGGACGCTGCTCACCCCGAGTCCCGGCGCATCGCTGGGGGCTCTGGCGAGCAAAGCGCAGCCGCTCAAGGACTAATTTCAGAAAGGGCTGAACGCTTTAATGTGCCTCCTACTGCTTCACTCCAGGGATAAATTCCCATGAAAGCCTCTAATCCTGTTTGGGCATTTTTCGCAGAGTCGTCACACATCTTAAATATCCTTTTTGCGGGATGCGGTCGGTGCTTTCCCGCGGCTCTCCAGGCTGCTTCCCACCTCTGCCCTCCTGCAGCGCCAGGTTCCCACACTGCCCCATATGCCCGGTGACCTTCGGCAAATCCTGTCCCTGCTCCAAGCCTTTCAGGAAAATAGGGATATATTTATTTTTGATTGGTTATTTATAAGCTTCTCAGAGCTTATATGTTTATATGAATGTACGTTTTATATGGATGTGTTTGTTTCATATGGATGTGTATGGTTTGTATGGACATGTATGTTTTATATGGATGTATATTGTTTATATGGATGGGTATGTTTTCTATGGATGTGTACAGTTTATGATTTCTTAATGAGACCTGAAGTGGGTGCCTTCACCCTGGTTTGGGTAACTGGGGGAGACCAGACCCCACTTGTCACCCACTTTCCTCCACAGCAAGTTGACACTGGAAGAGTCAGTGTCCAGGACACTGACTGTGGGGACAAGTCTCACTCCTAATTTTTGGGTCAGCTTCATCAGTGCCGCTAAGTCCCACAATACACCACTGGTGCCTTAGGACACTTTCACGGCAGCTGAGAACTGGGGCACCCCATCTCGAGGGAGACAGTCTCCCTTTCCCTGCAGTTGCTCCCTTCCATGTTGCCGGGGGACAAGCTGTGTCCCAGGGAAGGATGGAAGAAGCCCAAATAGTAGGAGGTGGCAAAGGCCCTCCAGCCCCACACACACCTGGATGTGCTGAGGAACCCAGGGAGAGCTCAGCATGAACATCCAGCCCCAGAACTGGACTGAGAGTGAGAGATGGTCAGCTCTGGAGCTCTCTCCAGGAGTAGATATCTGCAGAAAGATTATTTATTTAATTGAAAAATATTCAGAAATAGCCCAAAACTTGCACCTTGTAGAGAAGAGATCTGATTCGGTCCTGGCACCCTGGGGTGCTTCCAGCAGCGCTTCCTCCTGCTGCTGAGAGCAGCGGGATCACCGACTGTGTCCGTGTACAGAGGGGGGCTCCTGTTGAGGGGGGAGGAAGGAGAGATCAAGAGAAGTGATCAGAGAGGACTCCAACAAGGGGGAAGGACCTGTAAATCCTTGTTGCGTTCTGTTCCCGGGGAGCCGCAGGGCTCGGGGTGGTGCGGGCAGGGGGCTGGGCGATGCTGGGCCGGGCTCCCTCCCACCCCGTTGGCAGAAAAAAAACCGACCCTTTTGCCGAACGTTTCTGCGCAATTTACAGGAGCTTGTCGGTTTTCTGACGTGGTGCCCCAAATCAGGGAAACCCCACGGTGCCTTTTGCACCAGCCGGGAATCGAACCCGGATCGCAAGAATGGGAATCTTGCATGATACCACTACACCACTGGTGCGCTGATGTCATCGTCCCCGCGGGCCCCCAAGTGCACGGGCACCGCCCCATCCCACGTGGCTACTCCTTCCTTTCCTCCATCGGTCCCCGCCGCGGAGTCCCTGCGGGTGGGTGACACTCGTGGGCGGCGAGCGGATGGTAATTCCTCCCCCCACCCCCAAAAGCCGGGCCGCTCACTTAATGTCATGCAGGAATGTCCCGATTCCCACAATGTTTAACCTCGGCCGGCGCAGGAGCCGAGTCCTTCGGCTTAAGGATGCTGCGCCAGGGATGGAGGGACTCATCCAGCTGCACAAAGGGTCCCGTGGGAGGGAGGGTCCAGGCCCCGTGTCAGCCCCCTCCCCTGCCCCATCAGAAGAAATGCTTTTGGAAAGTAAATTTCTTTTGCCAAAAGCAGTAGTGAGTGCCAGGACATGAGGAAAGGCTAAATGGTCTGGGGATGTTCAGCCTGGAGAAGGCTCCAGGAAGACCTTGGAGCCCTCTTCAGTAGAGGGGGTACAGGAGAGCTGGAGAGACACTTCTGACAAGGGCATGTAGTGATAGGACAAGTGGGAATGGCTTCAAACTGAAAGAGGGCAGGTTTAGATTAGATATTAGGGAGAAATTCTTTGCTGTAAAGGTGGTGAGGCACTGACACAGGTTTCCCAGAGAAACTGTGGCTGCCCCACCTCTGGAAACATTCAAGGCCAAGCTGGATGGGGCTTGGAGCAACTGGTCTAGTGGAAGGTGTCCCTGCCCATGGCAGGGAGGTTGGACTAGATGGTCTTTAAAGGTCTCTCCCAACCCAAACTGTTCTATGCTTTTAGAGGCAAAAGCTTTCAGGTCTCTACCAGATTCCCACACTCCATAGGAGCCAGTGACACAGAGTGACATCCTGCCCCAGGCACCCTCTGAAACTCGGTGAGACATCGCCTCGTTCAAACAGTGTCCCTGCAGCTACCACACGCTTCCCCCACCGAAAAGGGCAGGCAGGAGTATGTGTAACCAATTTGTTATTTCTTCCTCCCAGACAGCAGCTCTCACTCCTGTGGCAATGTTTGGCCAACACTGGAGACTCCATTCCCCACCCTCCTGTTGCCTGTAAATACCTTGAGTGCGTAGGTGCTCCATGCCCTTCTCCCTTGCTGCTTTGGTGAAGCCAAGGTGAGTGAGGGGTGCAGTAACACCAGGAGGGGTGTCACAGGGGCCTGAAGCCCCAGGTGGAACTGCTTCTTGCACACCCTGGACTGTACCAGCACAGAACTCCCTGGTCAGCAGGGGAGCACAGGGAGCATCCTTCTAGGGCTCTCATGCTTCATCCTTCTTGGGTGATTGAGGACAGCTTTCCCTGTATTTTTGGGGTTGAGAACTAGATGATTTTTGAACTCTCTTCCAACCCAAACCATTCTGTGATTCTACAAAATTTGCAGAAGAGCTGCTGTGTCAGCACACATGTGCTCCCAAGCCTCCTGGGGCCATGCCATGCACAGGCAGCATCCATCCCAGCTTTCCCAAAACAGGGTGAGGGACTCTTAGAATCCCCACACTGTTAGATCTGCTGGTGGTTAGATCCAAACCCACCTCCCTGGGGAGGCTCAGCCACACAGATCCCCATGGTCTCAAGCAGATAAAGGGTAGGGAGAGGTCACGACTCCCACCAGTGCTGCCATCTTTTCATGGTACAAGCAGTCTGGGGGAGTTGCTGTGTCACCTCTGTCATGGTGACAAACCAGGCTTAGATCCATCAACATGGTTTGAAACAAATACTTATTATTCAGAGAGAGTTTGGGGATGGTGGGTGTCAGTGTGCAAACCCACCCACAGCCCTGTGGTTGTTGACACTGACCCAGTGCAGGTGCCCAAAGTCACCACCTCAAGTGCCATCATCAGGGTTTTGGCTTAGCTGAATCCTCCTCTTTCTGCTCCCAGTGGCACTGGAAGCTGGTCCTCGTGCAGAAAATGAAGGACAGCACAGTCTGTCACCTCCATCACCCCTCTCCCAACCGAGAGACATGAAGGCTGCCTGCTGCAGGAGTCTCAAGATCTGATTTTAATTTCAGGGAAGCTTGGATAAGTGGGAGAATGACTTTGAGGACATCTCTGCCTCATCAAGCCCACCTGGTGTGAGCACATCTTTACCCACCTAAACTTGATCCTGTTCCAAGCAGAAAAACTAATGCTTTTCCTTCCCAAGCACAGTATTTCTCCCAGATCCTGCCCAGCCCAGCTTCTCTGTGCCCATCCAAAGAGCTCCAGCGAGGGGGGCCTTGTCCTATATGCTCTGGAATTCAGGAGGCAGCAGTCCCCCATTTGAGTTTTGGGGGAATGAAAGCCTCCAGAAAGGCTGGGTGTGTCCAAGGGGTGCAGAAGCCTTGGAGACCTTCTGTGCTGCAGGCACTGCACTTTTGGGGGCATCCCCTTTCCTCCAGGCCGTGATGTTTGCATCCCCTCCGTGAGATAAGTCCATGCCAAGTGGTCATTTTATCTGGGAGATCAGTTTTCAGGCTCAAAAAGGCAGTCGCTGTCCTTGAGCAGAGCATCCGGCTCCTCTTGGAGCCCATAATAAAGGTCATCCTCCTCCCCAGTGCCTTTGCAGGGGGATCCAGAGTGCTGTCCCCGCACTGGGGAGCTGGTCGGGGTGCAGCCAGAGTGGGCAGCAGATGGCAGGGTCCGGTTCTGTGGCGTGGGGGTGCCGGGCATGGAGCCCTCCAGTGATGGCGTGTCCATCTCCTCCAGGAGGGATGCCAGTGGCGCATTCCCCGGCGCTGGATGAGGGGGGCTGTGGGGACAGGAAGGGCTGATGGGTGGTGTGGAAGTTACACCAAACACAGCTGGGGTTTCCCTTGGAGCTGGTGGCTGCTGGAGCATTGCTCAGCCAGCATCCCAGCATCACCAGTCCCCTTGCTGGGTGGCTGGAGCACCCTGGGAGCACACTATCCCAGCCCTTCGTACCTGCCTTTATAAGGACACCTGCCTGCCAGATTCCTTCTGCCCATGGGACAAAGTGGTGGCTGCCCTTGCCTTTCCTGCATCCCAAGCGGAAAGCAGTGCACCCAATCCAGCTGCAGATGCATCCAAGTCCTACGCCCTGAGCCTGCATGGTTCACTCCATCAGTTGCAAATCCCTTTGGGACCTCCCAGACCAGCACTTGGACATCATACGTGGCATCTGGTTTGCTGGTCAAGTACTGGGCATCTCATTGCTACCAAAGTCTGACCAGAAACTTGGGGTTTATTCTGGTGAGGAATGTTATTTGCATTGATAAAATTAAATTAAAGTAAAATGCAAATTACAACCAAAGCCTATCCTGATTTCTTCCTGGGAAATAACTTGGTACAGAGACTCCCCGTGGGTTGAGACACCATCCAGGCTCCACAGAGGCTGGGGGGTCTGGGTGCTCAGTGCTCTGTGAGCAGCAAAGACCCCTCTGCCTCCTTTCCCTCCCCTGAGAGGACCTGGTCTGATCCCCCCCATTTTCACCCTGCATCCCAGCAGTGTGACCCCGACCCCTAAAGCATCACATACCAGCTGCCTGTCACTGTTTCCAGATGAGGTGCCAGGTCTTGTGGGGTGTGTCCAGCACCCCCCAGCTCCCGGTGAACATCTGCTTTGGCCTGCATGGCTGACTGGGAGCAGTTGTGGGATCTAGGCTGTGCCGTGGGTGGGAGTGGAGTTGAGCCCACTGCCTGCCTCTGGATCTGCTCATAGGATGGCAGGCTCTTCTCGTAGGTGCTGGTGGCCTCTTGGTCAGGGCAGGGAACAACCAAGCTGTGGGCAAAGGAATAACAGGGTTCTGAGCAGGACCTGGACCCCATGGAGCTGGAAGATCCTCAGGCACTTGCACAGAGAGCTCCATCAGTTGAGGGAGTGATTTTAGAGGCTACCAAGGCCACATCACTCCCCACACCAGCAGCAGAGCCAATGGGTCCTTGAAGGGGATACCCATAGCTACACAGCCAGATGCTTGGCATCCCCCAGCATCACTCAGGCCCCAGCCTTGGAGTGGCTCAGACATCCCTTGCCTGCCCCACCCTGGCTCCTGCTTGGCATTTTGTGCTGCAATCAGTACAGTTGTCCCCAGTCTCAAACACTGCCCTCATCCCCAGGGCACACCCATACTCTGTGTACAGATTTTGGGACCCACCCAATGTCCTTCTGTGGCAGCGCTGTGGGTTTGTGGTCCAGGAACCGCTCAGCCTCAGGGTCCACAGGAATGAATGTTATCTGGGGGAAAAAGGAAGGAAGAGCTCAGGGGCTGTGCTGGGCACACTCGACCCTCCTTAGAGGTAAAAGGACCAGAGTGCCCCTTCAGCTGGGTTTAGGGTGTTTTCTCACCACATTTGGATGTCTTGATTGGAAATGGGCTTTTTTGGGCAAAATCAATAAGGGATGAATGAATCCAGCACAGCTCTTTTCCCCAGTGGAGTCACGCATGTCCCCAAGCCCAGAGCAGGTCCCAGGGCCCACAGAGGTCAGGGACAACACTGAGGGTGCCCTATCCTTGAGCCCCAAGCACAGCAGCAAAGCCACATCTCCCTCCTTGCTGGGGCTGAGCTCGGCTTTGGGGGGGAACTGGGATCAGCTTCACCCCAATCCCAGGAAACACAGTCAGTTTCAGAGGTCCCAGCTGGTCCCAGGTCCTGAGGTCACCGTGCCACATTTTGGAGGGTAGCCAAGTTGTTGACAGGCAGTGCCCAGACCAGTGCCACAGTCGCCCTCTCCTTTGAAAAAACCCTTTTCTGCTAGACTCGTTTCCCAGGGCAGGGACGTGTGGCTGCTCTCCGTGCCGGCAGTGCCCTTTGCCAAGGAGACTGGCAGGTGAGGGCTTGGCTCTGGGGGCCCAGGACCCCCAGCATCCTTGGCCTTGACAGTCCTTTCTTGGAAGTCCTGGGAGCCTGCCAAGCCTCAGGCCCCAATGAAGGGGCTAGTTTGGGAAGGGTTTGCATGGGAGAGACAAACGCAAGTTTATTTCCTTGGGATTATTCCCTGCTGCCTGCTTGGAAGCAAAGCACTGGGCTCTGGGGTTTGAAGTAGAGGGGGCGAGGGACAAGGGGCTACATCCTGCAGGCGTCAGCAGGCCATGAGCATCCCAAACCAACAATCCCTCCTCCAGATCACTCCAGCTGGCTTCCCCTGATATCTGCTGCTACCTCACCTCATAGATGGGGAAGTTGAGACACAGCCCAAGGCTACACATCCACAGCAGCCGAAGCCCCCCAAAGCCAGTTGAGCCCCCAAGCCCCCCAAAGCACCCAGCAGCAGGATGGATCCTACCTTTGGGTAGCACTGGCACATGCTCCAGGTGATGCCCACGGCTATGAGCAGCACACCCAGGACGCAGAAGGTGATGTAGATGTGGGGCTTTTCCACGCTCATGATGAAAATTCCCGTCATCACCAGGAAGAAACCCAAGATGATGAACCCGTAACGGAAGGTCTTCTCCTCTGCCATGGGCTCTGGGTGGGAGAGGCAGGAAAGAGAGATGCCAGGGAGCCCGTTTACCTGCAACTGCTGCCCGCTGAGCACACCTGCAGGGTAAGGCAAGGAGTGGTTTCTCTTTCCAGAGGCTGCCAGGAGCTGAGGATCAGCTGCACGCTAACCTGGTCCTGCCCAGGGCTGAGCCAGCCAGTTTTTAATGGGTTTGTAATGAATGCAAACACTGACCCGCCATTCACACTCCAGTGAAGCCGCCCGGCACGTGTCCGTGTAACCTTCCCTGCGGGCACCCCACACCTGGGGAAGGGACAGGGAGGAGGAGGGGGCCATGGCAGTGGAGACAGGAACCTGGAGAGTGGCCGATCCTTTGGGATTTTCCCAGCCCTGGGCACTGAAGCTGGACTTGGCCATAAACTGGAGCTGGCAGAGGCCCAAATAAGGGGTATATCAGGGCGCAGCATGTTCTCAAGGGCTGCGGGGCTGCAACAGGGAAGGAGGGAGTGCTCCATGGTCTCTCTGGAGGCCCATGGGTTTGGAACATCCCTTGCCTTTCTCTGGCTAAGTGCTAAGGCTGCTTCACTGGGCAGCAGGTAGGCTACAAAGGGGAGACTAAAGCCAGGGAAGGATGGAGTGGGGTTCATCCTCCCAAGGGCAGTGAGGACAGAATATCCCCGTGCCCTGTGTTCGCTTAAGTTGGGGCTGGAGTGTGTCCCCTTCCCAAAACATATCCAACAGCTAGACAGTGTTGGTGGCTTTAATTAGCCTTTGTTTTATTCCCTTACTTTCCAGGACATGTGGGAGCACATACAAATAATTATATTATAAGCAATATGTTGTACGTGGCTATGGCTCCAAATCCACTCTGCAGCTCTGCAGGTCCACAGGGAACTCAGGGCAACCCATTGTTTTGGTGGGATGTAGGAACCGTCAGTGGCCCCCACAGCCGCTGGCCTCTCCTCTGGGCAAGGCTGCAAACCCACGCATGGTGTGCAGGGAGGGGGCTGTGTGCTCAGGATGGCTCTTTATAGGATGCCGTGTGAAATGCCAAGTGCACTTGGATGCCCTGACCACACACATGAGCCACTGAGCATCTCTACACTACATGAAGTCAGGCATGGGAAGTCAGTACATCGGGAAGCAAGGTGGAAGAGATGGAGGTAGGGCCAGAAGGGGCACTGCAAAAGCAGAGGAGCAAATGGGGCGGCACAGAGCTGGGTTTTCTCTGGCCAGATTCCTCGTTCTCTACTGTAGTTTTTATTATTGAGTGGGCAGCCGGAAAGGAGCTCCCAAGGGTGGGGCAGAGCAGGGAACACAAAGCATCTGCAACCAACAGTGGTTTTATTAAAAATATGAAGGCTTTCAAACATGCCAGTTACCCCCAACGCTTTGAATGCATCACCCACAGGACCCGCAATCCCAACGGCACCGGACTGGTAGCTCAGAAAGCCTGGCTGACCCTTTCCCCTCCTCACCCACCCTCCTCTCCTCCCCACAAAGGAAGGGGCTCAGTTTAAAGCTGAGGGACTGGGCAGCCACCCACAGAGTCATGGCCCTTGCAGCCCCCAGCTCAGACCCCTCGGACATTGATGTTTTCATAGCTGGGGGGAGGCGTTGCCTGCGGCTCCTCGGGGTGCAGGGTCTCCAGCCAGGATGGGCTGGGGCGGAACAAGGCGCTGTCGGAGGAGCTGCGCCGGCGGCCACCCTGCCAGCTCTCATCCTCCTCCAGGTAGTGGTACAGGGGTGGCGTGAGATCCTCCTTCCTCCTTGGGGGCTGGACATAGGCCAGGGCACCGTGGGCAGGTCTGCAGTTCAGGGCTTCTTCATAGGTGGGAATGGCACTGGCATCCCAGTTGCTGCGAGGAAAGAAGAAACCCAGCAGCACACACCATCATCCAGAGCATCCCAGCACCCAACTGGAGCATCCCAGCAGCCATCGACCAGAGCATCCCAGCACCCAATAACTGGACCACCCCAGCACTTGTCAAATGGAGTATCCCTGTGCCCTGTCAACCAGAACCATTCCAGTGTCCCATCAACCAGAGCATCCCAGTGCCCATCAATTGCAGCATGCAAACACCCCTTCAACCCCATCTAAGCATGATGGACACAAATGCTGGAGACAGCACATTGGCAGGTTTTGCATGCCCAGGATCAAGGGATGACCAAGGTGGGGAGCCATGCAGGAGGAAGGGCATTATCCATCAGACCTTGCGACAAGGTCCCATAGGCAGAAGACCACCCCCATCACCTGCCTAATCCCAAATTCGCCCCTGAGTCACAGAGGCTGCCAGTAGCCAAGGGAGCAGTTTGGCACAAACGTCTGGGCAAGGGGCAGCAATCCCGGTTCAATGCGGTCACACCACACTCTTGTGCCTGCCAGAGCCCTCCATGCACCAGCCAAGCCTGGTGTCACTTCCAGCAGTGCTTTGCTGAGCAAACACAGTTTGTGTACAGGGAAAACCTTTGGACAACCTTTGCCCTGTGCAGGGTCCTGCTTGGCACCCTATGCAACTGTGCAGCCCAGAGCTGAGGAGGCTGTGAAAGCAACTCATTGTTGCAGATGAAATCCAGCACAGTGCACTGGGGAGGTGGTGGGCATCGCAGAGCACAGCTGGTCCAAAGGAAAAGCTGCAATGTTCTACAGGGGTGCCTCCATCCTGAACTCTTGGCAGCTCCCTGTCCCAGACAGACCACCCTGGGCTTCTGTGCTCACAATTTTGCCAAACAGCCTCAGTTTGCACGGGGATGTTGTCTTGGAAATGCAGAGAGGGGGATTTATCCCAGCACAGCATGCTTTGCTGGGGCTGGAGGAGCTGTCACAGCACCAACAGTGCCAGGGCACTGTGTCCCATCCAGCATGGAAGTCGGAAGCTCAGGGAAAGGGACATTCCCCATGGGGGCACAGCAAAGCTCTCCACGGGAGGTGAAACCTCTCCCCAGAGTACCCAGACTGGATCACGATCTCACAGATACTCAGATGGGCACTGAAACCCCGGGAGAACCAGGAACGTGCCTCCCACTCCAACTGAAATTTTATGGTTTAATGTTCTTAAGAGTTTCTTTTAGTGCTGCTTTTCCCTAGAGCCTGATTTATGCTGGAGCCAAGATCTTTGCTGTGACCCCATAAAACAGCACTGGGAAGGGCCAGTTGGCTCCGTTTCCACTGCAGTCTCTGGGGAAAAAATAACAACAACCTTTTGAGCAAGAAACTTTTAAATCAAGAAGTGGTCTTCACACTGGAAGAGTCTGGGGCCCAAAAAGCAGCAGTGGTGTCCAGGGTGAGGGGTCTTTCTACACCCCACAATAGGCTTCATAGAAGGACCCTCTAACAACACTCTTGATGCCTTTCCAAGGATTATTTTCCTTATTTTTTTTCTTTTAAGTCCCTTTTAACACAGATTTGGCTTCTCTTAAAGATGGCGTAAACACCCTTATCTTTATACAGCATTGCAGACCTGAGAGACCAGGGCAGGATTCAACAGCTGGAGCTCTGGGTGACCTCCCCACCCCCAAATTCAAACCTTCTGCCAGAAAACCAATGTAGTCTTCTGCTTGGTGGCTCTGCTAAGGAGATGTTGCCTCCCTCTGTGATGGCCCTGCAGGGCAAGGAGAGCTGGATGCAGCCAAGCTGGCCACGGGTGCAGCCAGTGTAGGCAGACAGGGGCTGGCAGGGAGGGGAGTGTGGATGCTCAGGTTGACACTAATAAGCAAGAGCATCTGCTCAGGAGTAGGAGGAGAGCACAGACCGGGGTCTGAGCAGTGGCTGGCGGTGCGGATGTGTTGTTGCTCCTTTAATCTCACCAGCAAGCCAGTCTGGGAGCAGGCTCAGGCACACAGGACAGCCAAGACCACCCTCCACTTCTGCCCACCCAAGCACCGCACAGGGACGTGGCACCCACCTGCAGTTCCACTTCTCCGGGGGCTCCGCGGTGAAGTACTGCAGGTCTCTGGGGAAATGGTACTGGTAGCGGCGGGAGACCACCCTGGTGTTGGCTTTCACGGACCAGAGGAGGCCGAAGAGAAGGAGGATGCCACCGATACCACAGCAGAAGAAGCTGACGGAGCGGAGCAGGGCACTGGAGGAGGAGGAGCTGGGAACTGCCTCGGCTTCCCGGGGAGGCAGGAGGCGAGTCCCGCTGCCAGCCGATGAGCCGACCTCCCCGTCACTCCACCAGGCAAAGCACAGCGTCCCCGTCACCAGCAGCACGGCCCCGATGATGGTCAGGCCATAGCGGAAAGAGGCAGCTGCCATCCTTCAGAAGGAAGTTTTAGTAGGGAAGAAGAGCAAGACAAGGCATGAGAGAGCCCACGTCCTGCAAGACAAGAAGGGGGCAAAGTTTGAGCAGGACAAGGTCATGGAAGACCTCCCAGAGGAGACAATGACTGAGCTAGAACCTCTACAGGGGGTGCAGCCTCTTTAGCTACTTACTACTGACCATCAGAAAGGGCATTTCCACCAGCTCAGATGGGAAGCCCTTGGGCAGAGCAAAACCAGTGCAGTCTGAACAAATAAACTTCCCAACAGCCTCGTAAAAACATTCTCAATTTCAAGAAACAACACAGCACTCCCACAGAGGCTGGGTGGGAATCCCAGCCAGGGCAGCTCTGGGGGCTTTCATAGCTCTTGTCTTTGAGTTTTATTCCAGATTTCCTCCCAAGCTTGGCAGAACGCCAGCTGGGTTTCTGATCAAAGCACAGCTTATGGAAGAGGTTAGCGTCAGCTCCAGTGCACACCTTCTCAGGTCCATGTCAAGACCAATCCCACAGGTGTTATCACAACCTTCACCCTCCCTATCAAGGTGGTTTCTCCCTGCTGGGTGGCCCTTCTCAGCTAAATATCACATGCAGAGAGCAACCATGCTTCCCTGGTGCTGGAAAATTTGAGGAGGGAGACCTGTTTTCTGATCTCTGTGGGGCTCTCACTCCTCATTGCTTTTTCCAGCAACAGAGAGCATCTGCTCCCTGGGCTTGTGCATCCCCAGCTCCCAGCCAACTGAGGCAGAGGCAGAGAGGTCCCACCACATCCCCTCTGTCCCTGCTCAGTGCCCAGCAAGAAGATTCAGGTTCAGCTCCTATTTCTTGAAGGACAAAAAGCTTTGGACCATGTGGGAATTGAGCACCAACACCCCCAGACAGATTCAGCCCTGAGTAACTCTATTGTGAGGGTTTCTCATAGTGGCAGTGCCAGTGGAGAGCCTGCACAGCCAGGATGGAATTGGGGCTCAAGCACAGAGGTGGATAGACAGATGGATGATCTACACTTGGCTGTCACCTCTGCACTCATCACTTTGCCTGTGTGTCAGTAACATGAAGATAATGTGGTGGCTTTGGTCTCCATTCCTCCAGGCAGGGCTCACCTCCAAGAGTGGAGACTTCCAGACTCTGAGGTCTGGAAGTGCTGAGCCAGAGCTAGGCAGGGAGCGGAAGTCCAGCATGAACTTGATGTGATCAAGGTCAGGTGGAATCATGTTATTTGAAGCCATTATTTATCAGATGGGCCCACTAAATGGAAAGTCAAATTACTTTGTAGTGAAAGAAACACTATCTGATCTAATCTACGTTTAATGAAGGAATTGGATGAGAAGTGGGATTTGGGAAGCCTGCAGGAAAGCAGCACACTCCAGCTCTTGTCCCAGGGTCATAAGCCCAAATTGTCACTCAGGCAGCTGCAGTCACCTACTGGGAATGAGGTCACGTTCCTGAGGTGGGAGAAGACAGAGCTTCCACCCATAACAGGGGGACATGTTAGGATGCTCCCTCCTGAATGGCAGGGGATTGGCTGAGCTGAGACAGAGCAGGAACTGCTGGAGATGGTATTAGATGCTATTAGGGATCAGCATCTCCACTCCATGACTAAACACAAGCAGGACACAACAGAAGAACTGGACTCACATTGCCTTGCAGCAGGAGATGCTCAGGAGAGTGCAAGGACACTACTGACCCATGAATGCAGCTCCTTTGGAGAGCAACACATTTTCATGGAAAAATTTCAGCCAATATTATTTAAGGAAAAAAAACCATGACCCAAAAAACCCTGCAGCAAAGCTTTCAATCCAACTGCTTGGAAATGTCAGGTCACTCCAAACTGAAAGCCTGGATTGAACCAGCACCAAGAATTGAAACGTTCAACTTCTGCAACTCTTCTCATTTTGGGGTCACACTGGTGAGGTTTGGGAGATGCTGTGAGTTCCCTGGTGAGGTCTGGGACATGCTGTGATTCCCCTGCCTGGGCACAGGGAATTTTGCAGCCTGCGGCACTGTGCACATCTGGGAGCGCTGGCAGCAAGGGGGAGGCGGAGGGAAGGCGGAGAGCCTCTGGGAGGTGATGGATTGACAGCTTAAGAGAATAAACTCTTCTCTCTTGACAAAACCAGCACAGCTCAGGGAGCAGCGCTGAAAGCTCCTCCAAACTACCCACATGTGCTCCCGCAGCACGTGTGCGGGGGCAGCTCCTCCGAGCTGGATGGCACTGCCATCACTGGGTGACATTGCCGCTGTGCCATCCCCTTGCCAAACCCCTTCTTGTGTTTACACAGCTCTCCTGAGCCTCTCTAAAAGACCCACAACGTTTTCTCAGCACATCAGGCTCTGGAAGAAGAGTCTGAAGGAGCAAGGCCAGGGCAGGACCTGAGTCCCTGATCCTCGAGCCTCTTCTGGCTCCACTCCTGGAGTGCTCAGCATCCCGCACAGCACATCTCCTGGTGAGCATTCCCAGCACACTTCCACGGAGGGGCTGTCCCTCCAAGGAGGCAACTGTTGGCTCCCCAACACCAGTCTCCACCCGCCGAGCCACCCTGACGTTTTGTTCTGGCATCTCCTCCTTTGACCTGCTCTGAAATAGTTTTCCGGGGAATAGATTTGCACGTTACATGTACAAACAGATATGAATGTTGATAGTTTACATAGTTCCACTGAGACGCTGAGAATAGCAGCCCCCATATAAAGTTATGCAGATGGTGATTCATGAGGTCTACTAAGCATTACTCAGAAAAACGCTCTTTTCTAACAACACAAGAAAAGAAAAGAGTTTTGAACCTCTCCCACTGCTATCAAGTAGAAATCCACCTCCAGACCCATCCCTCCATGGCACTTACGGACTGTCCTTCCACGCGGGGCTGGAGAGCTTTAGTCGCGGATGGAGCGCCGGGAAGATGTGCACCAGAGAGTGAGCAAGTCGTTAGGGAGATCCCTTCCTGCCTCTATCCAAATTTGCTTTTTTTTGTTGTTATTGCTATTAGTGAGGGTTTGGTCTCCATCCAAAGCAAAGTAACAGTGACGCTTTGGAAGAGCATCCGAGACATCTGGTGCGCTCAGCCTCCCGAGGCAGGTTCGGATAGAGGGAAGCACATGCCTCCCCCCCGCCCTGTGTCCCCTGTCAGGCTTTGGGGCGAAGCCTGAGCATCGTTCCCTCTAAGGTGACCGATCCCGGCGGTACCCCCAGGGCTCTCTTCCCGCCGCGGCTGGTGCCCGCACCTCCTCTCCCCTGCGGCACAGCGCCCAGCCGGAGGTGCCGTGTCCCCCCAAGCCCCCCGCCCCGTGCCGTACTCACCGCCGCTCCAGCCCCGCTCCGGCCGAGCGGCGGCTCCGCCGAGCGCGGCCCGCGGGGCGGGCGGGGCCGGGGGCGGGCGGGGGGCGGTGGCGGCTCGGGGCGGGCAGGGACCGGCGCTCCCTCCCGGCACGGCACGGCCCGGAGGGGCGGGCAGTCCCGGTTCCCCTCAGCGCCGTCCCGCTCCCGTCCTGTCCTATCCCATCCTAACCCTTCCTATCCCGTCCCGTCGGTGCGCGGGGCTCCCGAGAGCTCCGGGTTTCCCCTGTGGCTGGGACACCGTCCTGCCCTGTGGAAGACACTGCCCCACGGGTGGGACATCACTGTCCTATGGGTGGGACACCCACGCTGCAGCACAGGAGGATCTCTGTCCCAAGCTTGCTTTGTGACCACTTTAGTTCTCCTCACCTCTCTGTCAAATGCCAGTATTGTCCCTTTCCCCCGTTCGTGGAATGGTTTGGGTTGGACGGGACCTTTAAAGGCGATCTAGTTCAATGTCCCTGCAATGACTTTTCAACTAAGTCAGGCTGCTCAGCGCCCTATCCCACTTGGTCTTGAATTTTTCAGGGATGGGGCATCCATCACCTTTCTGGGCAACCTGTGCCAGTGTGTCACCAATTTCACTGTAAAAAAATTTCTTCCTTATATCTAATCTAAAAAAACACTCTTTAGTTTTAAAACCATTACCCTGCAGCACTCATGAGGACACCTGGATATTAAACAAGCTGAGGGTGCTCTGATCTGAGTTTCAGGATGGTTGGTATGATGGCATCTGGATTCACACACAATTCCTCATCACACAGCTGGAGGGAGATTTGATCAAGAGCTGCCATGCCATGCTGTGCTATGAATGTGCATCTCACAGATCCATCACGCTGCTCTTGGGCTACAGCTGAGCACTGATGACAGGCAAAGCCATTTCTATGGATACCCTTGGCTGCTTGCAGCTCCTCACCTCACTGGCTCAAAACCAGCTCAGAGTTTACCCATACAGGCTGCAGGGACTGGTGCAAAGCCCTGTTGTGGAATTCATATCAGCTTCATACATACTTAGAAGCCATTCAGCCCAGCTGAGAAAATGTGGCTGTACAGCCCCATTTACCTGAAGACAATGTGGAGTCATACAAATGGTAAACTGAGGCACGAGGAGGGCTGGTTCACGCAGGGCTGACCCTGCAGCAGGTTGGGTCTCCATCACAGAGGAACATGGGACAGGGATCCCCAAGGCCATACCCCAGTGTGGCCTCAGCCCCCGGGCTGGATGCAGCAAGGTTCTCGAGCCTCATGGTGCAATCCCTGACAATAAATCCTAGATGTCCTTCAAATACCATGTTTTTTTGCTCCTTGACAGGATGGATTTTGGCCCCAGGATCCCAAAAATTAATATCTTGGCTTTTCTGTTGCAGACATGTCGTTGCTGAGAGCTCACATCACCATCCATGAATGACGTGGGCACTGTGAATCACCAGTTCCCCTGCTGAAGGACAATGAGGCACCTTCTTCTGCTCATTACCTGATCAGATATTATATTTAACTGAAATTTGATTGTCAAAAAGCTTCTGAAGCACTTCAAGGTGGTGTTTGTGCACGACTGTGCTATTCCCAGCACAGGGCTGCAGACAAGGAGGTGGCTCTGTGCAAACACACTGGTCCTACAGCCCCACAACCATCTGCAACGTTCTGCCTTCCCCAGAGATCTGACCTACAGGCAGCCACAAACCCACGACAAATATTTCACCACAAGGTAGAGGTTGGAAGTGCTGAGTAGCGCCAGCATGTCTGTCTGCTTAGCAACACCTTGGCCAAACTGCATTTTCCCTCTCCGAAAACTTTCCTGCTGGTGGACAAGGTGCTGCAAAACATCACAGGGCACAGTCAAAGGGCTTCTCTAGAATAAAGGCAGAATATCTAAGTGGAAAATATGTAAAACATCCCATGCACAGTGAAACCGCAGTGGGGAAAACAGGGAGATATAAAAGACAGTTACAGCCTCTGCAAGAACAGGAACAAAGGAGGAACAGGGAAAGAGATTGTTCCAGTAATTGCCTCCCCCAGGTAAGGATGCTGAGCTTGAGCAACGCTGCTGGCACAAAAAAAGTGCTGCTTTTTGATTCATTGTTCACCTAATTTTGCTGCTGCAGCAAATCACATGTAAAATAGTGTATTTCAGTGTATAATCAGGAAAAATAAGTCAGATTCTTCAATACCTCTGTGTGTGTGTGTGTGTGTATGTGTGTGTGTGTGTGCACATGCATGCACTGTCTGACCTGTCACTACGAGGTGATTGATACCAAGAACACCAAGTCAAGAGTGAATTTGGATGCAACAAGTCCAAAGAAGAGGAGCTCAGAGTCCCTCAGAGTCCCTGCCAGAGCCCTGGGACCTGGGCCAGGTTGAAGGTCTCCATCAGTGACCTGGTACACAGGCCACTCTCCTTGTGCCCAGCTGCTTCCAGCAAGCACCTCCCATCATGCCCCCTGTGACAGGGTCATTAAAGAGTCACTGATGAGGCTTTATGGGACATGCCTCTGCAGGCATAAGGTACCCATGTTGTCCAGATCCATAGAGAAGCCATTCCCAGGGGCTAGCACATCTTGCATTTCCCTTAGCACATGCCATAGGGCACAGCAGAGGTGGGAGCAGCAGTCATGCTGAATAGGGGTTGCAGCACATATAGACTTGGGGATGTGCAGATGGGAAGGAGTTCCTGCACCCAGCACACATAAAGCAAGGGAGAAAACTCCTGCTGTTTATCTTTGCCTTAATTTGCATCTTCTTAAAATGCCTAATTAGTTGTGCTATTTGATATACTGCCTCAAGCACTCCTACCTAATCCAGTCAGCAAACCTAGGCTTTGAACATATTTGTCTTGCATCTTCACATGATGCAATGTTCAACGATGTCCTTTGGCTTGTTTGGGGTTGAATCTGCAACTGGCTATAGATGTCTCTTTGGTAGTTCTGCTATATGGACAGAAGGAGGGTTTGAGACTGCTTTGTGCTCTCCAGCAAGAAAAGCTGAGCATTTGGATGTGAAAGGGGATCATGCCTCCGACCACAAAGTGGTGTGGGGTTTTTTGGCTGATTCACCTAGAAGTACTCCTTCTCCATACAGCTATGCTTTTGCCCTGAGACTTTATCGACTGCAGAAGCCCTTTTTGTATATAATATATCTTATTATTTAGTTCCAATGGTTTTTACTGGGTTTGAATTATAACAGAAGAACAACAGATTTATAAAGTGTCTTAATATCATTTTCTGAAGTCTTTTTTGCACTAGCTATGTCCATCATCTAGCAAACCCCTGGACCCAAAACCTCTGGGTGTTTTAAAGCTTAAATGTTTGCTAACCTGACTGTAACAATATCCCAGTCAGCAGTCTGTAAATCTGCACTGTGATGAGGAACATAACTGTGGTGGAAAGTCTTGGATAGGGACTTGGAAAGTACCAGCAGCAGCATCCACCAAGGGCTTTATGGACAAGCAATGTCCTCAAATTCCTTCTGTTCTTCATCCGGAACTTGTATTAGTACAGGAGCACGAGGGTAAGGCACCACCTCCTGTTGGGGTTGTTATGTAGATAAATGGGTATGATAAAGCTTTGGGTCTCCTGTAAAGGGAATTTCTGTGTTGCAAATGGGGACAGAAAGAGCTTCTTAGGAGCTTTCCAACAAAACCTGCAAAGAATTTGAAATTCACCTAACAAGGGGTTAGGGAAGGAAAGAGTTAAATCCTGATGCCTCGGCTCAATCTTTAGTCAGACAAAACTTTTCCTGAACTCATGGAGATTTTTGCCTAGGGGAAGCCCCATGTCTGAACTTCTTTTTTAGAGAAGAGGCACCACAGTCGTGCTAATGTGGATAACCCACCACCCAGCCTGTTTTACATGCTGCAGCTGTTGCAGTTCTGCTAGAGTGAGCTGCCATTTGGCTCGTGGTGAAGAAACATCCATTTCCAGCCCTGTAAGCTCCTCAGTCAAGCTTGATGTGAGTGCATCTATCACACTTGAGCAGAGAGACCCATGGAAAACCTGCAAACCTTGAAAAGCTTCTGTTGGAAGCATGACAGTCTGGGGAGACATACAAGGTATGGCTGAGAGGAAGGAGTGTCATGAATGAGCGTTTTAAGGTCACTTAAAGAATCAACTGCAAAGGTATCAGCAAAAGCAGATTTATTACGAAAAAAGAAAGCACAACAAAGTTCATTGGCAAGGTTTACTCTGCTACTTACTAGATGGTTAAAGCACACCTAGAAAAAGCAAACAAATAATCCAGAGTCAGTCAACTCAAATCAAAATTAACCCAAAATTATCTGTGTGGAAGCTGGACTGGGGGGAGAGGGAGAGACAAAAGGCTGGAAAAGGTAAGGATAAAAAGGAATACAGCTTAAGGCCCAACAGCACTTAACTTAAAGTTAATAGCACTTAATAGCATTTAACTTAACAGCATTTAAACTTAACAGCACTTAAATTTAACAGCATTTAACTTAACCAATAATCAAAGTTTAACAACTTAGCAAAGAATTCATATAGAATTTACTCTACCACAACAGTAACTTACTTACAAATCTAAAGTACTTAAGAATCTAGGAGAGCAGCATTCCTAGTACATTTGAAAAAGCATATGCGCATTTGCATGCATACAGACATGAAGAGTCTGTACAAGGTACCTGCGAAAAATTCCCCTCAAATTCAGTGAAATGGATGCCATTCACTTTGGATGCCGCTGCATCTTCTCAGTGGGCAAAGGGTTGAGCCTCAAGAAGTGTAGGGTAACAGCTCAGGCTCTGTCATTGTCGTTTGGTGATCTGTGTATAGCAAAGTTGGGAATTTGCTGGCTCTAGGAGGCCCCACTCAGAAGGAGATGCTGGTCACAGCTGCTGAAGTCTAGGAGAGCTCAGAGGGTCTCAGTTTGGACTGTTGTTTATAGGGTCACAAGACAGTTGGATTTTCCATCCTGGCTACAATTCCGGTCGGTAAATATCTTTGAAAGTTTGATAACAAAAATATGATTCCACTTGGGTTGTTATTCAGGCAGGAAAAATAAGTTTCCAAGGCTGTTCATTAAAAAAACCAGAAGCTCCTTAGACAACACTGGTTCCAGGGAGCAGATAGTGTTTGTGAGACACTCAAGAGGAGCTTGGCCCAGGTACAGTTTGTCAAGACTGAGGCCTATTGAGCATTTCTCAGGTCATAGTGCGGCCTTGGTGGCAGGGGAAATGCACCAACACAAGGGAGAGAACCTTTTACTAGTCTGAGAGATATATAGCTGGAAAAAAAAACCAAACACACTTTCAGGTACAAAAGTCCCTCTGCAGGTCAGAGTATTGGGGGCAGGATCTGGTGTCCGAGGGTTATAGGTGGTGGAAAAGGTGCTGTGTGCTTACCCCAGCTTGGGACATAAGTGATGTTTAGCTTGCTTCTCCTTTCTTCCTGCTATTTGGTCTCTGTTTCAAACACCAAATGTCACTCTCTCCCTTCTGGCAGCACTGATGTTGCTCTGGCTGCACAACTGTGCCCAAAAGCTTGTCTGCTTTCTTCAAAGCTCATCTGCAACATCGTCTGCTGACCTAATAGGAGCTGTTATTTCTGCCTGCACATCTTGCCTCTCTTTAACATGGAACATTTACATCTTCTTCCCTGAATTTCTAGGTAATTGAAATTTGAAATTCTGCAAGAAATGACAGGAGGTGAGTTTGGGAAATAATGGGCAGCAACTTCTCTGTAATGGCATTAAAAGTGTCAGAGTCAGGCTGTTGGACGATATAAGCACTCATGTCCAGTGCTGCAGCAACCTCAGTGGCTTGCACTCTGGTTAGCTCTGTAGTTTGAGGCTTTGAGGAGACCCCACTCCTAATGTTCTCCTCATTTATGCCTGAAAGAAACAGCAGTAGCAGAAGATTACTCCTATGGAAACGTAGGACCTCCTATCTCTTCTCTTGATTTGTCACAGAAAAACAAACCCTATACTGATTTAGGAGAGAGAAGAGGATGTGAATGTGAGTAACATGCATATACAAAGATGTATGTGAAGAAACAGAGAAACAGCTGGAAGACTACCTTTTCACTGAAAAGAAAGGTCTCCATCTCCCATATGCAGATGCCTTACCATCAGCACCTCAGACTGAGACAGGACCTCACAGTATGTACCCATAAGTAGCATCCCTGAGATACAGACCTGCCATCCCTCATGGAGAACATAGGCTTCCCTACTCGACCTCCCTGGGAAGTCACTCAGGATCCAGAGAGCTAATCTTTCTCCACAAAATGTATCCTCTCCTTTCCTTTGGCTACTCATCTTATTTGAAAAGGTGTAGTTTCACTTTCCTGACACTTCTCCTGTGCCAGAGAAGTGTCAACTCTTGTTGGCAGGCAGCTCCTTGCCTCACAGAGGGATAAAACTCTCCTCCCCCATGATTCATTGTGCCAATTCCAGTATGAGGGAGAGCTTATCCCAGCCCTATAATCTGCATTAGTCTGGATGTCAGCAGACCCCTCAATGCAATAAAAGTTCAGAGCTTATTACAGGCTCTTGGCTGATATCAGAGATAATGGTAATGAATAGCTCTGGGATGACAATAGTTT
Organism: Corapipo altera; assembly: GCF_003945725.1. Lineage (NCBI taxonomy): Eukaryota > Metazoa > Chordata > Aves > Passeriformes > Pipridae > Corapipo > Corapipo altera. The sequence continues at coordinate 9,510,094 of NW_020884899.1, read as the reverse complement.
ATTGCTGGCTGATATCTCAACGCTTTCCTTAAGCAATCTGTAAAAAAATGGGCCTTGCCAAGGATGGAGAGGGCAAGAGGAGACAGAAAGCAGTTGTGTGAGTCTGCAGCTCAAATGCAAGGCTTGAGAAGTATACCTAGAGTTTAACATGAGCTGGAGACAGGATCTGTGCATTTACTCATTCTTGGATTTCAGAGTCACAGGGTTTCTGTGTGTGGGTATCAAAAGCCCACCGCTCCCCATCAGCACAGGGTTGCAGCCATCACATTTTGGTGCTTGCAAGAGATACAAGAAATTTGGGTGTTGATTGTGTCAGGAGGTAGTGAAATTGCTGTCTTATTTTACTAGGTATGGCTATAACCAAATCTGTCCAACTGGATTTTACAGGAATCTCTTGTATTAAAGGAAACTGAGCAATCACACCTTCATCACCTTCCTTGCAGATATCTTTGCCAGTCACTGATTTGCAGAGCTGAGAAGCAGTTGATTTATCCAGCCCTCAGTCTGAAATTGTGCTGTATCTGCATGGGATGACCCACACACAGGAGCACATCTTGTTGCTCTCCACAGAAAGGGGCAGAAGCCTTTTCTCAAAGCTTCCAGCTCCCTTCTGCTCAGCTCCATACACGTGGGAGTTGCTTCCAAGGCACATCTGCTGTCAAAAGGAGCCGAGCAACTTGGAGGGAACAAGTACTGGCAATCAGCTTTTGACCTGATTTTATACTGAGTTTTCTAGCAAAAAAAGGACATTTGTAGTCTATCAGCATAGCACTGAATCATGTTAAATACGCCTCCATTTATCTTCAATAAGACCAATACAGTTCCTTATTATTGGAACAATGGTATATTTTTGTCATCCTTAATTATTAACTTATCTGGCTGCAATTTCTTCACTTATTAAAAGGATATTCTAGGTGACTTTAACAGCTATACAATTCTTATATAATCAACATCTTAAACTTTTTTTTTTCCCAGACATTCTTTTCCTTTTTTTGCTTTGCTTACAGCTTTCCTATTTTTCTTTGGCATAGGTAAGTAAACCCAAAGAGCCAGATCCTACAGTCATGCTGATGTTTTTGGAGCATGGCCTGGAGTTTTATCGGTTTACACCATCTGGGAGTGGGCCCATGAAATTTTTAAAATGTTGAAATAAATGAAAGCAGACAGGTGATGGAGTGACAGCACCAGACGGAGAGAATGGCCACAGCCAAGGCAGCGAAAGTCTTAGCTTTATTTGGAGGAAAAAGGGCCCACAAGTACCTCTGGTACCGGGAGGCTAAACACACTGGCAGATTTGCTGGGAGCTGAAAATGGGACAAAAATTTGACCTGTACAGAAAAATAACTTGTAGTGTTTTCCTCTGGTGACATTGGCAAGCCTTCCCCAATGTTAGCCCCAAATGCTTCCTGCATGTTCCCACAGCATTTGCCACTTCAGGCAAGAGGAGGCCAGAGACAAGTGACGGGAGAGGGTACCCTGCAGTTGCTCCCCACCAGCTGTGGTTCACAGTTGCCTTCACAACAAAGTGATACTTCACCCTGAGCATCTTGGAGGCCACTGGTACATTTGTCCACTATATCATGAGTATGAAGTAATCTACTTATTGCCTTCCACTGACTGTATCCACTTTGCTATGCCCAGCACAGCCAGCATCCCCAGGATCTCACCAATGGAAGGAGATGGGGAGCACCACTGCTTCTCCACCCACTGTCCCTCCTTACTCTCGGCCAGCCTCATGCCCAGCAGGGCTATTTATGAAGGCAACTGATGGTGGTCCACGAGCTCGCTGTCCCCCAGTCCTCATCCAGAGGAGTGTGGCCTCCCCCAGTGTGCAGTTTGAGTGCTGGAACCCCAAATTCTTCAGGAACCAGCCCTCCATGCCTGCTACCATGCCACAGCCATTTCATTTCTGCAGCAGAGGACACTGGCCCCGATGACAATGAAGGGAGGGCTGAATTCCTTTCCCAGTCTGGCTCTCTGTTTTGACAAGTGATTCTTTTTATAAATCCCAGACAGGGTGTCTTTTCACAGGCAGTTGTAAAGCTGGATTTAATACATGTCACAGAGGATACATGAAAGCTCTCGTGTGTTCTGCCGCACTGTTTTTTTCAGTGGCTCTGCAAACGTGCTGACCAGCAGCTGACCTTGCCTCCTGATGCAGAGCATGGCCACCAAAGGATGGGCCACACTCTGCCATCATTAGTATTCCAGATTTCACTTCACACCCTACATCTGCTTCCTCCCAAGATGATGACGGGTCCCACCAGCCATCTACAATAGCTCACAGACAGAGTGGGGCCATGCAACATGGCCAGTATGAGAGCACATAGGGCACAGCCCAGGCATCTTTGGTTCCTGCAGTACCAGTTATTCCTTTTCTTGGTGAAGCCATTCCCAGTGCAAACAGGTTGACAAGAGGACAAGGCAAAGGCAAGGAAGAAAGAGCAAAGTCACCCTGAGGACTCAGTGTGCTGAGCAGGGTGGGTTAATCCACCTGGAGAGCCTTCCCCATCACAGATATTAAATAAGTCCTTCCACAGTAGGTCCACCTACACCTAAAACAGACTAATCGTCCTAAAGATCCTTGTCTAAGCCTTCAGGTGGTGTTTTACTTTCCCTGAGAGCCATCTGGAAGTTTCTAAAGTAACTAAAATCCCATTTTACCTCTCTGATCGATTTTCCAAGGACTACCCCAACTACAGCTGCTGTACCAAACCCTCTGCCCTCCTCCTCCTCAAGCCACCACACATACCTTCTCCCTCACATGAAACATTCGTGGAACGTGAGAAGCAGGTCCTGGACAATGGATATCCTATTGATAAATACCTTTCAAAAACCACCATCCATAAGCCGGGCAATTAAGCAATATCAGATAAACACAGAAAGCCCTGCTCCAGCCTACATCCCCCGGCAGGCTTTTCTTTCAAGGCGACCGAAAATACTTAAGATTTCTCAGTAGAGGGAGCTTCTCACAAGCGGTTTGAGCACCACCTCTCTCCAACCCTCAGAAACGCTCCCGTTTGTGACAGCACCGTCTCTGCGCCAAACCAACGTGCAGGAAAACTGAAGGCAGGTGACTCCTCACCCCTAGCAACCATCGGCTAGTTTCTTTATTGAATTAAGCAGGCTTGCAGCTTTCCCAAAATTCTTTACTAGTTTCATAACTATTCCTCTTAAACACCCATTCTTTTGGCGCCCTGACACCACTCAGCAGCTCCGTGGCAGCCAGTACCAGGGCTATGAGAGCTTGCATGAAAAAAGGTCTTTTTAATGCTTTTCAATGCCTTCCTTTGGTACCCCTAAATGCCTCTTGATATTTTTCTAATGGAGACAGAAGTCTTCAGCCCACTTTTGTCTGCAGCTCAAATGCTCTCTATGTTATCATAATGTAGTGAGGCCAGCAGGATAAGGGGAGGATCAGACCCCCATGCCCAGTGCTGATGAAACCGTACCTCAAGTCCTGTGTTCAGTTCTGGGCCCCTCACAACAAGAAAGACATTGAGGGGCTGGATGGTGTCCAGAGAAGGGCAACAGAGCTGGGAAAGGGGCTGGAGTCTGATGAGGAAGAGCTGAGAGAGCTGAGGGGGCTCAGTCTGAAGAAAAGGAGGCCCAGGGGGAACCTTATCACCCTCTACAACTCCCTGAAAAGAGGTTGTAGCGAGGTGGGGGTCAGTCTCTTCTCACAGGTAAATAGTGACAGGAGGAGAGGAAACAGCCTCAGGTTGTGCCAGGGGAGGTTTGGATTGGATATTAGGAAAAATTTATTCATGGAAATAGTCATCAAACACTGGAACAGGTTGCTCAAGGCAGTGGTGGAACCACCACCTCTGGTGAAATTTAAAAGCCGTGTAGATGTGGCACTTGGGGACATGATTTGGTGGTGGCCTTGGCAGTGCTGAGGGAACAGTTGGACTTGATGATCTTAGAGGGCTTTTTCAACCTAAACAATTCCATGATTCTGTGTCCCTTTTGTCTGTCTCCTTAGACAAACAGCTGCCTCTTTTGTCCAAAAGCTTTTGTGTGGTTATCACCAAGCCCTGCTGGGTAAGGAACAGAGCCCTGAGCAGGGCTAGCAGGGCTATCTGGGAGGAGCTCTCCCCAGATGGATGGGGTGCTCCAGCACAGTCAGTGAGAGGCCTCTGCTCTGCTCCCAGCACAAGGGTGTGTGGGGTGAACTCCACCGGAGAGCTGGTCCAGGCAGAAAAAAAACTGATTTAGAAAAGATGTTTAATTCTTTAGTCATATCTGTTCTCCAACCTGTTTTACTGAGTGACAGCAGAAGCACTTGTACTGCACAGTGTGCCCAGAACAGCACGAGTGGGCGGATAGGATGGTAGGAGAGGGAGGGAGGGAGGGAAGAGAGGAAGGGAAAAGGACTGCTTTTTTAAGAAGCACTAACAGCTTAAACACACTTAAAATGATAATTTAATTGAAGAGACCAGGGATTTTAGTCTCACCAAGATACCAAGGGAACCTTAGCAAACCAGATTTGCAGATGTTGTTTTCCTAAGCCTACACAAATTGTTGGATGATGTGTTATTCACACCTAAAATAACTAAAAATTACAAACAGAAGCATTTATAATATCTGTCCCCCCCTTCCCTCATCCCCTTCTCATTCCTGTGCTTTCTATGCTTGACACTGCTAAGTACACAAGCCATTTGACCATAATCTGAATGGTGTTTCACTCCTCTGCTTTAAAGCAGTTTCACATCACAATCTTTGAGCTCAACTACTCCCTTCTTGCTGCCTACGGCCTTACAAAAACAAGAGCAAAACATGGCAAACATTATAAACACTTATAATGGTTCTTTGTAAAAACAATTTCAAAGCAGTATTTACACCGAAAGCATAAATATCCACTTATGAATAAACGATGTTATTCAATAAGCCCAGCACTTGATCACACTCAGATCAGGAATAATTATTTAGCTTTTTCTGAGAGGTTAAAATAACCTCTCTTAGGGCATAGGAACCTTCTTTTCCCTGAATAATTTCAGTCAGCAGACGAATTGGTAAATAAAAGTAGATATCATCTCAGATGTAAAAAAAGCTAGTGGGCAGACTACGATCAAGTGGCTGTAAATAAATTCAAGCTGGAAATTGGGAGACTGTTTCCAAATATGAGAGCTGTGAAGTTTCAGATCAGTCTTTCAATAAAAGCAGTGGGAGAAAACCAATAAAAGCAGCATGCCAAAACTTCCATCCCTGGAAGTGATGGAAGGAGGCCAGGTTGGATGGGGCCCTGAGCAATGTGGTCTAGTGGAAGGTGTCCCTGTCCACAACAGGGGGTTGGAACTAGATGACCTTTAAGGTGCTTCCAACCCAAACCGTTATGTGATTCTATGAAAACATGAACAGGGTTCAAAACAAAGCCTCTGAGCTGTCTGGAGAAGGCTATAAAGTGTGGCTGCCTGCCATAGCCACAGCTGAGCTCCGAACCTTGATGCACTGATCCCTCCCAGCCTGGAGCTCCCAGGTATCTCCTGTGTCAGCCAAAGGCCAAGGTGAGCATTTGTCCTGCTGACAAAGAGGAAGAGGTACCATCTGACACGTTAATGTCCTATGCCACCATGGCAGCATCCTTACAGAACACTTTGATTCCGCGTTCCTCTCTGAACCTAGTGGTGCTGTGGCAGGGGCTCTGACATTCCCAGAGTTCCTGACAGCACTGGCTGTGCCAGCACCTCCTGGGGCGATCAGTGGACCTCTGCCACTCTCAAATAGCACACCTCTTGAGGGACAGAATGCATTTTAGCTTAAACCCAAAAGCTTTATCTCATAGACTTTATATATCTTCCCTCCCGCAGTTCCATCATGGAGAGGAATTTTCTGCTAGGGTTTTAGAGAGAAAGCCGCGTTTTGGAGGTGGGTACCTCCTTGTTCCCTCTATAAAGTGTACCCCACGGCACTTCCGACTTCCTGGGAGATGCCCGCACTGCGGGTTCTCTGGTACATAAAACAACGCCAGAAGGAATGACACAAGTGAAGGATGTTGGAGGTGTTTTGCTCCAGATCCCCAGTCAAAAGACATCAGGGCGGGCTCCGCGCCTGAGGGGCACTGGCCACCACAGCACCTCCACCACTGCTCTGCCAAGGGCCGGTCCTAACTCCGTAACCCTGACTGGGGGGGTCCCCCCTGCCCTGCTCCCCCCCACCCCGTGTCCCAGGCCCGTTCCCCAGCCCCTCCCGGGGGTCCGACCCGGCTCCCCCGCTCCGTCCCCTGGCGGAGACTCCCCCGCTCCGTCCCCTGGCGGAGACTCCCCCGCCCCGGGGGGGCCCCGCCGGCCGGGGCGATGAGGAGCGCGGGGCCGGCCGCGCGCAGCCAATCGGCTCCCGCAGCGCCTGGTCCGATCTCCGCGGAGCTCTCGGATTGGCCGCTGCCCTCCCCTCGCCTCACTCCCGGGCCAATGGCGCGGGGGGGGCGTGGCGCGGGCGGTGAGCGCGCGAGCAGCGGGCGCGGCATGGCGGGGTCCCCGCGGCCGTGAGGGAGCGCGGGCGGGCGGCGGGCGCCATGTCGGCGCTGTGGTCGGTGGGCGCGGGGCTTCTGCTGCTGCTGCTCTGGGTGCGCCACCGCGGACTGGAGGCCCTGCTGGTGCACCACCGCTGGGTCTTCGTCTGCCTCTTCCTCCTGCCGCTCTCCATCCTCTTCGATATCTACTACCAGCTGCGCGCATGGGCCGTCTGGCGCCTCCACAGCGCCCCGCGGCAGCACGCCCAGCGCGTCCGGCACATCCAGGCGCAGGTGAGACTCGCCCGGACCCCAGGACCCCCGCCCCGGGCTGGGGGATGGCTCTGAGCGGGGAGAACCTGTCCCTGTCCCACTCCCTGCCAGCCCGCACCCACCCTGCTGCTCCTTCCCCCCCCATCCCGCACCCGGGGCAAAGTCCAGCCGGAGCGGGAAAAAACAAAGGAATAAACGCCATCCGGTGTTTCAGCCCCTGTGGGTGTTTTGTCCCGCTCTGAAACTCTTCTGGCACTTCCCCCCTGCGGCTCCTGCCTCTGCGGCATCCTCAGGGACGTGCCGTGAGCCGCGCTGGACACTCACCTGGCTCAGGGACACACGTGTGTGGAACGTGGGAACAGCAGCCTTGGAATGGCAGGCTCTATACTGTGTTTTAATACCACTTAACATCCTGCTTCTTGGCACTGCCAGTTCCGGGGGATGGTTGAGGGGCAAATGAAACTTTTCCTCCACCCAGAAATGCAGATGTCTGTAATGTTTCTGTGCTCTCTGGTATTTATGGTAATTCTGTCACGTCTTCATTTTTATTCCTTGCCTCTCACGTTCATCGCAGATATTAATGCGCACAGAGTTATTCTCTGAGGGTTTGGGGTTGTTTGTTTTTTTTACCATCTGTAGCAGCAGTTGAGCTTTGAAGAAAATGCTACAATTGATGTTTATTCACCAGCTGTTAACCACTGTGGCTTTGCAGAATTCCTGGATCATATGTATGGCTTACACATTTTCCTTCTCAACATTTCATAGTGTCCTAGAACATTTTGAGTTGGAAGGGACCTTAAAAGCACCTCATTCCAACCCCCCTGCCATGGGCAGGGACACCTTTCTCTAGACCAGATTGCCCAAGGTTGCTTCCTCCAGACCAGGTTTTCTCTCTTTGCCCATTTAGTTGCAGGCTCAGACTACTTTTTGTGTGTTTTGGAGTAGAACTCAGATTATGAGAGTGATAATACTTCCCCTAGAGTATAGTTTTTTCTGTGGGTTTTTTAAACTGTGTTAGTTTCTTGCTAGTTTTCTGAATCCCTACCCAAAAAACCCAAAGGTACAGCATATTAGAAAGGCTTCCTCTACATAGCTAGACCACTCTGGTGGTACTTTATTTAGAAGTTCGGAGGTCTGAGTTCCAAAGCATCCCTACTCTAACATGGAGGTATCCAGGATTTGTTACTTGATGTAGAGGAGTAACAGTATTTATGAACATCTTTTCAGAGGGAGAGAAGAATGTTTCAGTTGTTACTTCTTGCAGGTTCGGGAATGGAAAAACGAAGGCAGCAAGAGATACATGTGCACAGGCCGGCCAGGCTGGCTGACTGTGTCACTTCGTGTTGGGAAGTATAAGAAGACTCATAAGAACATCATGATCAACTTAATGGATGTCCTGGAAGTGGACAGTGAAAGACAGGTAACAAATTCCATCACAAAGCTTTTATAATAGTAAAGTTTACAGCTTTCTTTGCAATATCTGTGGCTGGAAAGGTTAGATTCCATACAGAGGAAAGGATTTTTGTAGCAGCAGATCCACCAAATTTTCGGTTTTACAATGTGTGCTTGGATCATTTTGTCAAAAAAACCCCCAGCATATGGAATTGCTTGGCTTTTATGTGCTGAAGTCTAAAAGACCAGATTGATTTATGGTTTTGGGCACTGAGCAACAAGATATTGAGGCAGAGGAGGAATCACTAAACAGTTTTCACTATTTTTAGTAGCGCTCTCAGGAAACTGAGTCTCTGAGTTCTGACAACAGATGGAAGTGTATCCAGTTAGCCATATTTTGTCTCTGTTAATGCTGAACACTTAATTTATGTTTTTTGAGGGGAACTGGGTTTTTTTGTTGCTTTTTAGATTGTTCGTGTGGAACCTTTGGTGTCCATGGGCCAGCTGACTGCACACCTGAATCCCATGGGCTGGACTATTCCTGTGGTACCAGAGCTGGATGATCTCACAGTAGGTAAGGGTCATTATGATGACAAGAGACTCACTGATTTTGCTGCACTTTCATTAGTTTTTTTATGCAGTAACATTGCATTATTTTAAAGGTTCTATAAATACTCTCTTGAACCTTATGTTCCTTGTGGTGTATATGCTATAAACACTGCCTTTTTTTTTTTTTTCAAATAATCTTAAAAGTCATGCTCAGAGCTTAGAAGTCGGGTTTTGCTCTCATAAACCACCTTCATTTTGGAGTGTGTTTCATTTGGTTTGTTATGTGCTCTCTTGATAAGGTGGCCTGATCATGGGAACTGGCATTGAGTCATCATCCCATATCTATGGACTTTTTCAACACACCTGTGTGGCCTATGAACTTGTTCTTGCTGATGGAAGCCTTGTGAGATGTTCACCAGTAAGACAAAATGTTACTTTGCTATCATTTACAATGTCGTTGACAGTTATCAGTGTGGATATATGATTTAGTATGACATACTTTTTGCAGACTGAAAACTCAGACCTATTTTATGCAGTGCCTTGGTCTTGTGGTACTTTGGGTTTCCTGGTTGCAGCAGAAATAAAAATGATTCCTGCCAAGAAATATGTCAAAATACATTATGAGCCTGTGAGAGGACTGCAGAAGATTTGTGAGAAGTTCACTGAAGAGTCTAAGAAAAAGGAGAATAGTTTTGTGGAAGGACTTCTGTATTCTTTGGATGAAGCGGTTATCATGACAGGAGTCTTGACTGATGAAGCTGAGCAAAGCAAGGTAACTGAAGTTATTCACAAAGAAAAAAAATACTCCCAAAGTCTAATGAAACTGTACTAGATGCCAGTATAAAACTATTATAAAATTGGAACAATCTCTTAACATGGGATTAAAAGTTAGATCTGTCCATCAGAATATTTTAAATTACTGTTCTTTGCTACTAGGACAGAGTCTTTCTCTAAATCTCTTCAACTGATAAGAAATGACCCACTGATTTCATTATTCTAGCAAATAATTCAGTCTACAGACTCTTCATTTCAGTACCTGAGGGGGAAGAGAAGGATCTTTTCTCCTACACTGAACAATGCTGCTTTGAACTGCAGTTATTCAGAGTAACTCTCTTCCCAGCAAGTTGTGAATTCTGTTAATATTGGTAAAACACATCAGGGACAAGTACAGGAGGGACATGCTAACTGTTCATGCAACCCTCCACCTGGATGTTTCTCCTTTGCCATGTGAGACTTTGGGTTGATGGTGGATTTAGAAACTGGTATTTTAGGAATCCAGTTCTGTCACATTCATGGTCTCTTAAATAGCTTGTAAGTGGCAAGCCTTAGCAAGCCTCACTTAAATTAAATGTTAATGCAAGAAAGGTAAGAAGGAGCCATGCAGGTGGAGAAATGAAGGCTCTGTCACAGAAAGTATAACATAGATTCCTCACAGTAAAGGAATTTGGGGACATACTCCATGTTGGCTAGGAAGGTGTAACTTATCTAATGAATGAATGTTTTCTTGCAGATAAACAGAATTGGCAACTACTACAAGCCATGGTTCTTTAAGCATGTGGAGAAGTATTTGAAAGCTGACAGGACTGGAATAGAATATATTCCTTCCAGACATTATTATCACAGACATACACGCAGTATCTTCTGGGAGCTCCAAGTAAGACCAGTTCCAAAATTAAGATACATATACAGGAGGGTACTCTGCTCTTTCCCAGTGTAGGTACAATGTATCTTCTTCCCCTTGGCAACAACTTCTGTCTTTCGTGGCAGAAAAACCCAGTGAAACTTACAGCAAATTTACAAGTTCACATTTGGGTAAAACAAACCCAAGGGCACTTCTTTTACATAAGGCATTGTACCATAAACTCCTGATTTCTGATTTAGTGCTTTTCTGAATTTACACCTTAAGTACGTATTTCAGCACAAAGCTTTTATACCTGCTCAGTGATTTTCAAATTCAGATGATGGAAAAAACATTAATGTGAAATTATGGCTGAAAATTTGTCCTGCCTAAGCTCAGAGCAGTAATTATGCAGTAAGGTCATTACTTTGAATTTCATAAATATGTTTGTTGTGATGTGCAGTTATGCAAAACTTTATTTGACATTCTGAAGTATTAATGTTGTTACATTTTGAATCTCTGGAGTGAGATAACCAGATCTTTTCAGCTCCTGGAGAAGTTAGGTAGGAGTTGGCTGTGCAGGAAGTAATACAAATTTTACAGATTTAAAATGCTTTTAAGAACTGATCTTGTATGTGTTTATTCTTGCAAGAGCTCTGTAAGTTTAGCTTCTTGTGCTCCTCCCTTGGCTGTTGTAAGATAATAGCCTGTTGTTCTCTGAATTTTGTTCTCTGAAAGTATTTGAGGCTGGGTGTCTTGTGATTTGTAGCACTGAAAATTAGTGGTAACTAGAGGAGGCTTTAGGGCAGGGCTCTGTAGCCAAGTTCAGTCTCTTATTTCCTCATATTTGTATTATAGTAGCTTAGCAAAAGTATCAACAGTTAAATTTATTGAAAATCTGGCTTGATATTGTTCTGAGGATTCTGAAGTGTTCTTTTAGTTCACTTACACATTCTTCTGTCAAACTCTTTTTTTTTTTTTTCCCTCTTTAAAGGATATCATTCCATTTGGCAATAACCCCATCTTCCGTTACCTGTTTGGCTGGATGGTTCCTCCAAAAATCTCCTTGTTAAAACTCACCCAAGGAGAAACCATTCGAAAGCTGTACGAGCAGCACCACGTTGTACAGGACATGTTGGTGCCAATGAAGAGCCTTGAAAAATCCATCCAGACCTTCCATGTTGACCTTAATGTAAGAACACGTGTTTTTAGGATGCAATGAACTTGGAATGTTTGTGATAAGAACTGCGACTGTTGATCTTAAGACATAATATTCTGCTTGTGTGAAAGGTCATTATTGTGTCCTGGGGAGTACTGTGCTTTCTGAGTCCATGATTCAAGTCTGCAGCAGAAACGCACACAGCTTTCCAAATCAATTTTAAAAAAAAAAGTAATTAAAAAAAAAGATTCAAACTTTAGTAGAAGCCAACACTTCTAAAAGATTTTATCACTTAGTAAAAGTTGAAATGATTTTTCTTTCATCTAAAATGATTGGTGGTCTCACTAAACACCAACTGTCCCTTTCTTGCTTTTATTTCTGAATTTATTTCAGTTAGTGTAGAAGTACAAACTTGGCAATTTCAATTTTAGACTAACCTGGAAAAGAAACTCTTCATTCTCTTTTTTACTCAGAATGTTTATTCAGTTGTTGCTTTGGGATCAGGGATGGTTTATTTGTTTGGTTTGTTTCCTTTTCATTTCAAATATTTAAGGGGGAGGAGATGTAATTCTAAGACACTCAGTCTTTGTGTTACGGTCATTAGAAAGTAACAACACCATTAGAAATTAGCTAAGAACAACACCAGGACAACTGGAAAGGAAGAGCTGAAAGGAAGAGTTCCAATCCCAGACTGGGAAGAAGTCTTCTTAACTCTTTATTTTGTCACATTTATTAACAAGCTTAAAGGATTGTTTTGTTACAAAATAAGTGATACAGTGTTTTCCTACCTCTGCAGGTGTACCCTCTTTGGTTATGTCCTTTCATATTGCCCAACAATCCTGGTATGGTCCACCCCAAAGGAGATGAAGCCGAACTCTATGTGGATATAGGAGCTTATGGAGAGCCCAAAAGGAAACAATTTGAAGCCAGGGCTTCAATGAGGCAAATGGAAAAGTTTGTAAGAAGTGTGCATGGGTAAGGATAAAACTCCTCAGAGCAGTAATAATGCCTGTAACTCATTCCCATGTCATTTAATCACAGTTATTTAATCCCACAGAACTTTAATATTGCAATAATTTAACAACTACAATAATTGAAAACTAATTTAAATTTCTAATTTTGATGGTATGATTTTTGAATATGCTTTCACTTTATAGTTTGATTGCAAATCCAACCAACCAGATGGACACTCTGGCTGAAGTTCTTGCAGTGTATTTGTGAAGTGGGTGGCTTTGGGTCACCTTTCACTTCCAGGCTGCTCTGGGAGTGGAGTCTGCTGTAACAAAACACCTCCTTGGAATACATCCCTCGGGAATCCCGCAGGCTGTTAAAAGTTTGGACAGCTTTCCTGCCTGCCCTTGGGACTGTTCTTCCTGCAGTCCTTGCTGTGACTCTGCCCTGTCCTTGTGCCAGGGTGTCCTTGCCCAGGGATCTCAGCCTTGGCTCTCCCTGCAGTCCCTGTGTGGTGGTGGGAGTCTTTCCTCCCACAAAACTTGTACTCCAGAGCTTCCTTTTCCCTGCCTCAGTTCTTATTACCCAGGACCGCAGTAGGCGTGAGGCATGTGCCACCATCTGTCACAGACTCATGCCAGCCTAATTTGCTGTAGTGGTGTCAGTGGAGAAGCAGCCACAGGCAACTACACGGTATTTTTACACCATCAGGATAATTTATCCACATTTCTATTTTGACCTACTTCTCAGTCTAACAGTGATCATGTCCCATGTGGCTGAGCAACAATGGTGAGGCTGCTTCAAGATGATTTGGGGACTGTAAATGACTTTGAGTGGCAATAAGGGATCTGCCAGAGAACAAAGAAACCCAAAGTTAATTTTAAGCTTTTTATTTTTGTTAACTTGAAATTGAGCTTTTAATTTAAAGACCTTTACTAACAAAGTTTTGTCTGTTTTCTACCTGCCACTGGAAAATGAACAATGGATAAATGCTTAATCTTATAGTTGTGTAATTGCACACAACAATAGCGCTTTTGTGTAAGTTTGTGTTTCGCTGCTGTACTCTGATGCTAGCTGCAGTTTAGAAAGCACAGGATGAAAGTGAGGAAGAGTCCACAACTAAATAAGGATTTAATTTGTAAATGGACCTTTGTTACACTGTGCTTCGTTTACACTATGAATTCAGTTTCTCGGCCTGGTCTGATTTGGTGGTGTTTTGCCTTCCAAGTTCTATTCTTAGTACCAGTACCCAGTCCTAAGAAACTAAAAAGTCAAAGGATGTATTGCTATATCTGCCTTGAATGGATTTCATAACACAGCTGATACCACACACCATGACTATATCTCCGTGGATCATAAGAAAACATGCAGAATACACCTTTGTTTTTTTTAAGCTGAAATTAAAATCTTTTGAATGGAAGAAAATCTGTCTTTCAAGAGCAGTTAAAAAGTATTTGTCAGGGAGAATGTAGGTTATGTACGGGTTTCGATGCAAGGAGCCAGACTCTGAATTTGGCTGAACTTTAGAAGTTCTCTCCAGACTTGTGTTTCTGTGAATACAAGTTGATAGAATACAGGCTGTAAGAGGAGTTGGCTTCATGTGGTTAGGATGGCTAAACATGACCCACCTTTTATACACATTTTTTTAATCCTTGTAGTAGCAAAACGTATAAAAGTATCAATACATTGATGACTAAAGAGCTATATTTTAAAAGCAATAATTAATTACTTTCTTTTCTCATCTTGCCCTTCACCAAAGTGACTGTAGCAGTATACTGCTGTTTTCACCTTTATGTATTATTTCCTCTTGGAAAAGAAATCATGGTAATGTTAAATCCACAAAATATAATTGGCTGAGTGTCCCAACATAATCCATGAGAGCAATTGTACTTGCTTGTTTTTAAAAAGTACTTTTGATGGGTTTTGTTGTTTAATGTTTGCTATTCATATCTTGCCCTGAATTTTTTATTTAATATTCTATATCAAATCTTATGGCACAATTAATGTTGAATCACTGTCCCTTTTTTTCCCCTGCTCTCCAGTTTCCAGATGCTGTATGCAGATTGCTATATGACCCGTGAGGAGTTCTGGGATATGTTTGATGGTTCGTTGTACCACAAGCTGAGGGAGCAGATGAATTGCAAGGATGCCTTTCCAGAAGTGTATGACAAAATCTGCAAAGCTGCAAGGCACTGAGCCTGGCTTAGCTAAACAAGCAATCAGGGAAAGAGGAATTTACCTATAGCTAGTCAGTATATCCTTTTAAAAAAAAAGCTTTATTGCTCTCCAAATAAGCTCATTCTTGTTGATGTTTAAAGGTATGAATTCCTGCTTTATACATTTATGTTTAGTATTTCTTCGTATGTTTTAAAATCAGTTTTCCAAACTCAGAGTGATTGTTTTTAAGAAATCTGAAGTGCTAGCCTTTGTATCTAATGTAGTGACATAGGTGAATTCACCTATTTCCAAGCAGAAGAAAAATAATGGGAATGGATGAAGATACTGGAGTTACACCAGCTATGTACCATAGCTCTATTTAACATTACTTTTGAAAATGGGAGGGGAGGGCTGAGAAATAGGTGCCAAAGCATTGTGTAATTAATCCTGTTGTTAAAAACATTTGCCTTCAGTCAGTGTCCTGCAGAGCAGCTCCGCAGTGGTTCCATCATCCTCCAGCTGGCTGCCCAGCACTGCTGGTGGTGGTGGTGCTGCACTACCTGGGGTGTCCTGCACGGCAGCTGAGCTCCCTGACAGTGGCTTCTGTTTCAAAACTGAGCACTGAGGTGTGAAGAAGATGCTTTTTACTTGTGCCTATCAGATTTGTACTGATTTTGATTATGAAGTGCGAATGGATGTGTAGGTTTTAGGTATTTCGTAGTTGGCCAACAGTGCATTGGTTTTTTTGCCCCAAAGTATCAATGTTCTGGCTTTGTAGACCACTGAAAATAATTGCTGCTATTTCATATAGCCAAATTTTAATTTCTTTGTGGGTTGGTTTATTTGGATTTTTTTGTTTGGTTGGTTCGGTTTTTTTGGGGGTTTTTTGGTTGTGGCTTAATTTTAGTGCCTTAAAAGTACTCAGTTGGAGGAAGATGTGGGTTATTTCAGACGGTTCTGTCCTGGCCCAATAGGAAAAGGAAGTCAAGGCTGCCTTTATACGAGGTTTATTAAAGCAAGTGGCTGTGGATAAGAACTCTTGATGTGAATCTTGATACACACAGGCTTTGGTTCTGACTCGAGTGACAGTTTTGCTTTTCATTTTAGTTGGGTTAGGTTGATAGGCTTTGTAAAAGGACTGTTTCAGTCACCTGGAGAGGAAATCAACAGCAAGTGCTGTTAGTTCCCTCTTCTGCTGCTCACAGGTGAAAATGGCACAGTCATGGACTTGATACAATTGAGTGTAGAAGTGTGGAAATGTTTTGACCCTGTAGCCAGAAACAGGGTTCCAAACCAAGCCTGTGTCTTGTCCAAGCAGTACTGAAAATGGTTACTTGAAACCTTACTGAGCTCGAGGGAAAAGAAAGTCCTTCTCTTGAGGCTTATGTAGGGGTAACATGGAGAACTTCCTGAACAGTTACCAGTGGGAGGTGTAATTTTATTATGCGTGCTAAACCAATGATTTTATTTATTGATAGATGGATGTTTATGGTCCAGATGAAACCAATGATAAAGCAGTAGCAGGAATAAGTTTGGGCTGTAACTCAGTGATGCATATCATGTGCAAGTAAAGTACCCCCCAAAATCCTGTGCGGTGGAATGGTGGCAGGGACAGCGTTCCATGGGGAGACACAGCCAGTGCAGAGTGTCTGCAGTGCTGCCCGAGCCATGGAGCTGTGTCAGTGATCCAGGAGTGTCTGCCACGCCATTCCAGGCTGCACCAGGGGTACACAGGAAGGCAAGTGTTGATTCTCAGGGTGTGACCTGCCTTCCTGCCCCTGGGGCAAAGCTACGACTTAGCCCAGTGCATGTATGATAGTCTGCACAGAGCAAAAGTGGTTTGGTTAGCTTTGAAAGGGCAATGTTAAAACAGCTAGAGGATATGCAAATACTTCTACTTAGGCTGTGTTTCACTTATGTACTGATGATCTTTAGGTATGCACTGTGTTTTTTCACTTCTTAATTTATTGGCAAACTTTGTATGCTGTGATTGAGTACTGCAACTGTATCAGTCACACACATGCACACACATAATTGCTGTTGCTCTTGATTTTTGGTTGTACTGGCTGTTGGAAATAAAGCTCTGGCCAGCGAACTGTTCAAAGTGATGTCTTTTAATGAGTGATTACATGCTTTTCAACAGCTGTTTATCATTTCTCTCACGCTTATTGTGTCGTTACACATGGTCAGCAATTACTGAGGAAAGCTGCTCTCTGGGTGGAAGACCCGAGGCACTGGGAGATGGGTGGGAAATGAGGACCCTGATGCTGCAAACTGCTTTGAAGGAATGTCTTTGAAGTCTGTGAGCCTTCCCTTATCTCTGCCCCAAGACACACCTGCACCAAACAAACACCCCATAGCTGAGGCTTAACGCTTCAGTTACGCCCAGCTAGCTCCACAGCCTCATGATGCCAGTTATCCTGACTTTTTCCTCCCCCTCGACTCATTCTGTCCCTATGATGTTTTGTCCAAGGAGGACAGGCCCCCATTTTGCATTTAGGTGCTACCTATTGACATGGATAGTTACTTCATTCATCTCACTTCACGCTAACAAATCTAATCCCTGTTTTGAAAGAGCAGCCACAGAAGGGAGGATGAAGATTCAGTGTGCTCTTCAGCCTGAGGAGTTTCACACCCACCTCTTCTGTTTCCCTGATAAATGCCTTTGTGGCAGCTCTGTAGGCTCAGTGGGAGGTGTTCCTGCCCCTCCCCTGGTCATAGCTGGTACACCTTCTCCCAGTGTTCTCTTCCCAGAGAGAAGCTTCCAGGCTGTCTCCTGAAATCTAGGCTGCCAAGTGGCTCAGCCCTGCTGAAACCGCAGTTCAGGTGCCAAAGCCCTTCGTTGCTTTAATCACATTCTGTGTTGTCCCTGGCTTACAGCTGCATTTCACAATACTCCTTTGTTGCCCCAGCAGTGTTTCTGTACCCTCCCTCACCCACATCACTGCTCAGGCATTTCCCTTCAGACCTCCTTCCTCCTTTGCTTGCCTCTGGAACAATAGTCAGGATTTCCTTAAATCACTGCAATTTTACCTGTGTTCCATTATCTCGCCCCACCGAATGATAATTGCAGATTAATTAGCATACTTAATCAGCCACAACTAACACGTAATTACACCTAAATTTAATTATTTCAGTCTGGTCTAAACACTTGTACAAGACTTGATAAAGCTTAACTCTGAGAGAACCAGCATACTCCTAGTACATTTTTATGGCCTGCCTTTGTTACTACTGACAGCTCTGCTCATGTCGTTTTCTCCATTGCCTCCAGGTTTTAATTCCCTGCTCTGCTTTGCTGTAGTTGCACTTTTGCAGATCCAGTTCTCCATGGAGTTGCATTGGTGGACCTGGGGCTACTCAGGTGTGGTAACACCACAAACAACAGGTATGTGCAACTCCTTTAAGTAATAGTAGTGTTTGAGAGGACACGTTTAACCCTGATTGAGCTGTTGTGTGTCAGCAGACGTTCCATGGGAGGATGTGCACCATCTGGCATCATCATCTCAAGTATGTCACTGCTATAAAGTCCAAGGTGTAAATAACTACTTGACATAAAAGTTAGACTGCTGATTGCCTAAAGAAAAATTTCATTACCACAGAACAAGACATGAGTTGTTTCCCATCTCTCAACTTGCATGCCAGCATGCTGTAAGTATTTTCATCTACCCCACCTCATCTGCTGGCATCTCTGCCATTTATTCACTGATTGGGGTTTTCCAGCACCATCTTCTGTTTGGAAAACAGTGGTTTCTTCAGAGGTATCTGAACAACATGGAGCAGAAATCAAATCACTCCAGCTGTTCTTAGCAACAGGCTTGAGCCACTCACTGTGGAAAGAGGATGTGATTCAGTGGGCTGAAATTATGGGCTGGATTAATCTCATTAGTTGTAAAAAGCATGGAGGTGAACAGAGCTCTTAAAAGCCTGGGTATTCCCTTAAAAAGCACAGCTGTAATGTGAAAAGCGATTTGGGAGCTGGTGCTATTTGATCAGGGAGATGTGTTTGAATTGCAGATGCCACTTACTGTTCAGATTGGGTTTTTATTCCTATGGGAATTTGCAGATTAACAAAGCTGGGCAGTACTGAAAGCTGATTTCATCATGCCCTTTCCATCATGGGACAGGTAACTTCTGGCTGCCCCACTCAAAGCTGCCAAGGTATATTTTGCCAAGACCGATTTCTGCCTACCTGCTGGAGATGCAGAAGCCCTTGCAGAGCTGTCGGCTCATCCTGCCACCACAGCAGTTCACTAATCCTGCCCACAAGCAAAGGTGAGGGCGCAGGGCTGTCCTGAGGTTTCTCATTAGCCTAATTCCCAGCTGCTGCACAGGATTTTCATGCTGGTGGTTTCAAACCCTCTGCAGTCAGAGAGCCTTGTTACCTTCCTTCCTCAGACAGGGAAACCAAGGCACAGCTTGAGAAGGTGATTTTTGTTCAGGGCCATTGAGCACTCCAGTACTGGCACTGGGAATGAGTCCAGACAGCCTGATTATCCATCCACCTTCCAGTTCCTTCCCAAGGTACCTCCTCTAACTCAGTGGAAACTACCTGCCTACACCTCCACTGCAGGAAAATTGCATTTCACAAGGTACAGCCACCACCTCAGCATCTGTGAAGTGCCTTGAGAGCTGGTTGTTCTTTAACTCTCCCACTACCCCTGCGGGGTGGGGAAGCACCAAGGTCTGCTCACTTTCCTGGGAGGGGAGAGGTGTGGCAATGCCAACCTCCCTGTCCACAGAGGGAACCTGCAGTGGGGGCGCTGAGTCTTTCTCAGTCCTCATCCTGTGCTTCAATTACACAGTTGTCCCATCTGGCAATGAGTTGCAGTGTCATTGCCCCCTGTTCTTTAAGTCACTGTGTTCAGAGGACAGGGAATTCTCTGTGTCATGCATCCTGTCTGCCTGTCAGCCCTACCCCAGGGAAGGTGTGGTGCAATCCCAGCAGTCTCTCTCTCTTGCCCTTGCTCCTGGCCCTGCCCAGGTCCTCTTAGCCACTGTCTTGTGAGCTGGGGTCTCCTGCCAGCTCTCAGTTCCCACTGAGGTTCCCCCAGGTTGGGAAATCCCCCATGCACCACCCCAAAGTGTTCTCCTGACAATTGTGCCAGCACCAGAGCCACTCACCTTGGCGACTGATACAACAACATGTGCCACATCTTGACCAAACCAAGCCTGTACTGTTGGGGAGGGAGGAGAGGACACAGAAATCAGTCATAGCCCAGCCAGTCCCCTCCACCAGCAGTTCTGGCCACAGTGGGCCATAAAGAGTCGATTATCTCTGTGGGCTTGAGCACGTTCACCAGTCACCTACTCCCAGCTGCAGTGAAGGGCGGCCATGTCACAACCTCCCCACTCAAATGTGATCCCCACCAATTATGAAGGTGTTTTCATCCTTGACCTCTTTCAAGTTGCCTGTTCCTCACTCCTCTGGATAAAGGAGAAAATCCATGTGGCTTCCTGCTGCTCCTCCCTAGCCAAGGTGGACTATTTCAGGCTAAAGCTTTCCCTGTCAGCTTTGAGCCCTTTAGGCTTTGTTCTGGTTCTCCATGGGGAAGCTGCCAAGATGAATACAGCTCCAGGAATGGGTACTAAGGCAAGGGCTCCTACCTGAACAGGCTCTGCAATGTGCTGCTGATGCTGCTAGAGGAAAAACTGGCTTTCAAGCAGCAGAATGTGACTTTTGAGGATACAAGGAGATCCTGGCACCTAAAAGGACTCAAACTCAGCTGCTCTCATCCATGAAGTGCATCTGCTTGCTTGCAGCTGAAGCAGAACAAAACTAATGGGAAGGGCTGTCCAAGCATCCCTTGAAAAGGGCAAAGGCCTGAGGATGCAGGCAGAGGTAACGTGGTCATTGCTGAGTTCCTGCCAAGCTTCCCTGCCTAAGGGCAGCCTGTGCTCTGCCATGGGTGCTCAGCACTGGGTGCTCAGTGTGAGCAGCCCACCTTCCAGGCTTCCACCCCAGGGTACTCCCAGCTTGAGCTGGGTGTCCCAGACCATCATGTGCAAAAGGTCCCTGTGCAAGAAGCTACTTCCCAGCAGGCACAGACAGTCTGGGAGATGAGGGGAGCTACATCGCTAAGTCCAGCTCTCCCCACACGTGCAGCCCATGTCCCTGACTGCCCATGTCCCCAGGACTGCCTGCAGCCACGTCCTGGCAGCTCTAATCCCCAAGGACTGCAGGAATGGTGGCAGCCCTTGCCATGGCAACCATCACTGTGGCACCCAGCACCGTGGTTCCCCAGGAAATGTCCCTTCCTATGTGGAGACAGGGCTGGAAAACAGCAGGGTCAAGGCAGGGATCCTGGTTGTAATGGAAACTGTTGTCTGCTCAGGGGGAGGTGTCTGAAAACACCCAAAGGTTACCTTGAATAGCTGCCAGGATGCAGAGGTTGTGCAGTAATTTTGTATCCCCCAGTAACTTCACCAGGGGCAAATAAAAGACAGGACCTGTAACCACCACTCCAGTGGGCATAAAAACGTTGTCCTGCAGTTGTGCAATTGCAGTAACACCACTGGAGGGAGTGATATTAGTAAGCCAGGTGTGTGAGCCAGCGCAGGGCTCACAGACCCTACAAGTTGTGTAAGAGCACATCCAGGGCCGGATGGGATGTGCCACCTCCCTGTGCCAACCCAAAGCCCAGACTGCAAATTCTCTGCAGGATGCAGAGAGGTTCAACCACTGAATGACTTGGCCTCTTGCCTTCCCTGACTTCTCCTCCCTAGACCTGGCCTGGTGCTCCCTGGGGATGCTACTGGAAAGGGAAGGGGTTTTTCCACCACTCAGTGGGGTTCTAGGACTGTGGCTTCTCTCACACAGACCCCCCGATCGCTTTGGCGAGGAACTGTGCCAGGGACTGATCTCAGGCAGCTTCCATTGCCTGCTCAGTCTTTCCTTCATCTTCCCCCCATCCTCAGCAATTTTCCTCCCGGAAATCCCCCAGGGCAAAGAGGGCAGGCCCCAGACAGACATGTGCACGGCACACCCCCCTTAGGCCACTGTTGTTTGGCCCCAATGGCATAAATCAGCCCTGGCAGAGCAGCGGGTGAGCAGTTTGGTGAAAGGCTGCAGGGGCAGCAGTACGTTTATTAGGTTCCCCCAGCACAGCTGGAAAAAATAAGGATCACAGAGAGGCTTTCAGGCACATAACCCCCAAGCTGAGCCCCGCATTCAGTCCTGTCTGCTGATTTAATAAGAGATCAGCTTTCCCCACAGACCATGTCTCCTGAATAGCCTTAAACCCTCCTGGTTAAAATGCTGCCCCAGCGAATCAATCCAAGATGGTTTTGTCCCTTTGATCAGCACAGCAGGCAATAAGTCACTGATGAAAATGCGTTTCACCTCTCTGGCTCCATCAGGCAATAGAAGTGGAGACAACCCTCCCATCCTGAACTGCCTAGCGAAAATCTTCCAATTCCTGGGCAAGCAGGAGGTGGCCAAAGGGATATGCAATGTAGCACTGGAGGTCCTGTGGGACACACAGCTCAGCTGGCAGGTGCAGGTAAGTCCTGCTTGGGGCCAGCACAGTGTGCTGGGTGTCCAGAGGTGTGAGCAGTTCTGCAGGGATCCATCCTGTTCCTCCAGCCTCCCAGGCAGCCACAGCGCTTCTCCCAGACAGCATTTGCATTGCCTGTGTAATTGTGGTGGGAAACACGTAGGGAGAAGTAATTGCCTGACAAAACCAGTGAAGGCTGTTCTGGGAGGGAAGTTGCTACCTGGCAGCCAGGAAATCTGGGCCAGATCCTAGCTCTGGCACTGAGCTGCTGAGGGACTTCCACAGGTCCCTCCAGGCACACAAGATGCTGAGTCACCTCACAGAACTGGCTCAACTCTTTAATGACTTTAATGCTCCTAAATCATGCAAGAGCATCAAAAATGTGCTCTTTAACCCCTTGGTTTTGCCCACTTCCAGCCCCCTGTAAACAGGAGTGCACATGAGGATTTCCCACCATAGAAGAATCATGAAGATTTCTTCAAATCACATCTTTAAATAAAATAAGGATTCATTCTTATTCTTCTATACTTAAACAGGATTATTTAACTCCTGTGAAATCTCCTCCTGTAGTGGAGTACTTTATTATGTGCTTAGAGCTGCTCTCAGAGGTGTTTAACTCCCCCTGAGCTGAGGGAGGAGGCTGAAAAGTGCAGTGTGGAGGTCACTGGGTGCCAGGCAATGTCTGTCTGCCAGACTGGACAGCAGAAAGCTGAAATGAGATAAGACAAAGGCTTTTGATTCTCAGCCCTCCTTCAGGCACACTCCAAGTGGTTGGGACACACTGGGACATGCTGCCCCGAAGACTGAGCCTGGAAGGGGGAGCAGATGGGCTTGTTGCTTTCAAGGATCCATTTTGTCCTGCCCTGCCTCTATTTATTATTTTTCACTATTACATGAGAGTGGTTGCTGTGTAACAGCTCTTCCCAGTGGATGGAACTCCTGGACCAAGCCATGGAGTTTGACATGGGTGATGCCATTCTCGAACTGCAGCTCTTCAGGGACAAAGGGCTCACAACCCAGAAAACACTCGCCATTGAGTGCTGCAGGTGGGCCATCCAAGTGGGCAATGTGGCTCTGTGAGTTAGGAAAGATGAGAAATTCCCAGCCAGCAGCTGCAGCTGGAGCTGAGGTCAGTCTTCCACAACCACACTCTGGAGGTGACCAAGCCCTCCAGAACCTTCACCTCCGGGAGAGGACAGAGCTGGTGAAGATGCTGTTGGAGATGATGGAGGTCGACTCTCTCGAGGGCAGGATGGACGAGCGGCCCCTATCCCTCTCAGCCAGCAGTGGCTGTCTCTCCCATGAGCCGTCAGGATCTTCTCAGTTTCCCAAGCCCTTGTTAATTAAGACGGGTTTAATTAGGAATTCCGGCGGTGCCCGCCCCACCGCCTGCCGCTGCAGCCGCGCCGCCCGGCCGACAGGGGGCGCCCGCGCCCCGCTGGCGGAACCATAGAGTGCAGGGCGCCCCGCCCACGTCCGGGGGCGCGTGAGTGTCCCCCACATGAGAGGGAGGGGCTCCCATTGGCTGCGCCGGCGGGGCCGGGCGCGCGCGCCCGCGGGTGTAAGTGTGCGCGCGTGCACGTGCGAGTGTGTGAGAACACGTGTGTGTGAGAGAACACGTGTGTGTGAGAACACGGGTGTGTGTGAGAACACACGGGTGTGTGAGAGCACGGGTGTGTGTGAGAACACGGGTCGGTGTCCCCGTGCAGCACTCACGCATGCCTGTGTAGGGGTACCTGCACATCCCGGAAGGAGTGCAAGAGTGTGCACACGGATGTGTGTGGAGGGGTGTGGGTGTGCACGCACATGTGTGTAGGTGTGCCCTTGCAGCATTCCCACATATTCATGTAGGAGTATCTGCATATCCCAGAAGGTGTGCGGGGGGGTGGTGTGAATGCATGTAGGTGTGCATGTACAGCACTCATATCCGTGAGGGGGTACCTGTACGCCTGGAAGCCGTGCACATGTGTACACCTGGGTGCATGTGTATGTAGGTGTGCAAGTGTGCCCATGATGCATTCACGTGTCCTTGTAAGGGTACCTGTATATCCCGGAAGGTGTGTGGGTGTGTGCACCTGGATGTGTGTGCAGCTGTGTGTTGTTACCTCTGCGCTCGGGTGCATGTGGGTGTCAGGGTGGCTGCAGACAGCAGCACGTCCTGCAGTGTGTCCCAGCAGTGCTGCCCGTGGGTGGGCACGGTCAGTGCTGACCCTGCTCTGTCCCACTCTCTGTCTGCAGGCTCCAGGCCCTCCTGGGCACCGCCATGGAGGCCTTGGTCAGAAGATGCCGTCTCCCGGTGCTGGGCACCCACCAACCCATCAGGCCCCGGCACAGCAGTGCCCTGGGCAGGCCCAGGTGGCTGCTGCTCTCGCAGCTCTTCCAGCCCCTGTCACTGCCGGTGGGCAGCGAGGGGGTGTGGGAGGGACGGCCCGGGGAGCCCACCTGCCGCAGCCAGCGCCTGATGCTGCAAGGGGGGCTCATCCACCCCGCCAGCCCTGGCTGCTACTGCTACCTGCCGCCCACCGTGCGCGCCATGGAGAAGCTTGTCAGGGTGATAGACGAGGAGATGCAGGCCCTGGGCGGGCAGAAGCTGAACCTGCCCAGCCTGAGCTCGGCAGAGCCGTGGCGCGCCAGCGGCCGCTGGGACCAGATGGGGCCGGAGCTGTTCCGGCTCTTGGACCGGCACAACCACAGCTACTGCCTGGGCCCCACGCACGAGGAGGCGGTGACGGAGCTGGTGGCCTCTCAGAGCAACCTGTCCTACAAGCAGCTCCCGCTGCGCCTCTACCAGGTCACCAGGAAGTTCCGGGACGAGCCCAAGCCCCGCTTCGGGTTGCTGCGCAGCCGGGAGTTCTACATGAAGGACATGTACACCTTCGACGCCTCCGAGGAGGCAGCTCGGCACACCTATGACCAGGTGTGTGATGCCTACTGCCGCCTCCTCAGCCGCCTGGGCCTGCCCTTCGTCAAGGTGCGGGCAGCCACGGGCAGCATCGGCGGCACCACGTCCCACGAGTTCCAGCTCCCAGCAGACATCGGCGAGGACAGGCTGGTGCTGTGCCCGGAGGGACATTTTGCGGCCAACGTGGAGACGTTAAACGGGGAGCAAACCTCTTGCCCCACATGCAGGGAGAGGCTCACTGAGACCAAAGGGATTGAAGTGGGGCACACATTTTTTCTGGGCACCAAGTACTCCTCAGTCTCCAACGCTGTCTTCTCCTCCCCCGAGAACAAACCCCAGCTGGCACAGATGGGGTGCTACGGCCTGGGTGTCACACGTATCCTGGCGGCCTCCATTGAGGTGCTCTCCACGGAGGACAGCATCCGCTGGCCAAGCCTCATCGCGCCCTACCAGCTCTGCTTCATCCCCCCCAAGAGGGGCAGCAAGGAGGAGGAGGAGGGAGCGGCACAGCTGGAGCAGGTGTATGACCACCTGGCCAATGCGCTGCCTCACCTTGCTGGTGACTCAGTGCTGGATGACAGGACACAGCTGACCATTGGCAAAAGGCTGAAGGATGCCAACAAGCTGGGCTATCCCTACGTGGTCATAGCTGGGAAGAGAGCTTGCGAGGACCCTCCGATCTTTGAGGTTTGGAATCAGAATGCTGGCGAGGTTTTGTTCCTCACCAAGGAGGGTGTCACTGAGTTGCTGAGTAAAGTTCAAGTCCTTTAAATTCCTTGTCTCTGAATCTCTCATCTTTGCTGCACTAGGTTTATCTGAACAGCCCTGGTTCCTTTTCAAGGATGTGCAGGATGTTGGCACTGGCTCTGGGTGAGCAGAGACAAATCCAGCTCATGTTAGAGCCAGCCGTGGTGTCTTGCAACTGTGCTGGGTGCTGAGATTGAGCAGCAGTCAGCCCCCATTCCCCCCACAGGGCTGGGGATGTTCCTCCCTCTGGGTACAGGTCCCTGCAAGCTGCTTTTACCAGCACATGTAGCCTTGCGTGGCTGTGGGAGCATTGGCAGGGTCATCCCCTTGCTGCCCAGCTGGGGCTGACAGGCTGCCCAGGCCTCTTTTCAGCACACACAAGGCTGGGGCTGCAGAGGGGGATGGGAGAGCTCCCTTCACCCTTTTTGTGTGCCAAGTTCTCAGCACAAGGGATTTTAAGAGGGAGAGAAAGGAAACCCTTTCTTCTGCATATTTTCATTGCAGATACACAGGATCCATGAGGGTGGAGGCTGCACATGCCAGGCCCAGGGGCTCCCATGAGGAACAGCATGCTACCATCCCAGGGCTCTGACTGGTGCCATCACCCTATGAGCCTCTCCTGCACTGGGAGTTCCTTGGAGGGAATCACTTTGCCCTGTCCTGCAGCTCCAAGGTCATGAGAGATCACGAGCAACAGCAATGCCCCTGTCATAGAATCATGGAATTAGTTAGGTTGGAATAGACCTTTAAGATCATCGAGTTCAACCATTAACCCAGCATTGCCAAGCCCACCACTAACCCATGTCCCCAAGTACCACATCCACATGTCCATTAAGTCCCTTCAGGGATGGTGATTCCACCACTGCCCTGAGCAGCCTGTTCCAATGCCTGACAACCCTTTCAGTGAAGAAAATTTCCGATATCCAATCTAGACCTCCTCTGGTGCAGCTTCAGGCCATTTCCTCTTCTCCTGTCACTTGTTATGAGGGAGAAGAGACCAACTCCCACTTAGCTACAACCTCCTTTCAGGGAGTTGTAGAGAGCAAGAAGTTCCCCCCTGAGCCTCCTTTTCTCCAGGCTGAGCCCCCCAGCTCCCTCAGCCACTCCTGGTGCTCCAGACACTTCTCCAGCTCTCCACGTGCTTCCGGCCGGGACGATCACCTCGGCCTCCTCCTAGTTGTTCCAGGCGGGATCAGCTCCTCCTGCCATCCATCCCCAAGGCAGGTGCCACCTAAAGGTGCAGGGGAGAGCGGGGCTAAAGTGAGGGGCGATCGGATGGACACGGGACGGTCGGCTGGAGCAGGGGCCGGTCGGCTGGAGCAGGAGGCGGTCGGATGGAGCAGGGGACGGTCGGAAGGAGCAGGGGCCGGTCGGATGCCGGGGCGGTCGGAAGCGGCGGGGCCGGGCCTGATGCGTCGGGGGCGGTCGCAGGCGGGGCCAGGCGGCAGCACGATGGCGGAGGACGGGCAGGGCGATGGGTCCGGCGTGCCGGGGCCGCCGCGGTACCGGGGCGCGCTGCACCCCGACACGTGGGAGCAGGTGAGGCGGCGGGGCCGGGGGGGCCGAGCCGAGCCGAGCCGAGCCGAGCTGAGCTGAGCTGAGCTAAGCTAAGAGCGGCGTGTGTGTGTGTGTGTCCGTGCCGATCCATCCGCAGGAGCTGGAGGCCATCCCCATGTTCATGAAGCGCTGCCCGGCAGACATCGACGCGTTGCGGCAGCCCGAGCTCGCCTGCCTGCAGTCGCTGCTCTTCGACGAGGAGCAGAGCCCCGCAGGTGAACACCGCGCGGGGGTGCTGGACGTGTTCGGGGGCTGCCCCCGCTCAGACCCTGACACCCCTCCATCCCCGCAGAGCTGGCCAGGATGTACAAGAACGAAGGGAACGAGTACTTCAAGGAGAAGGACTACGGGAGAGCGGTCGCCGCCTACTCCGAGGGGCTGCAGAAGAAGTGCGAGGACCCCGAGCTGAACGCGGTGCTGCTCACGAACCGGGGGGCCGCACACTTCCACCTGGGTGAGGGACCTGTGCCAGCTCCGACTGGGATGGGAATGGGGCTCTGCGCTCCAGAGCTGCTTTTCCTCTCCATTTTCCTTCTTTCTTTTTTTTTTTGTGATGCAACAGACTAAGTAGCTTGTTCATGAGAAAAAGGCACCTGAAGACCAGGCTCGCTTCAGAGCATGGCTGCGTGTAGGGTTTGTGCTCTGTTCATTGCAACTATAACCTGCTGCTTGAGCCTTGGCTCCAGGAGAGGGTAAAGCCAGTGGTTTTTAGAATCATAGAATGGTTTGAGTTGGAAGAGACCTTTTAAGGGCATTTAGTCCAATCCCTCTGCAATGAGCAGCAACATCTTCAGCTACATCAGGTTGCTCAGAGCCCCATCCAACCTGGCCTTGAATGTTTCCAGGGATGTGGTTTCTACCACGTCTCTGGGCAACCTGTACCAGTGCCTGACCACCCTCATTGTAAAAAATGTCTTTCTTCCTTATATCTAGTCTAAGTCTACCCTCATTTAGTTTAAAACCATTACTCTTTTTCCTACACAACAGGCTATGCTAAAAAGTTTGTCCTCATCTGTCTTGTAGGCCTCCTTTAAGTACTGAAAGGGTGCACTAAGGTCTACCCAGAGCCTTCTCTTCTCCAGGCTGAACAACCCCAACTTTCTCAGCCTGGTTTTATAGGAGAGGTGCTCTACCCCTCATTTTTGTGGCCTACTCTGGACCCAACATGTCCATGTCTTTCCTGTGCTGAGAACCCCAGAGCTGGATGCAGCACTCCAGGTGGAATCTCATGAGAGCAGAGTAGAGGGGCAGAATCCCCTCCCTTCACTTGCTGCCAATGCTGCTTTTGATGGAGCCCAAGACATGGTTGGCTTTCTGGTCTCCATGTGCCTTAGCACAACTTCTAGGAGGATCTGTTCCATGATCTTCCTGGGCACAGAGGTGAGGCTAAGAGGTTGGTAGTTCCCAGGGTCCTCCTTTCTGTCCCTTTTAAAAATTGGTGCAAAGTTTCCCTTTTTCCGGTCACCTGGGACTTTACCTGACTGCCATGACTTTTCAAATATCATGGAGAGTGACTTACTTGGCAACTACATCAGCCAATTCCCTCAGGACCTTGAGATGCATCTCGTCAGGTCCCATGGACTTACATATGTCCAGGTTCCTCAGGTGGTCACAAAGCTGATGTCTTACAGCTACCACCCATTCTACCAAAAGCATCTGCACAACAGGGAAGGTGTTCTTGGCTTTTTAATGCTGTTGTGTGTTGCAGTAGGGCAATGTTACTTATCCCTCACCTGTGTTTGATCCCTGTCCTTTCACTTCTTGCCCTCAGGTTACTCCTTTTTATCCTCCTCTCACCTCACAGTGATTGTAGAAACAGTGAATTATAGGGTCTGCATAAACTGTTTTGTCACCCTGGTGTCTGGTTGGATTTTAAATATAAATGCAAGGTTCTGAGCAGTTTTACTTGCTTTGTAGGTAACTACCGTTCTGCTCTCAATGACGCCACACAAGCCAAAAAGCTAAAGCCCACCCATCTCAAAGCAATCATAAGAGGTAAGAGTTAAAGGTCATGTTGCTTCATGGAGTGTAAGAAACATGGTTCCAAAACACTTGGCACATGTTAGCTTTACTTATTGTACTGTTGATGTTACAAGCCCTGAAACAGACTGTTGTTAGATGTTGCTTTGTTTCCTTGCAAGTTTCTTCCTGTTTAATAATTGTGTTTATAAACCTTAAATTACTGTGAGTGGGGATCATGCTTTGTTTCTGGACAGAATTCATTTCAGAAAGGTAAAGTCTTACATTTACTGTAAGAGATCTCTTTGCTTGTTTTGTTATTGGTGTTTCTCCATGAAAGAGAGCTCTGGGTTTTGCTTTGGATTTATAGTCAAAATAGTATCCTTTGCTCTTCAGTTTCTCTATCTGTCAAAGAGGTACTGAATCTGTTTCTGTAGAGCAGACATAATACTAGGTTTTGGGGTTTGGTTGTGCTTTTTCCCCAGCATTTCTCACTCTATGGAAATCCCCCTTTTAATTTTTCCTTACAAGACAAGTACTGAAATGCTAATTATGATAGCATTTTGCTTGTAACAGACACGTCTAGAATAATTCTTATAATTTCTGTGACCAGATGAGCAAATAATACAAGAACTGATGAAATATTTTAGATTTTCTTCTCAGCTGACCTGCTGGAAATCTGTGATTGAATATGACCATGCAAGACAAAAAAGACTAGTGCAAAAGCACCAGGCCTAATGCTGTCTTTATAACCATCACTTTGTGTAGTAGTTTTACACTGACTCCAGACTCAAAATCTTAATCCTTCCAGGAGCTCTCTGTCACATGGAGCTGAAGAATTTCTCTGAAGCAATAGCATGGTGTGAGGAGGGCTTGCAAATAGATCCAACGGAGAAAAAGCTTCTGGAAACCAGAGTTAAAGCTGACAAGTTAAAGGTAAATATGAAGGCAGTCTGGCATCTGCAGTGCTTGTCTTCTGCTTTGTGTCAGGAATCACTTTGGGGTCCTTAGTTGAAGAGTGCTGTGTTGAAGGTTTCTGTGTAGTGTAATATCCACACAGAGAATTGAGTGGTGGTTCTGTGTGGTGTGTGTTGAGCTGTGTAGGAGAAGGAGCTGGAGAGGACCCTTCTGGAGACCCAAACTGATTTCTCCACCCCTTGACAGGGTAGAGCAGTGATGAGCATTGTCTTGCTGTGTGTGACCATGGTGCAACCTTTTCTTACATGTAGCGAGCTGAGGAGCGGGATGCAAGGAAAGCAAAGGCAATGGAGAAGAAAGAGAAGTGTCAAAGGGAAATCTTGCTTGCAGCAATAAAGGTGGGTCAGTGAGAGGGGCTGGCTTTGTGTGCTTTGGGATTTTTTTTTAAGAGCTCTCTTGTTTGTCTCTAAAAGTTTGTTCTTTTGCTTTTGAGGGGCTTTTGAGGGCTAGAGCCAAAAAAGATGAGTTAAAACCATAATTCTCCTTAACCTCTGTGACTGCAGCTTCCAGGTTTCCATATTTCAGGTAACAGCTAATGCAAAATGCAAACCCAGTGTTAAGAGATGGACTGAGCTTTGTGAGTGCTCTGGCTGCTGGGCTGTAGCATCACACTAGCCCAAGGAATCTTGCTTTCTTTGCTGCCCATTGGCATTACTTCAGTGGAGATAGAAAATAACCATTCAATAGGGTGGAGGAGGGAATCAATCCAGGATCCTCTCCTACCTCATCGAATGTTTGGGCTACATTAAAATATTTTGGGCTATTATATAAAGTCAGATTTCCAAGGAAGAGGCTGAGCTTTTTTTCAGTTTTCTGAAACAGTGGATGCTCTCAGGAGCTGGTGTGTGTAGTTGCACCCTGAAGTGATGCCTGCAAGGTCCCAAAGAAAAAGATTTTTGATGCATCCCTTTCCACACATTTTCTCAGGCTCTTCTCTCAGTGTGTGGGCTCCTCTTGATTGCCACCTCTCCTCATCCATTCCATGAGGTGTCTGGATACCTGGCTGAGGTTCTGGATTCTATTGGGAAGACCAATTCCCTGAGTCTGATACTACAGGAAAGCTTTTGATGGCATGTTTAAAAGCTGACTCATTAATAAGAACAATACAGTTTGACCTTTTACTGACTGCTAATTTTTTTTGCTCTTATTCTCCCTGCCATATCTGTTTGGCTTTTGGTTGTTTTTTTAGTTTTTTCCCTCCCTTCCTTCCAGGAAAGAAATATCAAGCTTGTTCTTGAGCCTTCAAATGAAGAAGAGGAAATATCAGATGGCCTGGCTGAGATGTCCCTAGATGGGTTCCACTCTGACAATGCCACAGGGGCAAAGGTGCACTTAGATGCTGATGGCAACCTGCACTGGCCTGTCCTCTTTCTGTACCCTGAGCACGAGCAGACAGATTTCACTGTGGCTTTTCATGAGAACTCCAGGTAAATGCACTGTCAGCAGAACTCTTGTATAAGGGAGGTGTTTGAGCAGATAAGAACAGGCAGCAAGTGAAACACTGCCATGCTGATGAAGTTGTTCTGGATTTCTAATTGCAGAGCTGACCCTTCTTTTCAGCAGGAGGTTGCCCTAAATGACCTTCTGAGGTCCTCTCCAACCTGAACTATTCTGTGATTTATATAAATTTATAGCCCAGATAAACACATTTTGCCAGGGTGATTAAAGGGGCTTGCAGTGCAAGCTTAGACCTGTAATTAATTAGTGGCCAGTAATATCTGTGACCCATCTGCACATGTGGATTCTAGAGGTTCATTAAGGTGCTGTTTCAAAGCCCATCAAATATGGGGTCTCAGAACAACAAATTAAAAATTATTAAAATCATTAAAAGCTCAAAAATCATTAAAAGCTTCCTAAAGGGACCTCTCATAACCACCAGTGACCCCACAGTTCTCTTTAGGGCTTTCAGCAGGCTGGTCTGAACTGCTGCAGACCTTTCAGACTATAAGCAAGTGACTGGCAAGGTGGGAATTCTACTTTTCTTGATATTAATTTCTATTTCTGACCTTACAATGTTAAACAAACTTGGAATTTGTAACTTCTTTTTTTTTCTGGAATACATATTCCTCAGATCTCTTACTAAGTTTGGAACTTAAAATACAGTGCAAACAGATTAGTAAAGTTATAGTACTTACATGACAGTGTTCACTATGCCTTTTCATGACCAAAGGAAGTGGAAATGGATTTTTAGAACAAATTGGCCTCCAACACTCCTCAAGTACCAAAATAAACAAGCCTCTGACACACAAACAGATTCTCATCACTCTGATGGAACCAAGTAGAAGGAAAATCCATTTTAGACAAAATGCAAGGTGTTTATTTTGACGTCTTTTTCGGTGTGGAAATGTAAAGTTAAAAATAATTTGTTGTTGCACTGCTCAAATTTGAAACCAATAGCCTGAGTCACAGTATGGCCTTGGATTCATTGGGAAAGTGGTGAGTTTGAAGTGAAGAAACTATTAGTGATCTAAACTTACTTTCAGGTCTGTTGTCTAATTTGCTAATGTATTTTTACCATCATTCAAATGCAAGTGCACAAATGATTGAAGCTGAACAGTCTGTCTAAGCTCACCAAGTGTATTTTGGCTTTTAGGTTTATTGATCATTTAATGGTGATGTTTGCTGAGTTACCTCCTTGGGATTTAGAAAGAAAATACCTTCCCAGCAACCTTGAGGTGAAAAGTTTCATTTTCCTTCAATTTCAGGGTTGTTGTGTTGTGGGTTTGTTTGGGTTTTTTTTCTGGAGTGAGAAAATACACAGCTTTGAGGGTATGATTTGTTTACTTGTTTACCATTCACAGATGTGAAACAAAGATCTGGAGAGCTACATTCACTTACAAATACAAATATTTACCAGGTGTGCTGACAGAATTCACTAATGCAAATTGAAGTTCTTTTGTCTTCCACTTACATTGTATTTGATAGAAGGTGTTTAGAGATGTTGCTAGATTCCATCTCTGTAATGATAATTAAGATTTAGACCATCAAGCTGATAGGCTGCCTGGTTTTTTGCCTGCATTGTGGAGCTACTGAATACAAATGAGAAAATATTATTTAAAAATAGTTTATTTTCAGAACTAACTTGAGGTACCTAAGCACATAATCGCATCAAGGTAATATATCTCTATTAACATTTTAGCAAAGGTAGGTTGTGAATTGGTTGTGGCTGCAGTAGGTTTTGAGAATTTTTCTGAAATGGTTCATAGAAGGATACAGATGTTTATTAGTCATTTTTCACTTCACTGTCATCTGTGCCAGGCAGCAGCACAACCTGTACAGTTGTGCTGTACAGTTGTACAGTGAGCAGACAGGTCCAAAAGGACAGTGATTGTGTACTTTTCCAGATTAAAATCCATGTGTATTTACTGTCTAAGACACCGTTGCTGGATTTGAATCTCTTAAATCAACTCTGTTTTGTTCAAATACCTTTAAAACTATACAATTTATTTCATAACATTGCTGCATTTCACCTGTTAAAAAGCAGCCCTTAGGTTTAGATTGCTTCTCTGTAAAGCACAGGAACAGCCAGTGTATTTTGCCTTCCTGCTGCTACTGCCAGAAGCTAAGCTGGTTTATACAGGAAAGACTTGGAATTTGCACGTATCAGTTTCTTCATCCCTGAATTTAGCACCTGAGACAGTGGGCTCAAGCTACAGAGGTTTGATAAACCTCTGGTTGATAATGGTGTGCTGTTACTAAACTGTTGAAAGCCCAGTACTTTTCCTCATGTACCTTAGGCATTTAATTATCCTCCAAATCCTTTTTCAGCTCTATTTTGAAGATGAAGGAAGAAATGAAATGTATGAGGTGAACCCAGAACACACATTACTACAAGTGCTGCAGCACGAAAGGTGAGGCTGTACCAGTCCATGTCCAAAGAAAAAAAGGCAAAAAGTATGAGCTTTGGGTTTTAAGTCCAGTTTGTTCTTTATTAGTTCTAAATCTTCTCTGATTTGATAGTTCTTGGTCTTAAAGGTATAAAGCAGTAAGGCTGCATGGATTCTGTGCCTGGCTTTAGTGACTTAACATATGTTTTCGCCCCCAAAAAAATGAACAACTCTTTCCAGGTCTGGATGGAGATGGGAAGGGGAGCTGGGCACAGCTGAGTGGCACAAAAGGGCTGTTCCAGATCCCATCTACGCAGTACTACTTTAAAGAAAAAAAAAAAAAGGCAGCAGCCTATAAAGAGCATGTTGAAGGTTAACAATGCTCTCACTGTTCATAATGCTGTGTGAGCAGCCCCTGACACAGCGTGCAGCACTGTTCCCCAGTGAAACTGGCTTTAAAGTGTTGTGCAGTTACTGAGAGAGAAGAATTTGTTGTTTGTAAAGCCAAAAAGTTATTGTGGAGCCTGTGCTGTTGAGTTGCACCATGTTGTAGCTGGAGGAAGCTGCCCCACAGTGCGGGCTGTTGCCGTGGGAGCGGGATCTCGGTCACTGCCACAGGCTCTGGCCGAGCTGTCACTCCATAAAACTCAGCAGCGTGCACAAGCCCTCAGATTTCAGGCTATAAGGGCAGTTGCAAGAGAAACCTCCTTCCAGAGGGAGAATAACAGCTGCTCTAATTAAAAGTAGCTGTTGGAAGAGGAGTTGACTGATAAAACACTCCTCCTCAGATGTGCTTAGCCCCAACTCCGAGAGGCTCTGCTAATCAGCACAAAAGCTCATCATTGGCCTTTGGGAGGGTCAGTCTTTATGGAGCAGGGTGAAAGTCACTCACTTTGCAGGACACTTGGTCAGCTACAAGGAAGCAAAGGACTCCTTTTAATCTTTGCAGGTATTTTGTAAAGGCCGGGACTCCAACAGTTTTGGTATTTGTGAAACGTTCTCCTTTCGCTAAGAAATACTTCTCTGGTAAGAAGGTGCATCGACTGTAATGAGCAAGAGTGAAACAAGGGATCCTGTGCAAGAGGTTGCTGTTCATTAGCCCAGCTACAGGCTGCAAACTTCTGCTTGAACAAAAATACCTTGCACACTTCAGGGAAGAGAAATAATCTTGGCACACGGGGAAACTTCCAGGAAAGCAGCATAGGAGAATGAAGGGCTTACATGAGGGGATTATTTGTTTAAAAAGAAACCCAGCTGGCTTGCAGAAGGTCTCCTCTATGATAGGCTGCATGTGGTTTTGAAATAAACCTGATGCAGTGCCAAACACTGGCTGTGGTTTCAGCAACAGCAGCTGGGAATGTAGTTCCTTACCTGTGAAGAATCACAGATCTCCTCAGAGGTGGGCTGTAGTTGCTGGGGTTTAACAGCAGTGGGCTGGGGCAATACCTGCCTGTTGCAGCGGGGTGGATGCAATCAAGTCCCTGCCTGGGATCCAGCAGCTGCTGTTTTATCACTGCTTGGCTCTGCTGCTGGCCAAGGTACAGCAGAGTTCCTGATTTGGAGCGGTGTTTTACTGACCCTTTTGCTACTGTACTGATTGTCCTACAGAACCTGGAATAAACATGGCTATTTTAACTAGATTGACTTTTGCCTAATGAATGAGACAATATTTTTTCTCACCTCATGAAATACTGGAAGAGAATGGCAAACAGTAATTGTAAACACCAACGTAACAGCCTTATCCATTACACTAACTGATACAGCCAACATACAGGGCTTGTGTATTAGCTTTCAGCTTTTAATTAAAAGTAATTCTAAATCTCTCCTTTCTCTTCTGCAGTCTCTCTCTGACTGCAGAAATACACTGCAGCTTTAGATACAGCTAATGCAGAGGGCATTAGAAAGCTGTTCAGCCATAAACACTCCTGCTTAGATCATAGAGGCTGCCTTCAGACAGATTCAGAGAAAGCATTTCCATTTTACTATTCCTGAATTTCTGCACCATGCACAAATACAGTAAAAGTATCTCCACCTGAGGATGCTGCAATTTAATCTCCAAACCTCAGGGTTACTACACAGCAAGGCAGCAGGATGGCTGCCTTTTCACAGTATGTTGGTTCTGGCCAGGCAGCCATCGATCGCCTCGCAGTGTCCTGCCCTCACAGGGCAGAGAGTTTGACAGCGAGGTGGTATAGGCTCAGGCCATTGCACACAACGCAGCAGAGGTTGCAGAGGGAGGACAGAGCATGGTAGAGGGCGAACTGCCGGCACAGCTGCCTGTAGCTGGGGTTGGAGGCTCGCAGGTTTCTGCGGGACTCGCTGGCCACCAGCCCGACCTCCTGCCCGAGGCCGTGGCTGCGCTCCACGAGGTGCAGGTCTGCCACGATGTCAGAGGTGACCTGCCCGAACCACTGTGTGTTCAGCACAGAAGCAGCGATGCAAATGAAGAAGAGGATGATCTGCGGGGGAGCAAAGCCCACCGTGAACATCCCGCACGTGTTGTGGGTTAAATTTCTCCCCCAGCCCCTCTCGCACACAAGGCTCGCTGCAATCTGGGTGCTAACTGGCTTCTTTAACCAGAGCCACATGTGGAGCTCACATCACATGCAAAGCAGCCTCAGTGGAGCAGAGCAGGGCAGGACCCTGCAGAGGAAGGGATTTGGGCTCAGCCAGCTCGTGTTTGAGAGGGGGAGGCAGCTACCTGGGTCGCGTGTTCCTCACTGAGCCGCTTGCTGGGGTGGCACATGGCAAACAGAGTCAGGTTGAGGAAGGCACAAGTGGAGCTGATGTGGAAGTAGTAGGGGAAGAGCTCGCGCTGGATGGAGCCGAAGGTGTGGCGAGGGAGGTGTCTGCTCATCACAAACCCTACAAGGGGGGAGAGGTGGTAGGTCCTGGGGCAAAGCCCCCTCCCCTGGGCCTCCCACCTGGGCAGAGAGCCACAGCAGTGCACACAGACCCCAACCTACCAGCCACGAAGGTCACCCAGATCTGCATTCCCCAGGAGGTGGAGAGGAAAAGCAGGTGCAGCAGTTTGATGGTGTTGGAGGGCTCCGTGTCGGTCAGCATGGTGTCCTGGATGGTGACAGGTCCCTCCATGTCAGCCAAGACACCTCCAAATTCAGTGCTGAGCTGCAGTTACTGCTCTAACCTTACTGGACGCAGGGCAAATGCAGTTCAGGTTCACAAACCCGCTTACTCAGGAATAGCTTTGGAGTTGGCACAGCCCTTCCCAGCTCCCCCACCACACACCCAAAAGGGCTGCAAACCCAGAGCTCAAATGCCTCGTATGTTAGGGGCAGGGCCCTGCGTCAGCACCTGGGAACCGGCTGGTTTGGGTGGACTTTTGGCAAAGTCCAGCCAACGCCCCAGCTGACCCCTGGCAGCAGGAACAAGCAGAAAGTCAATAAAAAGGGGAAGAGAAAAGCCCTGACAAATATGCCTGCCCATGCTGTGAGCATCAAAGAGGCCCTTTGGTCAGGGGGAAGCCCCCCCTGCTTAAAAGCAGCAACAGCTTCTGCACTTTTTAACCAAAAAAGCCTGGGGGCTTGAAGGAGCAGGGACGCTGCCAGGCGCCCTGGCCCAGACCCTACACTGGCACAGCACGAGAGCACAGGCAGGGTGGAGGGAGGCTTTGAAGGAGCTGCCTGATCCACTACAAGGAGCACTTTGGAAATTAATTAAAACAAAGCTGCTAGGAGTAGCCCATCAATACTGCTGCCTGCAGAATTCTTTCTCCTCCCCTTGTCTGATCGCCTCGGGGCATGAATTACAGTGGGATGACCTTAAAAGAGATACTGCCTTCTAATTCCATCCCACTCCCCCTGCAAAATGCATAAATATACACTGTATTATGATATATTAATTCCATGTATTTATTTAGGCATCTATAAAGTCAGGTTCTTAAACCTTCTCATGATGGCAGCGTACTGGAGAAGGCACTTTAATGCCACCTGGAGTGCTGGCCTGTAAATTCCCATCTGTCTTCATGGCCTTTTCTTTTCCAAAAGCTTCTTGGAATTTTTGGGATGCTTTCCTGCTCCATCCTTCAGCAGCCCTGTCCACTGCAGGATGGCAGGGGCCCAGGGAAGGCAGTCTGGTGAGGCTTTTTTCATAGCATCATCCTGGACAGGAAGGCAGTGATGGGCACTGCATTGGGCAGCTGCCATGGAGCCCTGATGCTCCTGAGGTCCCAGATCTACCTCCCCAAATCGTTTGTCTCCATGCAGGAATTAGCAGCTGAGGGCACTGAGGCAGCTGGGTGTTTTTGTGCGAAGAAGCCACATCTGGGAAGGTTGTTCAGAGCAGGGGAGTAACTCCCCTTTTTTTAAGCCAATAAAAAAAATGGTGATTGATTGCTGATTTGGTCCTGGAGTGGTGGATTTGGTGGGGAGGGCTCTGGGAAAGGCTGATAAGGGCAGGTTGCTCTGAATGCACCCACCAGCAGGTCTCTCCTCCCTTGGGAACTGGCTGTGGGATTAGGCTGTGGAGCGGGGTGCTACAGGGATGCTCCAAGCCACACAGTCCTGCTGTCCATGCTCCCCTATGCCTGAGGGCCAGCAGGTGCTGCAGGACTGCAATTTTCTTCCAAATGTACATAAATCATGAGACATTTCACACCATTGCAGTGCTCTGTCACACTCCCAGGTTGCTCCTTCTCTATCACCCTGCATCCCCAGAGACCCAGCCAGGCCAGAGCCAGGGCTGACTGTGGCCTCACAGAGGTAAAAAGCACAATACTTAAGGAGAAGGAGAGGTCAGCTAAAGTTTAATGTTCAGGCAAATGCATCATCCCCTCCACTTAATCAAGCAGCAGCAATTCCTAACGGTAAGTAGAAAGGATGTCTCAGGTCTTGGTGATAAAAAGGCAGGATTGCTCTGAGTTTTGGGAGATAAGAGGGCTCTACAAAAATTGAATGTTTTGTACTATGATCAGCCTGAGATGGCTTTATCTTGTGGAGGTTGGGGCAGAGCCATGCCAGGCCTTGAGTTGAGATGTTTATGGTGGGAAATATGAGAGAGATTAGAGGTTTATGGCCACAGCCAGCCCAGGGTTAGGAGCCACTGGCTGGTGGCCACAAGAGAGGGGCAGGAGCTCCTGCTTATAAAGCAGGTGGGGAATTTGGGTGGCAAAGCACCTTTTTAAGGACTGGATGCTGCAGAAAGGAAAAAATACCTTGGGATGCCTGGAAAAGACCCTGTGCATGTTTTTGGTACCCCATGGTCTCATCTTACCCTGAGCACAGCATCACCATCACTTGCTCATGATTAAGCTCTGCAAAACCCATCCTTGGGTTTAAGGTCATGGGGCTCTGGAAGCAAAGTTCTGCATGCTCAAGGGCTCCTGGGGCCTGTCCCCCTCCCAGCAGGCAGCAAGCCCTTCAGAACATCAGTTCCATCAGAAAACCTCTGGCTGTGTGACCCAGGAAGGCCTGAGAGGGGGCTCTCCACAGGGCTGTGGCTGAGGGCAGATGTCCCCTGGGCTGTGACTGATGAGTAGCACTTCTACATCCCTGCTACATTCCAGTGGCTTTCTCAGAGCATCTCAAACTTCGGGAAACAAGGTTTGGCTTTGTCTGCTTTTTGCTTTTTCAGTGCCCCTAAAGCAGTTTGGGGGTTACATCTCAAGGTGCAGACAGGGATGAAGGGGCAGCTCCACAGGTCTGCCCCAGGCATGGTAGCAGTGCCTCTGGGCAGTACCCAAAAGCCACTCTCATGGAGCACCGGCTGACACCCCATTCCTACAGCATGAAATCCTGCCTCAAAGGATCCCCCTCATCCACCTGAGCCCCAGGCAGCAGCTGTTGGGGCACCGTCCCTCTCCTTGCTCAGGAAAATGGCACCTGCCTGGGGCGTGCTGTGGGTGGACAATCCCTGCTCCATTCTTGCCATCCAGGCGGCGAAACAGCAAATCCCCACAGCAGACATTCACCCAGAGCACATACGGATATTTTTCCTTTCAATGCACTTTTATTGCTACTCCTTCCACAGCCCCATGGAGTAGGATTTCAGCCTGGCAGGAGCATGGGCTGTTTGTCAGCCCTACCTGGGAAGAGAAGCAGCACTTGGGAGAGCAGGATGCACTGCCAGCCACCCCTGCACTGGGGAGCACCCTCTCCATATCACTTGCCCCTCTCTTCCTTTACTACCTCAAAGGGAACCAGTAATCCCCCACAAAGAATCAGTAAAAAAAAAAAAATCTGGTTTAGTGAGATTTTGGATCATATAAAGATTCAAGTAGCGTTAAGTAAACAAGAAAACCAAGTCCTGTACATCAGCTTATAAAATTTCTAAATAAAATTTAAAAAAAAGAAAGAAGAAAAGATATAACATGTCAGTGCAAAGGGATGAGGTGGTACAGTAATGCCCCTCCACCCCAAGCCCCAGGGAGACAGGGTCTGGGTACCACCATCCACATCCCCTTCCACCATGGAGGTGCCCCTTCATCTGTGTCCATCTGTCAGCAGGGTGCTGTGGCTCTAGAAGTCCCGCAGCCGTGAGATCAGGTCCTCTTTGTTCTTCAGCAGGAACTTCTCGCAGGCTTCAAAGGTGGCACAGATGTCAGAGGACAGTCCTGCCACGTTGGTGGTGACATAGTTGAGGTACCCTGGCATAGCCTGGTTGTAGTAAGCCACCTGCGAGGCACAGGAGATGGTCAGTAGGGGCACATGTGGAAGAAGGAGCCTCCCCAACAGGGTGTGGGCAGCACGGCCCCACAATGTGGTCACAGCATCCCACCTTGCTCATCTCCTCTGACTCCGGCCAAATGCAGAAACCAGAGCAGAGCGTCTCCCCACGTGTGTATTCGGCTCTGGGGGGGTGGGTGGGCAGTGTCACCGATCGAAAGGCCACCACATAGGGGTCCCTGGGAATGAGAGATGCCAGGTGAGCCGGCACAGCCCAGCTGGCAGGGAGCAGGGGGTCGGGCTAGGGACAGTTACCCTTTGCTGCAGGGTTTCCTCCGGGAAGCCAGGATGACAAAGTCCTGCAGCTTGCTCTCCTGTCTGTGCATCCGGCTCACCACGTGGTAGATCATGTCATCGTCATCTACCTT
This sequence comes from Corapipo altera, assembly GCF_003945725.1. NCBI lineage: Eukaryota > Metazoa > Chordata > Aves > Passeriformes > Pipridae > Corapipo > Corapipo altera. The sequence goes on along the minus strand of NW_020884899.1, from coordinate 9,469,030 downwards.
CTGGACAAGCTCAGCACTCCTGCAAGGGGAAGCAACCAGTCACAGAAACCCCACTGTGTCCCCCAAATCTGGGGGTTTGCACATTTACAGCCCACCACCAGATCCAAAATATTTGGGGGGACCCAAAATAAATGTTTTCTGCAGCCATTAGCCCAGGTAGAGTCAGGATGGAGACATGCAGTGGAGGGTCTCTAGGAGCAATCATGGCTCCAGGGCAAAACACTCGCTCCCAGGAAAGCCCAAACGGATGCTCAGCCACAAGCCGTAAATTTAGGGGTGTGATTTTTGGGAAAGGCTGGGTGCCCAGGAGCCCTACAGCACTCACACATAGTGACTGTCCCATTCGTGCCGGCGCCGCAGGTTGGAGAGCAGGGAGAAGGCTTGGCTGGCCATGATGCAGACAGACATCTCGATGCGGAAGGACAGGAATTTATCCTCCTCCAGCGTGTACATCCTCACCTTGGGGAGCACAGGGCATGGTTGGGATGTGTTCCCCATCACTAAGCCCCCAGGTTACCCATGCTTTGGGGGCGAGGGGCAGCTCAGGGGGAAGGGGCAGGGTTTAGTACCTTTTCCTTTTCTCTGGCGAGTGCCCAGTTCGTTTTGGCTACGAGTGTCTTCAGCGCAGAGACATTGTTGTAGCTCAGATAAACCTGGGGCAGGGGCAGCATGTCAGGGGCAAGAGCAGGGGCAGGAGGCTGGGCAGGAGGCAGAGGCTCCTGCAGGGAAGCATCCTACCTTGTTGCTTTGATCCCAGGGCACAGAGAGTGGTACCTCGGTCTGTTTGCAGGAGACAACGTATTTTCTGTAGGAAAGGAACAGTTTCCCTTATGAGGGGACACAAAGCACCCACAGACTGTCCCTGCACCCAGGTGCTGAGCCCCTCTCTCCTCCCTCTTCCATGCCCACATCCCACTTGCTTTTCTGCTCACCGGTCCAGCCGAATTTTTTTCCTAGCGCTGGCTTCTCTGTACCTCCTTTCTCCATCCTGATAAATGGGAAAAGCCAATTAGGTTAATAGGAAAAGGAGGAAAAAACTCAATCATTTGTCTTTTTGGGAGTGGGAAAAATATGCAGCAGGAAGGGCTGGAAGGTAAAGCCCCTGCACTCACTGGCTGTCACCCCAGCTACACTGCAGTGCTGGTTAGTGATTAACTGTGAGCTATTTGGGCACTGCCACCATGGTGTGATCGATGATGGGCACTGGCACATTAGGGAAAACCCTTATTGTGGCTGCAAAGCTGCAAACAGCCCCTGAAACACAAATCATGTCCCCTTACACCTGCCGATGCCCTCTCTTGGGGGAATAAAACCCCAAAGAAGCCAGCCTGTTTTGAAGAAAGTGCTAGTGCAGTGTTTTAAAGCAGGCAGATATGAGGTTTCAGGGAGCCTGACTCTGGCCGTGAGATGATCTTCATCATCCTAGGGAGATCCTAGTTTTAAGGCATCCAAAAAATCAGGCAGGTGGGCAAGGATCAGCCCAGGGGAAGCTGAGATTGAGTTTGCTTTGTTGCTATGCTCACGTGACAGATTTCCTTAAATATTTGGATCCGAGCAAATTATTGATTAGGATGCTTTGAAAAGTAAAAACAACCTCAGAGGTTTGCATTCCTTCCCCTAAATTATAGAAAAAATGAACTGGAATTTGCAGGCAATGCTCTGTTAAGCCTTGCATGGCTAATACATCTCCATCCTCGCACAGGCAAGTGGTTTATTTTATTAGTTATACCGAGTAACCCATTTAATTCACTTGCGATTGAGCAATTTCATTTCCATCATCATAAAACTGCATTTGTTTTGCTGTGAATTTGAGAGCCCCTCAGGGCTGAGTGGGAGTCCCAGGGGTCCAGGGAATTCCAGAGAAGCCATCCCCGCCCACCCTTACCCCTGGCTCAGGAGCCACCATGGGCAGCATGCGGGGCCGGCCCTCCTGGTCCAGCACCTCGAAGGTCATGAAGGCGCTGTTGATGTGCCGTGGGCTGACGCACATCTCCTGGCCGTACGCCTCGGCGCTGACCCCCACCTCCATGCTGCCGGAGAAGAAGGGATGAGGGTGCGGAGAGCCATCAGGAGGGTGGGATGGGGACCCCCCCAGGTGGGATGGGGACCTCTTGCTGCCAGCACCCACCTGTTTTTGAAGGCATTGTTGACGATGGCTTTGAGCACCAGGCGGTCCCCAACTTGTGAAGGTCCCCGAAAGTGGAACATCTCGATGGCCCTCAGTGTGGGGTGGGCATGGCACAGCCGGCTGCAGGGTCAGGTGTTACTCCTCAGCCATGGCCCCATGGCACTCCCTCTCCAACCCAGTCAGAACCAAGAGGACCCCAAAAAATGTCACCCCTGGATTTCAACTGTCAAAGCCAGCCATGAGAAAGGACAATGAGCCAACCCTTCCCTGGGGTCCCCCAGCTCTACCCATCTGTGGGAGTCCCTATATGCCATCGCCCAAGGGTGACGTGCTGAGGACCATCCCTTTGGAAGATCCCTACAACCCAACTGTGGTCACACCCAGCCAGACTCTGCCCTGGCTGTGTGTCCCCTCCAGGCACACCATCCCCTACACTGAATCTCTCTTGGCTCACCTGGCTGCAATAGTGGCCACATTCTCCATCCAGGCCATGATCTGCCCACCAAAGGTGTTGCCCTGATGGTTGGCATGTGGAGGCAGCACCAGCTCCACACTCTCCACACGTGTCTTCTCCGCCGGCACTGCCCCACTGCCATCCCGCGTCTCCAGCTCTGCCACATCGAGAGAACAGGGTTCAGCGTGTTGGATGGCCAGTGGGATCCCCACTACCAGCATCCCACCAGCCCTTTCCCCCTCTCCTCACAGCTGCCCTCCCACTGCATCAACCTCACACACAGCTGATCCCCACCCCACCATGACCAGGGCCTTCCCAAACCTTCATGTGGTGATCATCACTGTTCCCCACCAGCATCCTGCTGAGGAAGGGGATTGTCACCATTGGGCATCAGAGCTATTTTGGGGATGGAAACCCAGGCTGTGGGACACGGTACCGGTGTCAGGGGTGCTGCGGGTGAGGAGGTCCTTGAGGGTGTCCTTGTGCGCCAGCCGCATGCGGCGGCGCTCAGCAGCAATGCTGTACTCGATCTTCTCCTCCTCCGTCTGTGGGGTCAGCGGCTTCAGCCTCACCTGCAAAGGGGATGGGGCAGTGCAGTCCTGGTGCTGGAGGAGGCAGGGCTCCTTCAGGCTCCTACAGCACCGTGTGTCCCTCTGTACATGGGCAGAGCCCCCATGCTGCATCCCACAAGCACGGGACAAGGGATCAACAACCCTACTGTGTGCAGAAAGTGTCCCGATGGAAAGCTGGGCCCAGCTCAGCCCCAGAGAGGCCATTTCCTTACTGCCTCTGTGCAGATGACAACTGAGCCCCCCAAGACACCATGCTCACCTTGCTGCCAGAGGGGCTCTGTGCCACGAAGGTGGCGTACGCCTTGCAGATACTGCAGTGCTTCCCGCTGCACAGATCTTCATAGCTCACTTGGATGCCCACCTGGGAGAGGGCACAGCACCCCTGAGAGCCGGCTCTGCTCCCCAGGGACCCACATCCCACCAAGCACCCCTGGACAGAGCCAGCCAGAGAGGATACACACATGGGATCAAAGCTGGGAACTGCAGGAGGATTTGGGGATTTGGCATTTGGCTGTGTGGCTGGTGGGGGTGGGTGCACAGCAAGGAGTGACAGGGGCAGGGGGTGAAGGTGAAGGGCACACACCAACCTCCATGCTGGAGTTAAAGGCTCGGTTCACTTTGGCTTTGATGTTGACTACTTGCCCGACACTGAAAAACAGGAACAGGAGAAAGTGCATGGGGTTACTGGGGGAAAATGGCCACCGAGCATCTCCCACTGAGGTGCCACAGCATTACAGCCCACTGTCCACTGTGGTAAGGCTTCCTGGGACTGTGGGACATGCTGGATGGCCAGTGGGACATAGGGACAGCCACCTTTGAGACATGAGATCCCACACCTGTCCAGCCCAGCTGGTGAGATGTCACCCTGAGCAGCCATGTGCAAGTAGGTCCCCAGGTCTGGGGTGCTTGAGCAGAGGAGGTGCCAAAGACTCGCTCGGCACCCACTGCCCATGTAGACATGCACACTCCTGCCAGAGCAAACGGCTCCTCCAGCCTTGCATCCACTGTCCTGCACAACAGGAGCAGCCGTGGGGCCTCCCCACGGGCCCTCAGCCACAGCCCCAAAGCTGCAGGTACCTTGACTGCTCCTGTCCCTCCTCCTCTCCAGGTCCTCCCCTAGAGCAATGGAAACCTTGGGATACTGGGAGATTGCAGGAGGCAGGATCCAGCCAGGGGCATTTTGCACCATCTCTTAAATTGAACATCTGCTGGCAGCAAACTGCAGCTTGCAGAGTCCAGGAGCTCTCCTCTGTGCCCTCAGCAGGCTTCAGAGCAAACACACAGGCAACTTTGGCTCTGCAGCCTAACCTACTCCAAACTGGTACTCACAAAATGAGCAAATGAAGCTTATTAGTGAGACCCACAGCAAACAGTCTTATCAAATGCATTATTAAATCAGGAATATTCCTCATTCCCTAGAAGAGGCCAATGCTAGAAAACCCTGGAAAAATAAACACTGCCACCAGCACTGCAGGTTTGCTCAAACCAGAAGGGCTCAAAACCAGAAGCAAGGAAGAGTCAGCATGTGCTTTAGCACTGTAACTTTCCCCTTACCCCCCGCATGACTTCTGGCTTCAAATGATCTCTGCTACTCGACACACTGTGCACGTTGGCTCTGGCTGGAGCAGGGGCAGCCTGAGGCTGGGATGGTGCCTCCAGCCATCCCCCAGCACAGACTCTGGGCCCAATGACAAGCCAAAACATTAGCAAGGTTACATGAGCAGCCTCCATTCACCATGGCATGCCACGCCACGTCAGTGGGGTTAATGCTCCCAACTCACGGCAGAGCTGCGTTAGGCTGGCTGCTCTAGGGCTGCAAACATCCGTACCAGACACCGCTCCTCCCGTCCCGCTGCCCAGCAGGGCTTAGATACAGCTGGCTGGTGCAAAAAGAGAAAGCAAGATGGGGGGAGAGGATTAGAGGCGATGGAAGTGGCCACATGGATGCTCCGGATGGATTTGAGGTGAGGGGCATGCAAGGGCAGGGGGCCAGGAAGGCATGTTGGCAGCCCCAGATGTTGATACATAGCCCCAAAAATACTTTATATTCTCTCTCCTTATCAAACAATACAAGCCAGTGCCATAAAAGCCACACAAAGCCTGGCTCAAAGGTATGTGCAATCATCCCGGAAGGCCGCACTTCCACATGGCAGGGCAGAGGGATGGGGACGATCTGCTGCACAGCTGATGATGTTTAAGCCAGTGATGTTTTGAGGTCTCCTCCGTGCCCCCAAGCACCTACAGCTCCTCCCTGCCTCTCCCCCACAGTGGGAGGGCAGCAGAAAGCACAAACAGCTGGATGAAGAGGAGAGCCAACAACAAACACCACATAAAGCTCCTCCGCCTTCCAACAGCTCTGTGGGAAATCCCTGCCAGGCCCCTTGCTTGGAGTCTTAAGCTGGACCACAGCAAATGGGATCTGAGCCAGGAGAAGCACAAATTCCCTGACCCCTTGGAGTGGTGCCCAACTCTTCCCTGAGGAGAGACAAATGCTTTTCAGGGCTTGATGTAATGCTGCGGAGCAGGGCTTGCGTCTGTCATCCTGCTCCCGAAACCCATGGGGAAAAGCTTCCCAGGCAAAGCTGCCCTGGGAGCCGGAACCACGTGGCAGGGTATCAATCCCAGTGGTGCCACTTCTGTCAGTGGGAGGTAGTATCAGGGCTGCACCACGTCCCCACACTGTGGATTTGTCATGGAGCTGAGCCCAGGGCAACGGGCAGCTCATCTCCACCAAATCGCCAGCATCCGATATGAGAGGGCAAAAGTGGGAGTTCAGCATTTCCTCGGAATGACGGTGAAACCCAAGAGTAAGTCAGACTTCCCGGGGTGAAATAAATCAGCTGACAGCTGGGGACACCAGTGCCAGCCCTGGGTGCCCACATTGGTCCCTGCACCAGCAGGCAGACCTGCACAGCAGGGAATGGCTGGACAGTGTGGATCCTGTACTGCAAGGGATCCTATACTGCACGGACCCTATACTACATGGCAGGGATGTAGAGAAATGTTGTCCCCTGCCACATGGCAGCCCTGGAGCTGCCTATGTCAGTGTGCAGGGACAGCACCCAGGGGCTGCCAGGACAAGCCTGAGAGGGGAGTTTGGCCAAGCAAAACCCAGCCTGATGCATCTCACAAAGTGATGTGCAGGGAGGTCCCACCTCCCCCAGCACCCGGTGGGTGGGGGAGCCCCACCACGCCCCAGCCACCCACACGGCCACTAGAGAGGCATGATTTGCAAGATTTGAGTTTTCCAGAGCACTAAATCAGAGTTGCTTCTTAAACAAAGCCAGGGAGGAGCTGGCGTTGGGGGAAATACTGGGAAGCCAACCCAGCAGGAGCTCCCCAGGCACCCAGACAGAGGATAAATCAGAGCAGACAGTCAGTCCTCAGCCCTGCGGTGGAGATGGAGCCTCAGTCCCTGGCTGGCCTGTGAGCCTGGCACTGCCACCACATCTCCTCCTCACCCAAGCACGCTGCTCCCTGTTCCAGCTCCAGCCCCACTGCCCACATTGCACCCGGCAGATCCGAAAAACCCCTCCATTTCCTTGCACATGCCCTGTTGGAGCACCAAGTATTTACCTAATGGTATGCTCAAAATAGATATCATCCATAGAAGCTGTGACGCACGGGCAGCCAGCGTGTCTCTCGGCTGGAAGGGAAAAACAAACTGCATCAGCAACCTGCAGCAACACGTCGAGGGTTAGAGGGGCAAGTGCACTCCTTTGCCCCATGGCTGGTTACACTGGTGACACCCCAGCCAGCATCCCTTCCCTGTTCATGTCCACTGCTGCATTTGTGGGGGACAAGAGTGGGATTTGGGGTTTCTCCTCCCACAGCAGGCATGGATTTGCAAATGTTTAGAGGTTTGGAGGGTATGCTGCGAGTATAACTGGGAGGCATATTGTCCTGCTGTTTGCCTTCCCTCCGTGTGTTTGCAGCTGTGGGGATGCACCAGCAGCCGATACCATCTCCCTATACACAGCAAATATTTTAAAGCTGCTCTGCCAGTCTCACTTTCCGCTGGGACTCCAGGAACCTCAAACTGCAAAACTGCTCTGGGAACCTCATCAAACTGTAGAATTGAACCTGTTTCCTGTCATAACCTCCCTGTGCTTGGTGGGGCAGCCAAGCTGGTGAGCTCCATCACTTCCTGCTGAGTGGAGGAGCTCATTCCCTTCTGGCTGCTGCTGGGATGCTGGGGATGTCACCGGCCTGGTCTCGCCATGCCCTGCACACCAGGCAAGGAAAAGGGCAGCATTTTGAAAGAAGCTGGCGTGGATTTTGATCCATCCCCAAGCCAGCATGCATGCTGCAGTGCACATCTCCTCCCCTTCTTGTTTGCTCTCTAATTACTCAGCAAAATGGCATGATGTGGGGTCCCCAGCTGGTGTCACTCTGAGGGACAGTGCTGGACTGCCAGACATGCTGCTGATGAGCTGGCTCCTGGGGACACTGCCTGGTCATTCCCTCCCAGCCCAGCAGGACGATGGCTCCAGAGGGAGAGGATGGCTTACCGGAGAGGCAGGCAGCCGTGTCGATCCACTTGAGCAGCTGGCCAGTGCTGAGCTCATTGCGGTGGTTGGTGTGGCAGGGCAGCACCAGCTGGCTCATCTGCACCTCGGTGGGGTTGCGGGCAGGCAAGGGGCTCACCATGGCCCCTGGTGCCTCCTCCCACTCCCCTGGCTCCTGGGAACGTGGTGGAGAGGTTGAGCCCTGGTGGGACAAGAGCTTCGTTTTAACCAAACACCCAAGACAGCAGTGACCATGAAGCCCACTCGCCTCACTGACCCAGAAGAACCCCAGCCCTGCATATCCCTGGACACCATCAAAATCCACCCAGTCCTTGTCAAATACATAGTTCCCACAGCCAAAAGGAAAAAAATCCCTCTAAAAAAAGCTCCATGGTTTCCAGGCCATTTATCACCGAACCCCACTGCTTCCTCCCAAAACCTATGCAAAACCCCTCCCAAAGTCAATCAGTTCTCTGTGAAGAAATTTTTCTCCCCTAACAGCTTAATTTTTAGGGTGCTGCAGCACAGGCTGCGTTCCACACCTTCTACCAACACCCCCCTTTGTCAAAGGAAACACTGAAAGCTATGTGGTACAAGCAGCAGAGGAGAAGCATCCAGGGCAGTAAAATATGTTCCCTGTTGGCTTGGTCATTTGCTGGGCACGGAGCAGCTCCCCTGGCACCCTGGTGCGAGGCAGGATGGGAGAGAGAAGCTGCTACTGTGGCGGTGCTGGCAAGGAAAATAGCTGATGAGATGTCAAGTGAGTCGTGTTACACAAGGGGTGAACTCAGTTAGCCCGGTGAGTAATTAAGGAGACACAAGGAGTTGTCTGGGCTTCGTCACAGCCCTTCCTTCCGCTTTCTGCTCCCACTGCGGCTCCTGCTCACAGCACTTGTTGCAAGAGTTCCACTGCATCAGCTTCTCTGCCCTTTGCTTTGCCTGGATTCTTTCAAAGACCGGTTTATGCTGAAAATGAAGCTTTCCCGACTACCCTGAGCTCACCGCCTCTCAGAATAGCATTTTTCTCCAGCGGGTCAAACCTCTGTTTCCATAGCTACTGGTACACGACATCCCAGGAACAGCACAAACCTCGCCTCAGCGGAGACGGTGGCGAGCGCGCCAAGCCAAGCCTACGGTAAAGGGTCCCCCATCCCACAGTGAGATGGACCCTCGGCCACCAGAGCCCCTCCAGTGGGCTCCAAACCCCTCTGTGAACCTCCCAAGCTGCTTCCCAGTGTGCAGAGGCGCCTACACAAGTACCACAGAGCTATTTCAGGAAGCCAGCAGGCTCTGGGGTTCGAGCCAGCAATGCAAAGAGCTCCAAAGCCGCCTGCTGCAGAGCGAGCAGACAGCCTGGCTGGAGATCCCAATGGTCATTTTCCTGATGTTTGACATTCCTGAATTTTAGGGGAAAAGCTGCTACCCATGGGAAAAGCTCTGACCCTGAGGTAGCTAGCACACAGGAAGGGATGCTGATGGGGAGCAGATGCAACTGGGGCCGGTGTAGGTCTGGGAGCAGCTCCTGGCACAGGATGGCATTTGCCTTGGTTAGTAGCCACTGGCACAAATGGGGAGACCTGGGGTTAGTTGCACGGCATGGGGGGTACCTGGAGGCCATTGCAACAGAAGTTCAAGATCTCTTCAGGGACTACAATATTCCCCTTGACCATTTTTAAGAGACACCTGGAAAGCAGAAGAGTGGCTCTGGTTACAGCAGGACTGGCAGATCGGGAGTGGCTGTTTCCCAGCAGGGACAAGACAGTGTGTGTGTCGGGTTGTCACATCCTGTCCCCACATCCCAAGCTGACGTCCCTTGCTGCACCACTTACCCCTCACCAGCACCTATTAGGGAGCTGCCCGAGCCAAAACAGAGAAAGGCAGAACCTGGGCTGGTGCCTGCCATTCCTTGGGGGTCAGGACCCATGCTCACTGGCTGCGATGAAAGAGTCCAGCTATTCTGGGGTGCTGGACCGAGCCCAGGGCGCAGGGTCATGGCCCATCCCTTCATCAGTGATGCTGTGTCAGTGCTTCCCCGTGTTGCTACACGTGAGAGAGGACTGTGCCTTGAAGCTCCCCTGGCCAGAGTGGTGACACCGCCGCAGTCACAAGACAGCCAGGAGCATATTTTTGGCAGTGGGCAGGGCTCAGGCTGCTCTCGGGTGGTACCAGGGGCAGCAAATGGGAAGCACCCGATGCCAGCAACGCCGCTGTGCTGTGCTCCAGCCCCTCTGTCTCTGAAGCCCTGGCTTTCCACAAGGGCATTGTGTGTCCTTGGGTGCCCTCAGGCTCCCAGGCCACATGCATGGTGACTGGGTCCCAGTTGGACGTCGTGGTGGTATTGCAAGGAAAGGCAGAGTGGGAGCTGCAGCAAAACACAAGTGGAAGGTGCTTTATATTTACAGTTTGCTTTTAAACACAACACCGCCGGGCCCTTGGCGTGCCTTCAGCTTCCCAGCACACATCCCTCTCCCACGCAGGTACAACCAGGCTGCTGGAGGCAGCAGCTCCTTTCCCAAGGTGTGGGATTGACTGACTTTGGCACAGGGTTAAAAAAGTGGAAGCTGCAGGTTTGCCTCCTGCACCCTCAGCCCTTTGCAGGAACTGAGGTTGGGGCATCACACAGCATTGGTACAAAACAAGGGTTCTCAGGTCACTTACAGATGCAAATGGCACCACTGAGCCTCTCACAGCCTCCCACCTTTGCCCCAGTGTCACCGTGTTTTGTTTTCCCAGCCCTGTGAGCTCTCCAGCCTTGTTATGGAGGCCTGGGAGCTTCCTTATGGCTCACCCACCCTTGCAAGAGCCCAGTGTAAGGGTTACTGTCCTGTTTAGCAAAATGGGTTTGCTCCCTAATTGCAGGCACAAGCAGTGGCTAGGGGCGGTCCTGTTACACCCCATAGCCACAGCAGACAGCGCCTGAGGGACATTCCTTGGAAACCCAAACCTGCTCCTGGCTCAGCAATCGTGTCAGCTTGTCCCCTGGGTTGCGTTAGCAGGAGGGGGAAAAAAACAGAGCTGTCTGCTTTGCATCATCCCCCTGCTATTTCCCAGGCAGCCCCAGCCCACACTCCCACCCTGGGGAAGGGGAGCACCCCAGCCACGCTCCAGAGACATGGAACCATCCAGCCAGTGAGTATTTATGGAGTATTTGTTATCAAAACTAAGCGAGCAAGTGTCTGTACTCATTAAAATCTTCAGCCTCACTCAACTGTCACATTTTTAAAGCTGTTGACTGATGCAGCCCTCAGGTCACCATGGCAACGGGATGCAGTACCCAGGCGATGATGTTCTTACTCTGTCACCCCTTGAGTGACCCACTTCTATCCAAAAAAAAAAAAAAAAGTTTGCATTAGGAAAAAACCTCTTCCAGTATAATATTTTTCTTGCCTCCTGCCATGCTCGGTTCCTGTGCTGGTGAAGGCATAAGGAGCCCACAGAGCAAACCAGGGAGGGCACAGTGGGGGAGACATTCCGAGGAATCTGCAAATACCAGGGGAGAGGGATCCCACAGCTCTCCTATTCCCTGTGTCCCACAGCAGCAAAACACCCACAAGCTCTAGGGAAGGTCTCTGCTGCTGAACTGGGTGCCAGCCTCTTTGGAAATCATATGGGGACCACCAGCTTGAAAGTCTTCATTGTAAACTCTGTTGGGTTCCACAGCCCCTGGGATAACGCCAGGCAGGGATGCAGAAGAGTGGTTGTACCTCAAACCCTTGAGCCCAGTGGAGGCAGGGGGTTTGCTTTAGCCACCCCCAAGCAGTGGATGAGAGGGACAGACAAGGGTGAAACTGGGGTCACCGCTGCTGGGCTGTGGGGGGGCTTTGGGCAGAGTGGGGCAGCCTCACACCTCAAGACACTCCTGCCTGCCCTCAGAGCTCTCCCATCACTCTGCTGCTGCCTCCCAAACACCTAATCCCCATTTTTCCTGGCCTGGTTCTGTCTCCTACTCCCACCCCAGCCCTCAACCTTACCCCTCCCTGGAAATATTTGAAGAAAAAAAAAGGGGGGAGATGGGGAGGAGGAAAGCGGCAACAATGAAGTTCTCATGGGGGATTATTGGTGTATAATTGAGCAATATCCATGGTAACAAGCAAATCTGCACGTGTTAAAAAATTAACCTGACCTACTTTGGGAAATTCTGCCATCTCCACAGGGCACTGAGGGCTCTCCATCCCCCGAGACCCGGCCTGACAGTCCCAGTGCCAGCAGGGGCAAAGCCCTGGTGCTCCCAGGGATTAGACAGGCAGGTTTTCTGCAAGGGGAGATGTCCCTTCCAGTGGGACCCCCACTGGTAAGTGGCAACAGAGATGCCCAGTACAGCTCAACTCCACCCATGCCCATCAGGATGGTGTGGGGTCCCCAGGGGGACAAAATGGACTGAATTGCTGGGTCACAGCACAGTTGAGGAAACATAAGTGAGGAAACACAGCAGTTCCCTGCAGCTGGTCTCAGTGGGACCCCAGGAGGGCAGCCAGCCCAGGAGAAAGGCCAGGGCACCCTGCAAGTGGTATTTTTGGTACCATACGTCACGTTTCCCTAGAGTTCACAGAGCAAAGCCAGGCATGAGGCCAGGAAAGTACAAACCAGGGGTGAAAGACAATGGGAAGATGCAGAATGACTCCTCTTACAATGGGTCAGGGCTTTACAACCATCACCCATAGGAAAGCTTAATTCAGGGTGAGCGCAGCAGGGACCTCTCCAGCCCTCCCACATCCCTCTCCATCACTGAGTGAAGCATCCCTAGCCCTGGCCATGCCTGCAGCCCCATCCATACCCCTGCCCAGACGCTCTCTGCAGCTCTCGTGAGGCTCCCAGGAAGGTTGGTGCTGGTTTGCCAGCACAGGGGTGAAGTCCCTCAGGGAGTGTCCCAGGGGACAAAGGTCTGGCTCTGGCCCAGAGGGACAGCAGAGCCACGTGTCACCCTGGTACAACTGCAAACACCGACAGGGCCAAAATTCACATGCATGGGCACATCCAACACCATCACCCAGCCCACACACCTTTGCCCTGCCACCCACAGCACTCCCAGGGTGGAGATTGCCATAACATCAATACAACCGGGGTTAAGACCACCACAGTCAAGCTCACCAAGCTGGAGACCACCATAGTGGAAACCAAGATGGTTTACACCCTGGAGGTCTCCACTGTGGTGGTCTTCACTGTGGGGGTCACCATGGTTGAGACCCCCGGGGTGAAAACTACCCAGGTGGTGCAGTAGTCTCTACCGTGGTGGCCTCCACCATGGTAGTTACCATGGCCAAGACCACCTCAGTTGAGACCACGGGAGTGAAGACCAGTGCAACATTGTGCCACCCAGCCACCCACGCTGCCTCAACCAGCCCCAGCACACCCCTCTGCCATCCTGGCACCACCATTCCCCACAGCCCTGTGCCCATGCTTCCCAAATATCTGTCCCTGCTTTCAATCAAAAAAAAAACTGATTCAAGCCAACCCTCCCCCGTCCATCCCTGTTGCAGCCGGAGGGTGCCACGTCCCCGTTGACAGCTCGCCAGTGCGACCGCAGTGGAGCACCAGCACACCTCAGTGCAAACCCCACGGGCAACAAAGCATCACCCGGGTGACCAGAGGGGCACAAAGGGCTTTCACTCCACACCTTCCCCCTGGCAGAGCTGCCCAGCACCGACGCAAGCCCGGATAAGCCACCGCTCCACTGCTGGGAGTGGAACTCTCTGCAGCAGCGCCAGACACTGGCTCACGCTCACTCAGCCGTGGGGTTCCCCCCCTTGTCCCCATCGTCCCCGGCTCCCCTCAGCCCTCACCTCAGCCAGAAGAAGCTGAGCATTTGCGGGAGGTGTCGAGGCGATGGCTGTGGCTCGGAGGAGAAGCGTCCGGACACCTGCGCGCTCGGCCGGCACCGGGAGCGGGCGTCGAGGCCAGGCTGGCGCGGAGCCCTGGGACGGGGCCAGCGCACACCCCCTCCCGCTTCCTTAAATATGGTCATGCATAACTTTTCTTAAGGTAGCGCTTGGCAGATCTGCTCTTCCCTGGAAAATGGCCGGCGCTCTGAACGCTGGCTCTGGATGCAGGAGGGAATGTGTCGGGCTGGCTGCAGAGCCAGGGAGCGTGGCGGGAGGCACCGGAACGCTGCCAACAGCTCTGCGGAGCAGGGTCCTGCCGGCTTCCTTCATCTCTCCCCAGGGAGCAGCCCCTGGAATGAGGTCCTGGGTCCCCTCCCCAGGCCACTCGTCACCCTCTCTTCTCCTCCCACCACCCCAGTGAGAGGCACTTAGTTAAACTTGTCTGAAAATATCTGTATTTTCCCCGGAGCCGCAGGCACGGACACCATGCTGGGAAAGCCTCAGCAAACTTCTCCAGAGCCACTCCAACCCACACAGCTGCTCCCTAGCTCTGCTGCCTTTGAAGTACCTTTAACAGGGCTTATCACAAAAACTTTTTCTTTTTTTTAAACAAGGAAATAAAATGCAAATTACAATGTCACCACAGTAACGACTACTGGGTTTGGGGGAGATGTTGTTCTATTTATATTTGATGTACAACTTCTATAAGTGAATCTTGGTAATCGACCTACAAGAATTTGATCAAAGTTTCTGGCAGGCACTGGCAGCACAAGTGTTGCCACAGGAAAGCCAGCAGAGAAATAATTAGGCAAATTCAATAGGAAATAAGGCGTCACTTTTTTTGGTAAATGAGAATAACCAAGCACTGAAACAGAGCAAAAGCTCCTGCCTTAGCAAGCTCAGTTTTAGGCTGGATATGGGTTCATCTGAACCCTAGCCCTGGGTGCAGGTGAGGTGGGACACCTGGATACTTCTGCGAAGGCTGGGCCAGGCTGGGATGGAACTGGTGGCCCAGCTCAAGGCAGTGCTTGCCCACTGGTGACTGGAGCCTTTGGGAGATGGAAGAAGCAGCACCACACTGCACCAGAAGATTGATCCAATTATGGTGATGAAGATTCCCTCTGGAAGAAGATTGTTGCCTTGGAACTTTAACCCCACTGAGCATTTCCTGCTCAGCTGCTTAAATAAAATCTGTAATTCTTCATTCTCAGAGTAGGGACAGGACAGCACAACCCCTTTCATATCTAGCAGGTAACTCTGCACACCCAGATGTGATTAACTCTCATTATTTCAGAAAATAACATTTCCTTTAAAGCATTCTCTTTTGGGACAGCAAATAAGATATTTCTCACCAAGATGGTTTTCTACCCACTCGCAGCAGCCCAGGTGCCCTGCAAACCAGATTGCAGCAAGCGTCCTCTAGAAGATCTCCCCACCTTTAGCATGGAGGCTCCTGGCCAGGAAGCTCTTCAGGGATCTCTCCCTCCCTCCTTAGGACTGTTTGTTTCTGCAGCCACAGATTAGGATCAAAAGGTTTGCTCCAGGAAGGGAAAATGATTCTTCCCACTCCTCCAAGTCAGAGGGAACAGCACAATCAGAAACACTTCAGATGCTTGACCCACGCTCGAGCCTCCAAACAAAAGTTGCAGGAAGAGGGTGATGTTTTCCAGGCCCAATTAGCATAATGTTGTAATTCCCCCAGCTCTCATGCTGCCTGCATCCCTTCACCCTGGCACACCCAGCCCTGGCTGCCCAGCGAGCGCACACCAGCACCAGCTCCTTCCTTCTGATCCATCACCATATGCCCGTCTTTTACAGTTCTTTGGTGCGTGATGCTCAGAGAGTGGATAATTAGCTAAATGAATTAATTGACATTCATACTTGTAATTAGAACCGGTTACAAGCAGCTATTCTCCTTGGGACAACTAAAATTTCTCAGGGATTGGTGTTAAAACACTGGAAAATCGTTCAGGGTAAATAAGAAGAGCTGTGCTCATGGCGCCCGTGTTCTTCCTCGGCTGTAAAAGCCGCCACACAGTAAATAAGCCCGTGCAAAAGCAGAGCAGGCTGTGGAACGTGTTGGATATGCTGCTGCTGCTCAGGAGGAGGAGAACTTTCCAGCTTCGGAAGAAATCCGGGCCAGATGGGCGGCCTCCAACCGGCAGCTCCCACCAGCTCCCGACTAACCCTTTCCACCCCCAGTTATCGGAGAGTTCACAGTGAGGCCCCAGCAGTGGAAGATGCTCATGCAAAGCAATGGGAATTGGATGTCGTGAGTGTTAATTAAACCATTAATTACTGCTGAGAAAAAAAAAAAAGGACCCATTGGTTTTATTGCTTTTGGGGGAGGTCGGGAGAATGAATTGCTCAGGGGCTCAGCAGCAGGCGAAAGGGGCTGCAGCATGAGGCAGATCTTTGCTGAAATGTAGATTTTCTCAGATTTTAAGGGGATGCTGGTAAGTAGCAGCATGGTACTGGTGCAGCCACATCTAATTCCAGCACTGTGAGAGGCCAGGAGTGGGACCCACACCAGGGATGGGGCTACTGGAGACTGAGACCCCAGCCCTCCACTTGCTGCTGGGGGGACCACGATGTTGGGGGCTTGGACAGGCTTTCAGGGTGCCCCGAACTGCCCTTAGCAGGGACCCCACTCCCAACTATGGGATTCATTAATCACCCACAAGCCCCCAGCCATGTAGCCACACACACTCAGCACCCAGAGCATCTGGAGGCACAGCCCCTGAGAGGGTCTGTGCAGGACCCCACACCCTCAGCATGAAGTAGGGGTGGGACGCTGGTCTCTGGGGGGGACCAAGCACCTCTCCCCGTGTCTGATGACAGCACAGTACTCAAGGTTGACCTGAAAGTCTCTTCCCCTTAGAAAATGCTCCCCAAAACCTGGGTGCTGATGGCAAGAAGGGAGGGCAGCACGCAGGCACCACTGTGCAAACAGCTTGTTATGGAAAAGAGGAAAAAAGTGATGCTAATGCACTTCATAAATCAAACCCTCGTGTTGTGTCTCTGCATCAGGAGCTCTGCATCACCAGGGAGGAGAGACTGGGCTGGGGGTCCTGCACACCTCCAAGCAGGGGAGGATGAACCCTCCAACCGCTCAGAGACCAGCATTGGGGTACTCTGCCCTGAACCACCCTCCCGTCTAGACTGGCTCTGCTATCCCACGGCGGCAGCAGCAGCTCAAACTGGCACGATGAAATGATGTGATGGGGTGATTAGACACAGTGATGAACTGGCACCCCACGAGCCAGGGTCTCCCTCAGAGAGGGGCTCTCCCCAGACTCCTGGCACAGGATCAGGGCCGCATCACTCTGCCAGGAGTCCTGTTCTTGGCTCCTCCAAGCTATCAAAGCTTTAGTTTTCCCTGGCAGCACCCGGAGTTTAAAGGCTGGGGAAAGGCACTAAAAAAAAAGCCGATCTCAGAAGCGAGAGGCTGTGGGAAAGGAACTGTCACACCACCCCTTCAGCTACTACACAACCTAGTACGTTCTCAAACACTTGGGCTGCACAAGATAGCAGGGAGGCTAATTATTCTTTAGCTGCAGGCAGAAAAAAAAAATCAATTACAAGGTAACCCATTTTTCAACTCCTCCATTGGTATTTACTTAATTTTCCTAAGACCAGCTTGCCTGCCCTGCAACAGAGAGGAGGAAGGAGGCTGTGTGCCGCTGGGCTGAGCCAGGCTCTGGCTTGCTCTGGGGTTTAGTTTGGGTTTAATTCAAACACCAAAGCCCAGGGCAAAGGAGTTTGTTTGAATGGGACAGCATGTGACACGGGGTATCCATGTGGTGTGTGGCTGTGACGGGATGAGGAGCACCAGGGGCTCCTTGGTGCTTGCAGGGCTGCACGGAAAGACCAGCGGGAAGCGGGACCTTCTGGAGAAGGTTTGGGAGATGCTGGTGGCCCATATGGGCAAGGACTGCCAAGGGGGGCTCCACGGGGACAGGGACAGCTTTGGGGGTCCACAAGAGCAGGGAGAGTCCTGCAGGGTCTGTGAGGACAGGAGCACCCAGGGGGTACATGAGAACAGGGATATCCCAGGGGGCTCCATGAACACTGGGACACCCCAAGTGGTTACACAGGCACAGGACACCCATAGGCACATGAGCACAGGACACCGGGGGTATATGGGAACAGGGACAACCACGGGGAGGCACAAGACAGGTGTGGACACACGGACTCAGCACCCCGGGAGTACACGGGGACAGAGAGCCCCCCGGGGGACACACGGGTTACACAGCAACAGGGACCTGCCGGGGGACACACGGACACAGGGGTTACACAGCAACAGGGATGTGCCGGGGGACACAAGGAGACAGGACGCCGGGGGTACACGGGGACAGGGATCTCCCAGGGGACACACGTAGGCAGGACACAGGAGTTACACGGGGACCCCCGGGGGACACACGGACACAGGACACACGGACACAGGATCCCGGCGGGTCCGCGCGCTACCGGCGCCGTCGCGCCGCCAGGGGGCGCCGTTGCTCCGAACGGCCGCGCTGCTCCCCCCTCGCTCCCCCCGCGGTGCCCGCGGTCGCCCCGGCCCAGCCCCGCGTCCCGCCCCGCCTGTCCCCGCCTGTCCCTCCCTGTCCCCGCCTGTCCCCGCGGCCGGGGCCGCGGCCGGGGGCAGGCGCGAGGGGACGGCGCCCTCCTGCCCCGCCGGGCCCCCGCGGAGCGGGGAGGGGCGGTGCGGAGAGAAGGGGGGTGAGAGGAGGAGTGGGCGGGGCGAGGCTCCGCCAATGGGCGCGCGGCGGTTTCAAGAAGCCCCTTCCGCGCCCCGCCCCGCCCGCGCGGCGCCCGCGGCCCCGGGGGGGGGGGACGTGAAGCCGGGGGGGGCAACACGGACCGGGATCTGGGACCGGGATATGGGACCGGGATATGGCCCCGCTGCCCGCCCGCCCGTCCGCCCGCGCCAGCAGGCCCCGGCGCCAGCCCCGCGTGAGGGGGAGAGAAGGGAGGGGGATGCATCGCTCCCACGCGTGGCCGTGCCAGCGGGGTGCGGGTGCTTCGCCTCTGCGACCTCCTGGACACACCGGGCTGAGCTGCCCGGCCAGGGTGGCACTCGCCCCCTGACTATGGTGGGGACACACACCCTCAGCCCCTTATCAATATGCAATGTTATTAATTATGCAATTAATTAATTATGCGCATGTACCATTTACTAGCTGATCGCTGCTGTTGCTGCCTGCATGCCTTCCTAAAATGCATTTTGCAGGTTGGGATTCTGCATGCCCGCAGCCCAGGAGCTGCTGTTGGGGAAGGCCTTGGATTCCAGAGCTAGTTACGGCACTGGTGGTGTTTCGGCACCGGTGATGTTTTGGCATCGCAGCCAACGCCGACCTCCCTCCAACGCCGACCTCCCTCCAACGCCGACCTCCCTCCAACCGCCGGCACAGCTGCGCGGGTAAACAGGAAACCCGAATACCGCAGCTCCTGCCAGACCCAGAAACCCCAACCCCAAGGCAGGCAAATGACTTCTTCCCAAAAACGTCAGCGGCTCCGCGGGCGCGGGGCCGGGGTGGGAGAGGAGGTGGGTGGCAGCACCCACCACCACTGCCCACCTGCCTGCGGTGGTTCATTTGAATGCGAGCCATGCAGAGCGCTCACCACCGCCACTGAGGTGTGGAAATCTCGCCCAGACAAGAAAGGGGTTCTTCCTGCTCAAAGGTTTAGGGGGGTGAAACATTTTTAGAAGCTAAGGAAATTTTGGACACCAAATCCAGCCCCTGTCAATGGCTTCTCTGCACTCCGGGAAGGCTGTGAAATGGAGGGGTTAGGTTTGGGGTGGGTAACAGGGAGTTTCTGGTGACCTAGTTGGCTGGAAGCTCCTCTCCCATCCTCCCCATCAGTATCTCCAGCAGTTATCATGCTCCGGGGTTTGGCTTTCTCATGAGAAAAAGGAATGGTGGGGCTGGCACCAACCTAGAAATAAAAAAGTCTATAGTTTGGTCAAAATTAAAATTCAGAATCCAAACTGCCAGGAGTGGTGCCTGATGGGAGGACAGTCCTGCAGCAGGCTGGGGCACAGTGTGCCAGGCAGGAATGCAACCTGCTCAGGTCTGTATCCAGCCTGGATGGCAGCAGTGCCTGTCTGTAGCAGCATGCTGCCCCCACACTGGCTGTGGATAAGGGACACATCCCTTCTGGAGCTCATGGGGCTGTTAGAGCTTAACATCAGCTACTGAATAGACCCAAACACCTTTGTGAGTGCAGGGAAAAAATAAGGAGGGAATTTTTAAAAACGTATTTAGTTTTACAGGTGGTGTTTCAGCAGAATGTTCCCAGTGCATTGACAAGCACAGGCATCCTTCCTGGCAATGGGCACCGTAAATGGCCCCGAGTGGGAGCTGCCAGGCAGCAATGGACCAACAGTTCAGGAAAGGGGCCAGGAGAAGGGGAGCTGCTCTAGGAGGTCAGGAAAGGCCAACTAACCACACAAGCTTGGGAGCATTTTGGTATCATGCCAAGCCCTGTCGACAGGGGCTTGAGGGCTCCTTTCCGCTCCCAGGAAGCCAGGGCTCAGTGCAGGGATGTCGCCAGCCCAGGCCAGAGGCAATAAAGTGCCTGGAGTGATGCAGCAAAACAGGATGGAGTCGCGTGTCGAAATAAATCATCCATGGAAGCAAGGCAGGGAGGAGGAGGAGGAGGAGGTTTTCTGCTCTTGCGCCTCCTTGTATCTAACAAAGCCTCAGAAACCCTAGGCAGGCAGTGGGAGCTGGGGCAGGATCTGGCTGGCCGTGGCTCCAGCTGCCCCAGAGCGGAGCCAGTCCTGGCTGGGTGCCCCGGAGCTCCAGCTCTCCCAGGAGCTGGTTTTTCCATCCCTTCCCAGCTCCTGCGGCTTCACCTTGTGGCAGGCAGTGCATAGAGCTGCCAGGAGTGATAAAATGGCTGTCCCCCAAATTTATGGAGTTTATCTGTGAATAACTCTTGGAGGTGAAGCGGCCGTTGAGCCAGGGAGGAGGAAGGCTTTACTTCTGGATAAACTCTCCCAGGAGCAATGCAGGGCAGGCAGGAGCCCAGACTCAGTCCCAGGGACCAGCATGGATGTGCCCTGTGCCCCCCAGCCCCCACAGCTCACAGGGATGGAGCATTGCTGGGGTGAGCTCCCTGCTTGCCCACGCCAGGGGAAGCTGAAGGCTTGTTTCCCATCCGCAGCGTGTTTATTAGGAGCTAAGTCATGAAGAGGCTTTGGCACATTTCAGTTGCTCCCATGGAGCATGTTTAGCACAGCAGAGATCGCCGCTTCTTCCAACAGCACGTGCATGCCCGGGATTTCCATGCTGGCCAGGCACTGCACCCCATGCTCTGTTCCCATGCCAATCTTTATTCCCTCTCCAAAAATGGGTTGTATCAATAGGCTGTGGAGCAGCACCCTGATTCCTGAGGAAGCACAGATGAGGCTGAGCGGGCTGGAGACTCCCCCTCATCCCCCCTCCCCACTCTGCTGCAGTAACATCCATCCTAAGTTTCTGAGCCTCTTCTAATTTTGGAGGCCGTTAGCAAAGCAGGCGCTGTTGCAGCCAAAGGAGGCTGCCAATGTTTCCTTTAAAAGCTGCTCTCACTCCTAAGGACTCTTCTAGATGGTTTGCTTTTAATAGCAGGCTGCAGGGTGCAACGCCCAGCTCGTGGCCAGGGCTCTCCTTGGAGCAAGAGACTGGGTGGCATTGGAAGCAGGATTGGGGACATGCAGGGAGCCAAACACATCCTTCATGGGCCACGGCCATGCACACAGGCATCCTCTTCCCAGTTCAGACCAGCGAAGATCCTCACCTCCTTGCAGAGCTGATCCCACCATAGTCCATTCCTCCTTTCCCTCACCGGCTCTTGGGGAAATCTTTATGGCAGAGGGGCTGAGTTCAGCCCCTAATTGTGGTAATAGCTCAGGGGAGAAGGAAAGGCCAGAAGAAGGAGAAGTGGGAGGCAGCGAGGTCAGTGCACTGGTAGGTGTGAGTGCTTTGAAAAACCCAATTGCTGCTTCAGTATAACCAGATTCGGGAAAATGAAGCTGAAGTGTGAAAAATGAAAGTGAAAAGATAGGAACCAACCCACGGCTATTTATTCTAAAAATACTGACCTAAATACTTAAGCGCACATATAAAAGTAGTTGTCTTTGCTGATTTCCTTTATGAGAGTCTCCTGGTTTGGTTATTATTTCGCTCAGAAGCCAGAAAATGAGAATTTTCAGAGATATGGAGGCTGTGTACTAGCCTGGCACTCCAAAAGACTGCTGTATGCCCAAATGTCATCTGAAAGCCCAGCTTTGAAATTCATTCATTAAGCTAATGAGGTCCTGTGGTGAGCAGCCCACGACTCTGCTGATCGGAACAAGAGAGGCTCCAGATGGGTCTTGTGTGATGGCTCTTGTGTTTCTCTCTGGGTGCAATGATGGCAGCGGCCATGGGTACACTGTGGGCACAGCAAAGCCCCCAGAAGAGATTTGGGAGCAGAGGGAGCCACTGAGGCAGTGGCCTTGGCACAAAGCATTCCTTAGTTTGTGGCACAGGCTGGGCTACAGTTCCCATCTGGGCTACAGTTCCCATCTGGGCTGTTGTACACATCTGGGCTGTGGTTCACATCTGGGCTGTTGTTCCCCCCGGGTTGTTGTTGCAGGCAGTCACCAGCCCCTGCCCCCTCCCCACTCATCTGGCAGCAACCAGGGCCAGGATTTGGGGAGGCTGTTGGGAGACTCAGCACTGAGCCTGGCTTCCTGCAAAACTCCTCGGGACCAGTGAGCCAGCCCGCACAGCAGGGCCATCTCAGAGGAGCATCACTGTCCTGCAGGCTGCCCACTAATTAGGTATTTTGGGGTTTTCCACATCCCTGGAGGAGTCTGGGCCAAGTACTGGGGTGGATGGCAAGGGAAACCCAGGTACAGAGATCCCTGCGCAGTCACAGACCCCGATGCAGCACCGTGACCTGCTCTGCATGACCTTCCTAGGGAAGATTATGGAAGTGCATTACGGATGGAGGCAAAACGGATGGAGGAGAGGGCAGGAGTGCTGGGTCAGCAAGTTGTGCAGGCTAAACGCGAGCAGTGAGTGCTCAGAGGGAGAAGGAAGAGACCGCGCTTAAAACAGTAAAGGTAAAAGCCGGAGGGGGGGTGGAGGGGGAAGTGGCTCCCTGCCCAAAGGTCAGTGGGGGGAGCCGGTCACAGCATTTCCATACCACAAAGTGAAGGTGCAAGTCAGGAAAACGTAGGCTGGATAAAATGGGTTGGGTTGCAGGTTTGGGGGGGGAGTTGTTGAGTTACAAGAAAGGGTGCTCAGTGCAGTGTAGGGAGCAGGGAAGGGTGTGTGTTCCATGGCCTGGGGGTGAGTCTGTTTAGTGCAGCATCCTACAGTCAACGGCATGGATGAGCACCAGCTAGGTCCCCTTGCTGCCTGCCAGGAAGTGAGGTGGCCACTCATGGCTGGGTATGTGAGCAGAGCTAGGGCAAGGCCTCCAAGCAGCAAGAGCTGGGTTTGAAACCTCAGAGGATGTTGCAGAGGAGAATGTTCCAGAGGAGGCTGGATCCAATGGCAGGCTGCTGCCTGGGAAGCCTCTCCTCCAGCCCTGAGGTCCCTCTTCCTCCCGCAAAGCTCCTGGGAGACGGGAAGGAAACCCTCATGGGCAGCAGAGCCAGTTGGACCACAGCTCACCCTGCAGCAGCTTTTTGCCTAAAATAACGCTGCTAAAATAAGTACCCGAACTGCCACCTTGCTCACAGCAGATTTGCAGTCCACGTGCACCTGGCACCCATCCACTCCAGTATGGGAGCACCTGTGGGGCCAGTGGCAGCGAGGAGGGAAGGTCTGCTCCAAAACCCAAGGTCACCCTCTTCAGAGGCGCTCTGGCCTGTTGCAGGGCGCTGGCGAGGGTGGCCGTCCCAAGGCACTGCTGGCGGCACATATCAGGCGGAGACAGATGGAAGAGGTGACAGATAAAGGACTCAGCCCAGAGAAGAAACAGGAGAGATAAGACCCAAGGGCACTGCCCCGCAAAGCAAGGAGGCTCAAAACCACACCCAGCAGAGCTGGATTTAGATCCCATAATGCCAACTGGGTGCCTGCTTCCCACCTAAACCCCTCCTTGCCGAGGGCAAGGGGTAAGGAAACCTCTGATGTTGAACTGCAGATACTTAGGTGGTGCGGTGGGGTTTCTGTCTGGCTCTAGAGACAGCTGACAACTGCTGCCATCCCGGTGAGGCTGTGACCCTTCGCTTGAGAATGGCTGACATGGGGAACAGCCACCCCTGTAGGATGATGAGAAAACCCCAAGATAGGCACCATCCTATTGTCTGTAGGGTCTGCAGCATGCACAGCTATGCTGGGACCCCTGGGAGAGTCCCTGCTACTCCACTGCCATGGGAGACCTATGGGCAGCACTTTCATGTAACCCCCTGCAGCACTCTCACCTCATGCTAGTGCTCTGCTTGGCCATGTATTGGCAGACAGAGTTCAGCCACATGGAAGGAGCAGGGTCAGACATGGACAACACCACGTGGCAATGTCAGCAGCATTGCTAGGAGCCAGGCTGGGTGTTATCACTGTGCAGGACCACAGCTCCTGTGTGCTGGTTTGCTTGGGGAGGGCATATTCTCCCTTGCAGGGAGATGTGGACTAGCTGCAAAGGAGGTGAGAACCAGGAGGACCAGACTCACCCAAAGTGGCTGGCAATGGCAGGAGGTGGGCAGAGGTGACACTTTTCCAGGGCGATGGGGTGACCAGGGTCTGACATCCTGGGCTTTGCCTTTGCCCCATTCCTCAGAAGTCCAATTGCACCTTGGAGCGCAAGTTTGGGGCTTGCAAGTTGTCTGTGCTCCTCAGACAGGGAAGTCCTGCTCCTTGGATTTTATCTCTGATGCTTTTTCCCTTTGAGCCTTCAACCTCTATTTGTCTCCTCTGCAATGACAGGAACCCACAGAGTTAAAGTCCCAGGACTACCAGCTCTGGGAATGCAGCATGGTGTCCTAGCCTTCCCCAGGGAAAGCCCAGGAGCCGTGTCCCACAAGGGTGCTCCTGCTTGGCACTTTGCAGTGCCTGCCCCCAGCTGAGGTTGGTGCAGGAATTGCTAGTGAGGAATTGGAGCCACCACGCAGGGAGCTGCTGGGGAATAGCTGCCATGCTTTACATTCACAGCCCATCTATTTTGCAATAACTTCACCATGATGTTCCCACGTAGACAAGCCTAAGCTAGCATAGATAATGAAATGGGTTAAAGGAGACAGGCGGAGGGAGAGGAGAGGAGCCAGCAACTGGTAGTAAATCAGGGAGAGAACAGGGTTACTTTAAATTCAAGGTCTTGGTGGCAGGGCGAGTTTGGTTTTATGCCGAGAGGCACGGGGTTTAGAGGATGAGACACAGTTGGGGAAGACAGAAGTGTCTCCTTGGTGGGGCCACCAACCTGTGTCCCCCATCACCCCCTATCTTGCTCCTCCTCATCTCCCCATGGGTGTGGGATTAAATCACTGGGATTAAGCACAGCCAGGAGCACCCATTCTGGGTGGTAAAGAGTAGTCAGAGAATCCTGAAGGAGCTGCCAGCCTGGCAGGGCAGGCAGTGGGCTCTGCTCCACAGGGGAAAGGTCTTGCAGGTCCCCATCAGCTCATGGTCAGGGCCTGGGGGACCCAGCCACCAAGACTTTGGCACGGGTATCGAGGCAGTCCAAACAAGCTAATTAAATCCTGCTCTGCTTAATCAGAGCCATTGAGCACCAGTCAGAAGAAATTAATCCCATGTTTTATTAGATGCTGTTTGAAGTCGCGTTTGGCACCTCATCCTCGGTTCTCATCTCCTTCTGGGGAAGGAAGAAGGACATCTGCGGAGAAGAGCGAGGGTGCAGCAGATGGCAGCAGGGATGATTCAGGGGCTTGAGGAAGGAGCTGTGACTCCAGTGGCATCCCTGGGGGGGGACGAGACACCTCTCCCTGCATCCCACAGCCCACCCCCTCCCCACGGCTGAGAGTCTGTGAGCCAGGCAGGCATCCCAAAAATACGTGTTCCTCTGCATTGCATGCTAATGGCTCTGCACGATAGGTCCCACCGCAATTAAAGCTCACAGAGCATTAATATGCAACGTGGAGAGGCCACTCTTCCCACAGCTACTCCCTCCCAAACCTGTCCTTCCTGCTGCACATCCCTGCCCAGTGGGAGCCTGCCCACGGGGATCCCACAGCAGTCCCAGCGGAGCCGCTGGCAGCACACAGCGAATTTAAGCCTTCCCCTCGCTGTGCCCAGGGGATGCTGCCTTTTTCCCCTGGCACCCGGCACCTCCTCCTGCGTGCAGGCTCAGCGGAGCGGGGTCTGTTGGGTACCTGGCTGCGGGTGGGTGCTGTGCAATGTGGCCCTGGCATGGGAGACACCCTGGCAGCTGGGAGAAATCCACAGGCGGGTGGTTAAAACAACCAGCTGGGCACTTGGTTTGGGGTTTTTAATGACTTCTGGTGCCTTAATTGGTGCAACCCAGGAAAAATTCCTGACGAAGAGAGAGTCTGGCCAAGTAAGGTAGCTCACAAATTGCCCTCCAAGCCTTGGGAGTACTCAGTAGCCTTGGTACACCCTCCTGCAACTCGGCTAGACGGAGCTGCTGGCTTTGGGTGTGGGGATTTATTTTTTTCCTAAATTTCCTGTCATAACTTGCGTTCAAACTTTGCAGAGCCATTTAATTGCGTTCTGCGGCGGTGATGATATGAAATTAGTCTCCCTTCTCATCTTTAGCTAAGTTGGTCCAAAGCACCGGCTCATAATTTGCTCTAATCATCAGGTCGTGGAAGATGTGAAGGCAGGGCTGGTACCCGGTGAATTCACATGGGGCAGGAGTTTCTGCCCTTGCCATGCCAGCATTTGGCAGCTGGCAGGTCAGGCTCTGGCACCCTGGGATGGCAATATTGATATTTTCTTTTTGTGCCACTAAGGGAAGTTTTTCATCAACTTCTCTTTGCCATTTCCTTTAGCAGCAGCCAAGAACTATTGCTGGACCATGGGAAAGGAGGGAGAGCTGAGGTGGCTTCCCATACCCTGGGCTGCTCCCTCTGAACATCCTGTAGACATCCTTTCCTTCTGGCTGGAGATCTGGAATCAGACTGTTGAAGGCAGGGATCCCATCTCCCGCTGCTTCATGTCCCAAACTATCCCAAGGTAGTGGCTGAGTTTTGTCTACTCACCTATCCCAGAACATCAATGAGTTAGAAGAAAACAAGCTCCCAATGAACAGGAACAGGGCAGGGCAATATTCTGGGCACAGAGAGCCTTTTTCTGCCAAGGGCACAGCGCCCATCATTCCAGTGGCATTAGTGCTTTCCACCTCCATGCAAGAGGTACAGGATATCAGGGTATTATTTTTAACCAGGGATATTTAGTGGACCTCTCACGTGCTGTTGGAGGGTCAGATTTATCCCATAGCCTCAATCCCATGGGACGCTCCTGGTTATTTTTGAACCCATCAGAGCAGCAGAGGAGCAGAGGGATGAGAAGGCTTGAGAGACACAAAGTCTGGGGTTTGTCTGGCCTGTCCCTCTGGTCCGTGCATGGAACAGAACGCTCCTGCTTTGTCATCACCCCCCACCCTGCAAACCAGAACCCATGTGAAGCCTCAGGTTCTCCCTTTCCACTGAGATGATCTTGGACGCCTGGAAGTTCTGATCCCTTTCGACCTACCGCATTGCAAGACTGTTTTTTTTTTTTTTTTTACCTTTCGTTCAATTTAAACCTGGCTGTGGAGCGAGTTTGGCCCTGCTCAGGCAGGTCCCAGTGGCCGTGAACATTCCCACGGGCGCCACAGCGCTGCCGCCGCCGCAGGAGTCACTCCCACGCCCCACGGCTCCCCACGCCGCCGCCCCAAGCCTTGCAGGGAGTACATGGATCTGCTCAGACTCAAGATCTCCGATGTTCTGAGTGTAAACTCATGATTTTAGCAGCGGGTAACTCATCACACAACCCCTACCCAGCGCACAGCCACCGTCCCTGCTGGATTTTGTTCAGCAGTCGTTTTGGAGGCGGAGGTGAGGCCGGGGCAGGGGGAAAAGAGATGTTTGCAGCCTTTATTTTTGTGCTGCTCCAACATCTGTTCCCGTGGGCACTGCCACCCGAGACCGGTTGGTTCGGTGGGCTCCTGGAGAAACACGCTGTTGGGGCGAGGGGCGCCAAGCTCTGACTCCTAAATTGGGGGTACCTCAGGACAACAGCGTGGCTTTGCCAAGCCCCCGGCCAGAGACAGAAGGGCTCCCCACAGCCCACCCTGCGGAACCCCCGCCCAAATCAGGGCACCACCCAGCCCCGAGGGGGTGGCTTTTAAGGGCAGCGAAGCAGACAGGAGCCGTGACCGGAGCTGGCAGCCGAGGCTCCGCTCAGGGCTCCGGGCGCGCCTGCCCCGAGGTGACCGCCCGCAGCGCGAGGTTGGGGGTGCCCGGCGCCGGGCGGGACCCGCCGGGGCCGGGCCGGAGGGGGACGAGGCGACGTGCCCAGCCCCCGACCCCCTCCCGGCGGGTCGGGCCCGCC